>NC_067401.1:103052477-103652477 GCF_016432865.1 Antechinus flavipes
ATTTGATCTTTAATTTAAAATTTAAAACATTTTTATTTAAAGTTTTAAGCTCCACATTCTATCCCTCCCTCTCTCTGTTCCTTCCCTCCTCTCTGAAATGGTAAGCAATCAGAAGTTATGTATGTGCAATTATGTAAAATAATTCCATGTTAGTCATGTTGTATAAGAAGATTCAAGCAAAAGAAAAAAAATGAAAGAAAAAACGTGGGAAAAGAGTGCTTTTGTCTGTATTCAGTCAATATCAGTTCTTTTTCAGGAGGCAGATAGAATGCTTTTTATCCTTAGTTTCCTGGGATCATTGTATTGCTGAAAATAGTTAAATTATTCACAGTTCTTCATCTTACAATGTTCTCATTATTATGTACAGTATTCTCCTAATTCTGTTCATTTCGCTATTCATCAGTTCATGTAAGTCTTTCCA
The DNA here is from genome assembly GCF_016432865.1 of Antechinus flavipes. Lineage (NCBI taxonomy): Eukaryota > Metazoa > Chordata > Mammalia > Dasyuromorphia > Dasyuridae > Antechinus > Antechinus flavipes. Next base: position 103,052,899 of record NC_067401.1, read on the forward strand.
GATTTTCTGAAATCATTCTGCTTGTAATTTCTTACAGGATAATAATATTCCATTAAAGTCATATACCATAGTCTATTTAGTCATTCCTCAAATGATGGGCATCCCTTCAATTTCTGGATCACCACAAAAACAGCTGCTATAAATATTTTTGTACAAATGTGATCTTTAACGTTTAATTGGACAAGGGTTTAGGACTACTTTGGGGTTACATTTTGATAATTAAGGAGACACTATTTAAAAAAAAAATCACACAGTAAGAAGCCAGAAAATTGAAGTATTTTCATTTATCTTAATAGCTGTTTGTTAAAGGTCTTTTAAAGTTTCTCATGTTATTACCAGACTTTACACCCACACTACATTCTATCAGATTGACCTGCTCCCTGTTCCCCACACTCAGAATCCTACTTCTCATTTCTGCATTTGTCCAGGCTATCTCCCAATGCTATCTCCCTTATCTCTGCCTCTTAAGGATCTTTAGCTTCCTTTAAAGTGGAAGTCTCCTGCCAGTTCCTATGTCAAGTCCTCTGCGATCCATTAAATTGCTGCTGTTCTCTCTTCCTCAAAATACTTTATATTTACTTCTCTCTCAACGTGTTGTATTCTCCCAGTAGGTACAAGTTCCCAGAAGGCAGGGATTTAAAAATTCTTGTCTTTGTATCTCCAAAATCCAGATCAATAAATACTTTTTAAGTTTGTTAGGCTTGTCTCTCAATATTGTGCTTGAAAATTTTGTTGTTGTTCAGCCATTTTTGACTCTTTGTGACCCTATTTGGGATTTTCTTGGCAGAGATACTGGGGCCATTTGCCATTTCCTTTTTCAACTCATTTTACAGATGAGGAAACTGAGGCAAATAAGTTTAAGGGACTTGCTCTGGGTCACCCAGCTACTAAGTGTCTGAGGCCAGATTTCAAATCTGATTTCAGATCAGGTGCCACCTTCAGCTGCCCTTAAATATACACGGTCAAAATGAGAATGAGATTGGGAGCCCAGAGAATTTCAGTATAAATTTTCCTTTCTCAAGTGTCCTCTGCCTCATGAAGGGGACTGACACTTAGCCTCATTACTGAGATCTGGATGTACCCCCTCGGGTCAATGAAATGGAAGCTAATTAAGCTTAGCAGCTGTTTTATTGAAGCCAGCTCTACCAAAATTATGTCCTGTACCCTTTAATGGCCCATCCAGCCAGTTCTGCATCCCTACATCCCCCCGGGGTGTGAGGTTCTGTGTCTCCCACTCAATGTCCTTGAGGGCTGTGGTTGTTTTTTCGTTTTCATCATGGGGTGATGTCTTGGCTCATGTGTTAATTGGATTTAAATGAGTGCACAAAGTTGTCAGCCTCCCTCTCTCTCCCAGTCACTGAAGTCCAGTACCAAGACAAAAGTTTGGGATGACCCAGAAAGTTGAGTCATCTTGGATGACCCAAAATGGTGGATGACTTCAGTATCTTCCAAGCTCTGAGCTCTCCACAGAGCTGCCTCTGAGGCCCTTGGAATAATCTGATCTCATCCCCCCATTCTGCTAGGGGAAGTCTTCATACGCTCAGGACAGACACCCCCCCAATTCCCTGCTGGGTTTGCAGCCCACAGGTCACCCTCAGCCAGGTTGGGCCTGTCGGTCGGGAAAGTTTTACACCAGAGTGTGGGCCACTGGGCAGACTACAAGTTGGATGACCACCAAAAGTGGATGAGCAGCCTTGAAAAGGGCTCAGGAAACACAGAGATGCTGGTCTTCCCTGAGTAACCCAAAAGTAGACTTAAGAGCCAGCATTAGCAGGCTCTCTGGCCACGCACTCTCACTAGTCTCATAAATCTAGACTACTTACTCCTGGAACCCTACCCTCCCAATCAAAGAATTTTGGTAATCATGGCTCAATACTAGATTCAATAATGTATGTGCTTTCTTTGGTAACTTGGCCTGAATCTTTACCAATGGGTCCCACTCACATCTGGAATGGCTCTCTGGCGTTTCACAGAGAAATGCTTTGCATTCTCACTAGCCTCATAAATGTGTGAAGCTTAAATATACTGAAGCTTTGATGGCAGAACACTGGACTCAAAATGGGAACTAGAAACAAAGCAAAACATATTTTGCTCTAGATAGAATTTCTGTCATGAAATTCAACAGCAAAAAAAATGTTTTTTCCAGAAAACCTATAGATGCTCAACAGTACTGTCATGATTTCTTCTTCCTCTACCACCCCGAAACATTTTTCAAGTGGCAACTTGGCTGTTTAAATGTTCCAGGTCAGTTAGTTTATTTTCTATATTTAGCTTGAAATGTATTGAAATTTGAATTTTTCTCCGCATTTATGTATAATTGTGTGTGTAAGGAGATTCTAGGTATGGATGTGTGCTTCAAATTTATTCAATCAATTCCATTTAGCTTGGACTAATATTAAACTATTAATAATAATAGCTAATATTTATATAGTATTTATTCTGTGACAATATTACACATGCTAAGTGTTTTGCAAATATTATCTCATTTGATCCTGGCAACAAACATGGGAGATAGTTGCTTATTATCTCCACTTTACAGATGAAGAAACTGAGGCAAAAAGAAGTGAAGCATCTTGGTCAATCACACAACTACTAAGCATATTAAACTGGTTTTGAACTCAGATCTTCCTGACTCCAGGATTGGCATTCAACCCATTGGGCTTCCTAGCTACCTCTGAAAATAAGTTTTTAGTTCTGTTGGGACAAACTCACCTGGAAGCAATGTGAGCATTGGTCAGAGGTCAGGAACACAAAGAACAGAACAGTGTGAAATTAAAACTTATTGCTAAGAATTTGCCAAGGAAGATCACTTTAAATTGAAGATAAGTATATGTCTCTTAGTGTTTTTCTGTCTCTGTTGTTTCATTGGCTTTCCAGAAGCCTGAGTGGGATTTAGAAGGACTTTTCCTGGGTAGACTGGATCCAGCTCATAGCTGAGATAGAGAACCTCATCTTTCTCCCATTTATCACTTCTTACTGAGTGGGACAAAGAGTAATTTGGGTGGGAAAACACTGGCTTGGTGCAGAAGACTCAGATTCCTGCTTGATCACTAGCTAGTGAGGTGATCTGTGGCAAACCCTAAGGTTATATATCGTAGTAATATAATTTTAGGCAGAGAAGGTCCCTTAGATTTTATCTATCACATTTTTAGAGATGATGAAATAAATGGAAGCCCAAACTGGCAGACAGGCTCACACATGTCACAAAGACCCAAAATGGGGAAAGCTAGGATTTGAATCCACAGCTAGGTGGCTCATTGTGGATAGAGTGCTGGGCCTGGTGTCACAAAGAACCGAGTTTAATCTAACCTCAGACTGTGTAATCTGTGTAATCCTGAGCCAGTCATTTAACTTCTAATTGCTTTAATCCACTGGAGAAGAAAATGGCAAATTTCTCCATTATTTGCCAAGAAAACCCCATAGACAGCATTGGTATGTTATGATCTACAACAGGGATCCTCAAACTTTTTAAATAGGGGGCCAGTTCACTGTCCCTCAGACTGTTGGAGGGCTGGACTATAGTCAAAACAAAAATTTTGTCTTGTGGGCCTTTAAATAAAGAAACTTAATAGCCCTGGGTGAGGGGGATAAATGTCCTCAGCTGCTACATCTGGCCCATGGGCCGTAGTTTGAGGACCCCTAGTCTACAGGGTCACAAAGAACTGTGTACACTGAACAATTGAATAACAACAACCTCTAAATCCAAATTCAGCAATTTTTGCATTCTAATAAGTAATTTCCTTATCTTTTGTGGCATCTAGGTGTTATGGTAGAGAGCATGTTGAGCTGGGAGCTCAAATCTGACTTTATATGTTTGATCCTTCATTAGTCATTTCACTTTATTTATCTCAGTTTTCTCATCTGTAAAATGGAGATAACAAACACCCAGATCTCACAGTATTGTGAGAATAAAATGAGATAATTTTTTTTTCCTTCTCCAGCTCATTTTATTTTATTTTTTTTTAATATTTTATTTTATTCTATAATAACTTGATACTGACAGAACCCATGCCAGGGTAATTTTTTACAACATTATCTCTTGCACTCGCTTCTGTTCCAATTTTTCCCCTCCCTCCCTCCACCCCCTCCCCTAGATGGCAAACAGTCCTATATATGTTAGATATGTTGCAGTATATCCTAGATACAATATATGTTTGCAGAACCGAACAGTTCAATGAGATAATATTTTTAAGGCATTTAGCATGGTCCCTATTCATACTAAGTACTCTGTAAATATCATTATTGTTATTATTATTATTATTATAGTGCTGGAATAAGGAAAACCTGATTGTGAATCTTATTTCAAACACTAGTAATATGATCCTGGACAACTCACTTAACTTTCAATCTCATTTTCTTCATCTGTATAATGAAGATAATAATAGATACTATTATTAATCTAAGATACTATCTCCCTATCTCCCTAATCTATCCCCCAGAGTCGCTGTGAGATTCAAAATATATAAATTTGTACGGTATTTGAAAAGCACTCAGAAAATCTTAAAGCACAATATAAATATATTTTATTAACTCTGAAATTATTTGAATGGTCTAGACCCCAGCTTCTTATATTGTGGTTTGTGACCCCATAGGGGGTCTTATAAGTGAAGATGAGGGTCATGAAATTATGATTTATTATCAGTAAATGTTCAATTTGTAGATCTATTTTATATATCTATATATCCAGAATTGCAGAAAATTTTCTGGGCAAAAAGGAGTTATGAGTGGAAAAAATTTAAGAAGCTGTGGTCTGGATAACTTCTAAGATTTTTTGTGATGTAATACTCCATCTTTCTTGGAATATTGATTCCAACTTCTTAGGGGCAGCTAGATAGCTTAGGATAGAACACTGATTCTGGAATATGAAATCTGAGTTCAAATTTGACTTCAGATTCTAGCTATGTGAGAAGTCACTTTATCCCAATTGCCTCCAAAAAAAAATTAACGTTTCTTCCTCTTGGACCTTCTTAATTTGGGAGGGGGGGCATTTTTACCACATGATTTCACAGTTGTCCACCACAACAATTACTATGAACTTAGAGATTCCACTATGATTTTTCTTTCATTTAAATTTCAACTTAAAAACTGATCTCACCTGATCCTGCCCCATTTATTTTTAAATCTCTCTGAGTTCCTGCGCTGTGTCTTAGGACTCATTTCCTTCCTTGGTGTTCATAGCAACAGTGAGTTCCTTTTTTGTCTTCATTTGGTATACTTAGATCATGTGGCTTCTCTTATGCAGTTTCTATTTCTAGAGCTTTCCCTTAGGTTTTATTTATTTATTTTTGTTCAGGGTTTGTCAGGAAATAGCCTTCTCTCTTTCCTGGTCTATCTTTTAAATGTCTCTCCATTGAAAAAAAAATTCTGACCTGTTCACCTGAAGGCAACTTGGCTAACAATCTCTGGCTAGCCAGTGAGGAATTCCCATCTTCTGATACTCAAAGCATTTGTGATTGGATCTATTAAAGAAGATCACCGCCATTTATTTCTTTCAGAATCACAGATCTGAAGCTGGATGGGACCTCGGTGACAGTCCTGTCCTTTTGCAGAGGAGGAAAGTATCGGTCAGGTGGATGAAATGATTTGTCCAAAGTCCTACAAGTGACATGCATCAGATGCAGAATTGGAACTCAGATTCTTACTTTTACTCCAGAGCCATAGTTCCTGCTACTTTGTGGATGCGTCCTGGGGAGGAGCTTGATATGCAAGGAACTTAAAGGACTTGTTCAGAATCACACTGACAGGAGGTATCAGAGGTGATTTGAAGTCTTTGTAAATACAAGTCCCCCACTCTAGCCACTCCTGCCTCTGTGTACCCAAAGCACATCACAAACCCCAAGTGGAGTGAAGGATGAAAAACTCAAACAGTGAATTGTTTTTGTCTATACGCTACAAAACTGACAAGGCCATTTTTCTTCCTATTAAGTTGGTTAGTTTTTAGAATGAATAACCTGGTTGTTTTTGTCAAGGGACATGGTACAGTAGATAGAACACTGGACTCGGAATCAGGAAAATCTGAATTATTTCCTAGCTGGGTCAAGCAAGTCATTTAGCCTGTACAATGGGGATCCTAACAGCATCTGCCTCTCAGGATCATTGTGAAGATCGAATGAGATAAAATTTGTCACGTGCTTAGCATAGAACCTGACACGTAGTAGGTAGGTTTTTAATAAATGCTTATACTTTTCTTTTTTCCCTATTTTAGTGTACTACAGACTCAATCTACAACAGGAACATTACATAAAATAATGGGCTGGCTAGCAGCAAATTTGATCTTTTCACAGGAATGACTATGTCTCCAGCTAAGAATACTTTGCTGCAACTTTTTCATTTGGGTTCCTGCTGAAAATTAGTCACAGAGCTATTTCATGGTCATTCTTCTTGGCGTTTAATGAGATTTTGGATTTGGAATTTTATGACTCATAACCAACCATGCACACACACACATACAGGACTTTTTACCAGCATGAATTATTGCTTTATTAAGTCTATGTGTACCTCAGCACCAACCCTTAAACACATGAATCTGAGCATGTTTAAAACAAGCCATGAGCTTTTTTCTTCTTCCCACACTAATATTCTTGTTCCTAGCATGGGGTGGGGGCAGTATTTCTTTATTTTTTAGTCCTACTTTTCTATTTTTCTGGTTCCTTTACCTCAATATACCTAAAGAGAATCAAAATTCTCATTTTTGGTCTTTAAATTTGTATAACCACATTATCTTCATTTTTGACAACTACTTCTCTCACTGTCATGTTTAAATTTCAGACATCTCTGCTCCAAACTCCATAAACTTCTTGATCAAATAGATGTAGGATGCGCCATCATTCTTGGACACCCAAGCACTGAAGCTCCATGGGTAGTAGATTCATCCCATCACTCCCTCCATTAATTGGCCACATTTCTTCTAATTTCTGACTACTGCTCTTGAGGGTTGGTTCTACACTCCTTTCAATATTTTATTGGTAGAAAAGAAAGCATGTCACATTTGGAGTCAAAGGACTTGGGTTTGAATTTTGGCTCTGTAGCTTCCTATTTTGGAGAGACTTGGTAAGTCTCCTTGTCTACCCTGAATCCAGTTTTTACATTTGTAATATAAGGCAATTGGATTAGATGTTTTTGTACTCCCTGTGAGCTTTACTCTATGAACCTATAATAAAGCTTGGTTGGTACAGCTAACCTGGCACATTTTAGCTTCAGTGGTGAAAATCCTATTGTTCTGTAACTATCTTCAGTCAATAGTCATTATATTGCAAAACAATATACATTGCTATATTATGGCATATATATATATATGGCAAAACAATATACATATGCATATACCCACACATATATACAAAAGAAAAGCATTAACTCCCAACTAAAATTCCACCTTCCACTGGAAGCTTCTTCTAACTCCTCTTAATTTCAATATTTTTTCTTTTACTTATTTATCCCATATAAGATAAGCTTGTTATATATATATATGTATATATATACATATTATATATGTATGTATGTATGTATATATTTATATATATATATATTTCCATGTTTTGTTCCCCATCAGATTGTAAGCTCCTTGAGGACAGAGACCTCTGCCATGTCTGAAACATGGTAGATATATAATAATTATTGATGTATTATGTATGTTTTAAACCTAAACCTAGGTAAATATTCCTTGACAACATTTCTTGACCTATGTTAAGGTAGTAGACGCAGAATAAAAAAAGTAAAGCATTTTTATGTTATTGTTTAGTTGTGAATTACTCTTTAATTTGAGGTTTTCCCAGCAAAGATACTGAAGTGGTTTGTCATTTTCTGCACTAGCTCATTTTACAGATGAGAAAACTGAGGCAAACAGAGTTAAGTGCTTTGGCCAGCTAGTAAATATCTGAGGCCACATTTGAACTTAGGAACATTACATACTCTATCCATTGTACTAACCAGCTACCCCATGATACCTCACAAAAGTAAGCAATTTTGCATATGTTCTGTTCCTTTTCATTTTTCTGTTAAAATAGCTTCATAAAACTCAATCTACAGGAAGGCTAAAAAATCCACTTGGGCATGATTTTTCAAATGCTAAAGAAAAGCCAGTGGAGAAATGGTTTAAATTGGTTCTTAACCCAAAGCAGGTATTTACTTCTGAAGGTATAGGCCAGCAGAAGGTAGTGATTTTCTTTTTTTAAAATTAGGATAGAAAGGGGCAGTTAGGTGGTGCAGTGGATAGAGCACTAGCCCTGAAGTCAAGAGGACCTGAGTTCAAATTTGACTAGTTGTGTGACCCTGGGCAAGTCACTTAACCCCAATTGCCTCGGCAAAATAAAATAAAACAAAACAAAATAAAATTACAATAGACCATCACAGATTCCAAGATGTTGAAGGGATCACAGCAATGTGTCATTTTGTGATTCCTAGTGAAACATGGCAATTTTAATGAAAACTATTAATACACCTGGAAAAATACCATCATCCTCTCCTTTCTTGGAAGTTTAAAAGGTAGCATAGAGAGAATGGGTTCTGTCCTTTCAGCAAGAGCCTTCTAAACCACCAAAATTTGATATTTCCATCAATTAGCGAGAGAATTATGGTTCTTGAACCCTAAACTTAGAGACCATGAACCTACACCTCCTACAAAAGCCTTTAAATTCATTTTGTCCAGAGTGGGTCCTCAAATCACTCTCCATTTCTTCCACGCAGCAGCTACTTCAGTTAAGGAGAGTGAGATGATTTATCCCCCTTACCTTGTTGAACTGGTGAATAGGCATTTGTCAGGAAGCGGAAGGGCCCTTTGTTGTACCAGCAGATCAGAGACATATTTCCTTTCACCTTTATTCGGTACTGCCCTCGGACCTGGGGGACATCCGAATTATTCAGCATAGACAGAGGTAGGCCAGTGCAGTCACTTTTTCGGGAACTCAGCAGTCCACAACAATAAATCTCTGTAGACGGGAAGAAAAATAATTGTAAAATATATACCTATTACATACATTATGACTCATCTAAGACCAATTAGCTAAAATATGGCAAAACCAGAATTTGAATCTAGATTCAATTATAATTTTGTATTTTTTGTAATTGCAATTTTAGACAGGGAGGTGACACAGTGAATAGAACGCTGTGGCTGCAATCAAGAAGATCTGGATTCAAATCCAGCCTCAGATATTTCCTTCCTGTTTGACTCTGGAAAGATTATTTAACTTCCATCTGCCTCAGTTTCTTCAGCTATAAATGTGGATCTTAATAGCATCTACCTCCCAGGTGTTTGTGAGGAACATAGGAGTAAAGTACTTAATGTTTTGTCTACCTTTGAATCCAAGGTCAGTGAATTGCCCATATCATTGCTTAATTAGCTTAATTAGCACAGAGCTAACACATAGCAAGTGCTTAATCAATGCTTAATTCCTTTCACTTCTTTATGAATATTAATCTAAATGATTCAGTGCTTTTCTCTTATAGGAAATAGTGAGCCACTGATGGTTTTTTTAACCTAAAAAGGAAGAGGTTGCGCATTTCAGGATGTGCAAATCATTATTTTTAGGCAGATTAAATAAATCTGGAAATAGCATATAAGGTGGACTACAGAGAGAAAAGAGTAGAGGTAGGTAGATAGGTTAGGAGGCTAATACAATAGCTGTGTAGAATGAAACTACTTTGAAAGCAACAGGTGTTTTGTTTCTATCTTTGAATCCCTTGACCTAGCTCAGTGCATCATATATATAGGTGCTCAATAAATGTTTATTGAGCTGAATTCAAGTATTAATGATGGGAGGGTGGGGGGCTTGACCAGGGTGATAGCAATGGAAATGGCAAGAAAAAAACCACATGATTGGATGTGGAGAAAAAAAGGGTAATGGATAATATTAAGATGTCTACTGGAAATAGAATTTTTTTATTCTTTAAAATTTTTATAAATTACATATACGTATTTCTAAAATATATTTTCATATGAAGTCATATTGGGAGAAAAAAATCAGAACAAAAGGTAAAAACCACAAGAAAGAAAAAAACAAAGAAAAAAAGAGGGAAAACAGTATGTCTCAATCTGCATTCAGTCTCCATAGAGCTCTCTTTGGATGCAGATGGCATTTTCTACCCAAGTCTATTGGAATTGCTGAGGCGTCCTCAGTCTATCTTGGTTGATCATCACACAATTTTGCTGTTGCTGTATACAATGATCTCCTAGTTCTACTTGCTTCACTCAGCACCAGTTCATGTCTTTTAGGCTTTTCTGAAATCATTCTGTTCATAATTTCTTATAGAACAATAATATTCCCTTACTTTCACATGCCACAATTTATTCAGCCATTCTCCAGCTGGCTCTGAGGAGTTCCAGACTCCAGCTCCATAGCTATTATACCAGATTGACTAATTTTAACAAGAAGAAATTAGGCAAAAATTTGAGATGGAGTATAATTAAAGTCGAATGAATGAGTCTAGAATCCTGAGAAAATGCTGGGTCCATTCATAGAAATAACGAAGTCCAATGGGCAGGGGTTCTTGGGAAACTTTACGAGATCCCTTTTAGATATGAGGAGTTTGATGTAACAAGGGAATACAAATAAATAATTATGAGAGAAATGGGCTCCCTGCTAAAAATTAACTTAAAGTTGACAAGTATTATTAAGAATTTCCTTAAATAATTAGAACAAAGAAACAGTGGAATAAGAAGCTAAGATTGCACAGACTGCATATCAGTCACTTGTTGTATCAGTCAGTACAAGTTCTTTCATCTTATGCATATCACTTTATCTCTAGCACCCAACACTTGAGAGACAGTGAGAATACCAATTTGTCATGGAAAGACTAGTATCAAATACAATTGCTAAAAAACTGAAGTTATATTCTTAAGACAAGTTTCTAGATTCTATCTTTTCCTCCACAACTTCTACTCTTGGACTTTAGATTGGCCTACCGTTAGAATTTGGGGAAAGTTTTCACTTGTCTCAAATGAGATAATAATCATAAAGCACTTAGCATAGTACCTGGCACACAATAAGTGCTATGTAAATGTTAACTGTTTTATTATCATATCCCTATTTTCTCCTTAGGTTACTCAAGACTGACTCATCATTTGAGGGACATTAGTGGATAGGTCAATAACTTAAAAAATAAAAAGCTATATAAAAAACAACCCACTCAGGAATCTTTCTTTCCTCCAACTATTTTTGAGGCCAAAAAAGGAGGTTTTCTTCCCAAAAAAATTCTTATTCTAATAAGTGCCCCCACATTGCACCACCAAGCTTCTCAGATATGGTAGGCGTTTGATAAAAGCAGAGAAAGAGATATGAATGAACCTGTTTGCTAAAAGTAAAAGTGAATGAGTGCTTAATCATTGTTCAAACCTCTTCAGCTGCTCTTACCACGCCTCCAAGAGTGGGAATGAATTTAGGATGCACCCTTATATATAACAGCAGCCAGAGCAATTTACCCAAAATAATTTTTCCTCCCCCTTTAGTAGAAAAATATCTGTTAAAAGAGAATGAATAAATGATATCAGTTAAAATCCTGTTGTTGATTTTTTTTTTGTTTTAATTATTTACAACATCCAGGACATGAAAGTATTATTTTTCTCTACTAAGGAATGTTTCCCTTTCTGATGCTTGCATATATTACAAAGCTAGGAGCCATTTGAAAAATGTTCAAACATGATAGAACTAGGGTTCATGCTTATGTTATAGGAAAGGCAAAAAGCCAAGCTGTGTCATGTCTATGTTACTTTATGTGGATAAGGATAGATGTGTATACAAGTTGGCTCATTCTGTTTTAAAAGAGTGCTGTTTTGAACTGGTGCTGAGTGAAACAAGCAGGGCCAGGAGATCATTATATGCTTCAACAACAATACTATATGATGATCAATTCTGATGGACTTGGCTCTCTTCAGCAATGAGATGAACCAAATCAGTTCCAATGGAACAGTAATGAACTGAACCAGCTACGCCCAGCGAAAGAACTCTGGGAGATGACTAAGAACCACTACACTGAATTCCCAATCCCTATATTTTTGCCTGCCTGCATTTTTGATTTCCTTCACATAATTGTACACTATTTCAGAGTCCGCCTCTTTTTGTACAGCAAAATAACTGTTTGGTCATGGATACTTATTGTGTATCTAATTTATACTTTAACATATTTAACATCTACTGGTCGTCCTGCCATCTCGGGGAGGAGGTGGGGGTAAGGAGGGGAAAAATTGGAACAAAAAGTCTGGCAACTATCAATGCTATAAAATTACCCATACATATAACTTGTAAATAAAAAGCTATTAAAAAAAAAAAAAAAGAGTGCTGTTTGTACCTCAGCAAGAACAAAACTTCCAGGTACACATTCTTCTCTCACACAGAGGTGGTACATCTAATTGACAGTTATATGATTTCTCAATAAAAGACCAAACAGTCTCAGAAGCTTCCCTAAAGATGCCTGAAATATTCTTATCTATTTTGCAGCCTTCTCTTAGAAACATCAGATTTTAAAATCTTATCATTTGGTTTAAGAGGGAAACCTTATGCACCCCACTTAAACCACTGAAATTAGACTACAGGACCATCACTTTAGAGCTTAGAAGTCATCTTGTCTGACTGTGGAAGCAATCTGGAATAGTAGAAAGAACATTGGCTCAAGAGTCAGAGGAGCCGAGTGAAAATCTCAATCCTGAAGCTCTCTACCAGGGTGACTTTAGACATGTAATTTCTCTTCATGAGATCTCAGTTTCAGCATCTGTAAAAATGGGGTGATCAGATTAGATGGCCTCTGAATCTCTCATTTTACAGATAAGGAAACATCGGCCCAAGACTTCTAAATGGTCTTCTAAGCACCTTCTAATTCTAAATCAATGTTTATTGTTCAATCTTTTTGTCAGTTGTATCAGACTGCTCATGATCCCATTTTCTTGACAAAAAAAAAAAATACTGGAGTAGTTTACCATTTTCATCTCCAGCTCATTTATAGATGAGGAAACTGAGGCAAACAGGTGAAATGACTTGTCCGGCTAATAAGTGTCTAAGGTCAGATTTGAACTCAGAAAGTTGAGACTTCCTGACTGAAGGTCTGGCACTTTTCCCATTGAGCCACCTAGCTGCCCAAATGGATGATCCTATAGTCCTGTTAATTTATTTCACATAGGTCATAAATAGTAAAAACCAGGATTCAAACTTATATCATTTGACCTCAAATCCAATATTCTTTCTACTAAAACTTTTGAGAAATACTGACCACATGTCACTCATGACAATGGCTGAGGGGAGAGAGAATTCTATTGGGGCATCAGGAACCACTTAGCGTGCCTTTTGGATTACTGAGTAAATCAAGAATGCAAACTTGACTCAAAATTCCCACAATCCTCATGCAGATTTCTTACTTCCTTCCCTTCCTAGTACCAGGACAAGTGCAACATAAGCCCTCCAGAAGATCGGTGGCTGCACTACTGTTTCAGTACAATCATTTGCATCCATGGTAGCTTTGCTTTTGAAATTGGCTCATATGACTATTTTATGACTATCCTATAGAACATGACATTTTCATAACATCTCAATTTGATCTTTTCTGCAAGGAGCCTGAAAACAAATCACATATCCAACTAACAAGAAGGTAAAAAAATTTAGTATTTGGCTCCCAAACTACAGTGAAAACTAGTAAAAGAAAATAGGAGGTAATCAGAGGGAAGACAGCTTTATCATTAAGAAAAAAACACAATACTTTCAGATAATCTATATTTGTGTTAGTGAAGGAAGTATATAATATAGATTTCTTCCATGAAACTGCTCCTACTCCAATATCTCATCTTGCCCTGGACTTCAAAGCCTATCTATGGCAGTTGATTGCTGGTCCTCTTAGGTCTTATCAAGTTAGAAAAGCTTTGATAAAAGTTCTAGCAAATAATTGTTTTTCACAAAGAGCCCTTGATCTGCTAGACTAATGAGTAAAGACCCTAAGTTTAAACCATAGATCTTCTCCTTAGTACCTGTGAGATCTTGATCACATTTTTCAACTTTTCTGGGGGTCAGTCACTTCATTTGTAAAATAAGGGAGTTGGATCAGACGAAGGGTTGCTACCATTTTTTGTGTGTGTCATGGACCCCTTTGGAGGTCTTGTGAAGCCTGAGGAGGCCTTCTTGGAATGATGCTTTTAAAACTGTATTGAGTAAAATCCATAGGATTATACAGGAGACTAAGTAAAATACAGTTATCAAAATACAAGGCATCCCAAAAGTCTTAGTGCAATCTAGAAGCTTTAATAGCTTAAAACCAAACTTTTGGGATACCTCGTGTACAAAAAAAGTTATGTGACCCACAAGATGAGAACCTCTAAATTAACTGATATCTAAAGTCCCTTCCAGCCACAAGTCTATGTTTTTTAATCTACAATCCTATGTTGACAAGGACCAGCCTACTAAGACCTACTGACACAACATTATCTTGGCATCCAGATAATGAATTCTATGTGATTACTGCAACTTATGGATTATCTAATAAAATAGCAAGAGGTTGCCATCTGTGTCAAGTATCTGCATTGATGAAATAACAGATTTTTGAAGAACTGACAAAAGTAATATAAAATTGGAAACTAACTCCTGCAAAGAGGGTTGGAAAACAGCAAAGGGGAAGGAAAAACTCTGGATTAAGAAAAACCTTGGATTCAGATCTCACTTCTCCATAAGTGACCTTAAGCAAATCATTGTAGGTGCCTCAATTTCCTCAGATCTAATAAGGAAATAATACTTATACTACCTACTTCAGAGGGTTGAGAGAGTGCTTTATAAATGCATAGTGCTAGATCAAAGTGGGATTAAAAGAAACCTAATTGCTGATCTCCTCACATTTTAAGCATATTTTCTATATGGGCAGGGAGTGCCTGCTACTTTTATTCACCTCCCAAGGAAAAAGCGATACTCTTTTCATTCAGTTTCTAAACCAGGTGGATGTTTTCAAAGGAAAGATCATTAGCATAGATTAACTCAGAATTCCCAAACTCTTCCCTTTTTAAATCCCTCTGAAAATTCTGTGTAGTTTCTTTTGCTCTTTGCACTCCCCAAACAACTGCCTTCCAATGCCCTTCTATTGAAGTTGTAATTTGTGTGAAATTCTGCATGACTGAATAATTTGGGGTTTACAATTTCAGTTCTCTAGAAAATCTTAATGATTCCTTCCCAGTCATTGTTTCTGGGGAAGTAACATGGGATAATAGATAATCACTGTAGGTTTCAGTAAATCCTGCTTCTGATATACACTGATTAGGTGACTCTAGATTAATCACTTATTCTAATCACTAATGTGCTAATCAACTCTCTAAGACTATGGATTGTAAAGAATATGGAGACCTGTAGTGATAGGGTGAGTCTCCTCGCTCTGCTAGACTTTATAGCAATGAAATCATGGACCAAGTTCTTGCTCTAATCTATCCTTATTCCTATTATGTCTGTTATTCTAGTAGCTGCTGTGGAATAAGTGAAGATTCCTTGGACTGTTATGGAATGAACCAGTTGTATACTAAAATGTGAGATCAATTTTAAAATATCATCAGATTTCCCAGCTGTTCATGGAGCTCCTTGCTCTCCCCAACCCCCAAGTGCCTTTTCTCATCCACTGCAACAATGCAGAAGAGCCCCCATTTCCCTGAACTTTTATGAAGACAGTTTCATTGTTCTCTGAGCTAAACTTCATTCTTCTGTGTAGTAAAATGAAGTTTTCTATGTTTGAAAGGATCAGATTGGTGGAAGCTCATGGGCTTTTGCCCAAAGACTAACTAAATTACTGTAATTATATATAAAAAAAGACAAAAGACAAAAAAAAAATCAACAATAACCAATTATTCCTAGAGGATAATTCTTTGGTGGTCAGTTGCCAAGAATAGAACACATATGGAGAAATGGCACCAAAACCTTGGGTAGAACTGATTATCCATATGATCTTGAGAGCAGCTTCTGATACTAAAATTTTATCACATTGGGGCATTTGTACTCCAACCAGGTCTCTTCCCAGAGATTTCACTTTGTAATTCCTAAGCAATTGCTCTCAGGGCAAATTCATACCAGGAGCAGGACCACGCTACCACAAACCTTGTTTCTCAAACTCTTCGAACAGGGGCAAGCTGGTGATGCTGGGTCCTGTGAAGATGATGTAGTTTTTGCCTGTTGCATTTCGACAAAGGCTCTTGGCCACCATGCTGTGGAGTTGGGGCTTATTCTTCAGAGTATCCAATCCATCTGCACCTCCGCCTTCCTTCAGGTGCACATAAATCTTTAAGAGAAGAAACACCAAAAAGAGAGAGAGAGAAAGAGAGAGAGATAAATCTAGCTTAATCACAACAGCCTACAAGAGTGATTAGGTGACAAGAAGCCTGGGTTTCTGGTTCTGAATCCATTGCCAAGTGAATTATGATCTTGGGTAAGTTATCCCCTGAGACTTCGTTTCCTCCTCTCCTCACCATCTCCTGGCATTTCTCATGTAGGTATGCTATCAATAAAAAACTGATCTCATAGACAGCCAGGACTTCAGACCACTACTCAGCCCAGGAAGTTTATGGGTATACTTCTTCACTTTAGAAAGACTCAGATAAAGCTAGAGTTAAAGAATTAATCTACATCATAGTAATTTCCAGATTAATCAGAGTATAGCCAATATTACTTATGGGAGACCTCATTAAGGAAAGAGCCTCTTACATAAGAAATTCTGTGGAGATTTTCAGACAACTTAACAATTTTGCATTCTGAAGGAAAGAAATCAAATAAGGATCTTATATAAGATGAATGGGTATGGGCAAAGGTAAGAGATTAATGAAGGTATGCAAGTGGACAAGATAATGGAGGCACACAAAGTGCCATCATTGAGTCATAACATGTGGAGGGTGTATTATTAGGATGTTCTGAAAAAAATGTAAAGCACTTATAAATTATTGATTATAGCAAGTAGGATACTTCTATTGTCCTGAAGAAGGCAAGGTTTCCCATGGGAAAGTCCGTTTCTACGGTCTTTCAAGACAGAACCATCTCATTTCCACCTACCTAATTAATTAGAACAAGGTCAAACCTCTAGAAAAACAAAAAGTACATCTAGGCTCTACGAGTTTTAGAATTCTGACTAAATACCAAAAAATAGAATGTTATAGTAGAAAGTATAATTCTGAAGTAAAAAGAGACGTGGATTTGAATTCCATTTTAGCCATTTACTAATTATATGACCATGGGAAAATAACTTCTTTTTTTTTTTTTTTTTTTTTTTGACAAGGGAAGGTTGATTTTATATATATAACATACATATATATTTCTAATTATGCATAAAATTAAAAAAAATGTTTTTAATTTTGGGTCCTCAGTTCTTTTCTTCTCTACTTCCCCTCCTTCCTTGAGGAGGCAAGCAATTTGATATGTATTATATATGTGTAGTCATGCAAAACATTTCCATATTAGCCATATTGCAAGAGGAAAAAAGATCCCCTAATAAAAAAAAAAAAAAAAACAAGAAAAATAAAGTTTAAAAAGTATACTTTGATCTGTATTCAGACTTCATTAGTTCTTTCACTGGAGGTAGCTAATTTTTTTTTTTTTTTGTCATTTGTCCTTCAGAACTGTGAATGATCTGTTTGAATTTAATATAAAAAGAAAGAGAACAATATTTTCTAGCATATTAACAAAAGAAAATGGACTTCATAACTCTTCTTTAAGTCAGAGGACATGAATTCAAATTCTACTTCTAATGTATATAAATCATTTATCCTCCCTGCACTGCAGAATAAGAGGATTTGAATAGTTGAGCTCTGAGACCTCTTTTAACTCTAGTTCTAGCTGTTATTAATGTTCTTTTGTATTTTCTGTAGATTTTTGTTTTGATTATTGCACTAGGTTTGGCAATGAGATAACTTATCCAAATCAAATAAATATACTTAGTGAGCTTTTAATAAAATATATATAATTTAATATAATATATTTAATATAAAAGAGCCAGCCTAGTTCAATGAGTAGGATAGTGACTTTGGAGTTAGGAGACTATACATTGAAATTTCACCTTTGACACATACTAGCTCTATGACACTAGGCAAATCACTTAGCCTATCTAGTTTTTGTTTCCGCATACAGAGCTATCTCAGTAATCTCTAAGATGCTTTCCAAATCTAAATCTTTAGTCCCTATTCTTCAGAAGCTTACATTTCAATCTAGGATGTTTCAGCTTTCATTGTCCTTAGGGTGCAGAGGCAAGCAAATGTGATACCTCTTCTTAATATCATTTCCAGTGATAAAATTTTTTCAGTGCCTGATGTTAAACCATTTAATAGAACCAAGGAATTTGGTCACAGAAATTTACTTTTCTGATTTTCAGTAGCATGACTGAAGAACCCAGAGGAGTAACTCTCAGGCTGCCTCACAAAACTATTGCTTCTATGATAATGACTATGAACATGATTAGAAACATTGCTTTTCCAACAATACTTGGGCTCAGAGAAATATTCTATTTTTGTTGAGTACAGAGTAAAGCCGGTGATCAAGGTAGTTATGGTCATTTGATTTACATGGTACATGTTGCTTTCTGCCTTTCTCTCTTTCTCTCTCAGAGTATCTTATTGCTTTATTTATTTTTTTTTAAATTTTATTTTATTTAATAATAACTTTGTATTGACAGAATCCATGCCAGGATAATTTTTACACGACATTATCCCTTGCAATCACTTATGTTTCGTTTTTTCCCCTCCCTCCCTCCTCCCCCCCCCCAAGATGGCAAGCAGTCCTATATATGTTAAATATGTTGCAGTATATCCTAGATACAATACATATTTGCAGAACCGAACAGTTCTCCCGCTGCACAGGGAGAATTGGATTCAGAAGGTAAAAATAACTCGGGAAGAAAATCAAAAATGCAAATAGTTCACATTCATGGGAAAATAACTTCTAATGATAATAATAACTAGCATTTAATATATATTTTAACCATTTAAGCTAAGTATTTTTCAAATATCATCTCATTCTACCCCTCAAACAACTCTAAGAAGTAGGTTCAATTATAATTCCCATTTAAGAAATGAGGAAATGGAAGCAGACAGAGATTAAATGACTTTTTCAAAATCACGCAATAAGTGTCTGAGTTCTAGATTTGAATTAAGTCTTCCTGACTTCAGGTATAAGGCTCAATCCATTGCATCATCTGGGTGACCCTGACTCAGAGACTCACCCTCCTGAATTTTAGTTCTGTCACCTAAAAAAAATGAAAACATAAATTGTGTAGCATTTATTGCTTGTTTTGTTGTTGAACAAGGAAAGTTCTTTGTAAATCTCCCAATTATATTGGAAGATATTATCATAAAAATCTGGGGGGATATGAGTGAAATCTATAAAACAGGGAATAATGGGGGAAAAGTCAACAACGACTCATTCACTTAATTCTTAAATACTAAGATTTAGGAAAGGAGCTATACTTTAAAACTTGTGTAAGGTAATTTCAGAAAAAATAAAAGGAAATATTGCATTATTTCACAGAGTGGACAATAAAGTTATAGAATCCATTATAAAATATGGTCCTGAGAGGAATTGGAAATGGATTTTTTTAAAAAGAGTTAGAATGTGTTCACCATAGAGCCATAAATGGCTAAGGGGACTGATAAAGCTTAACCTTTAAGATAGCCTTAATAAGCTATCCTTGTCCACCCATGGCATTTCCCCATTGTTCTGTGTTGCCAATGGAATGTCAGAAGAATGGAACATGAGTCTGATCCACTATGATGGTTCTTATATCTATAAACATTTCCAAGCTTCAGGTTCATCTTGACGGGGGAAAGAATTTTGGTGTCATGAACTCAGTGGTCTGAGATGATGGTAAGGAGCAAATGGTTGAAAACAAGAAAAAGATAAATTAGCATTTCAAAGTCTGGCACCATTCAAATAAATATAAAAATAACCTAGAATCCAAAGATTCCAAAGGAACTTCCCTACCCAATACATTGCCAAAAATTTGGCAATAATGAATTGGTCAATGGAAAATATGCTGAGTATGGCTAGCCCAAATATTTCTTTATAGGAACCACAAGTTTGCCCTGAATAGATGTATGTTCTTGGTGTCTCAGTTTCCTCATCTGAAAAATAATGAGTTCATACTTACAGATTTCTTGATATTCCTCCAAGCCTCATTTCCTACATTCTTGTATTTGGGTTATACTTTTTCAGAATAAGAAAGAAAGGCAGAGGGGAAAAAAAAAAAGGAAGGCAGAGAGAAAGGAGGTAAGGAAGGAATGAAGGAAGGAAGAAGAGAGAGATGGAAGGAAGAAAAGGAAGAAAGAAGCATGGGAAAAAGAAAGGAAAATAAGAAAGAAGGAAGAAAAAAGGAAAAAATGGATATAGAAGGAAGAAAAGAAGGAAGGAATAAAAAAGATGAAGTAAGAAAATATGGAATGGTATCCTTGAGTGCCTTGCTGGTTCAACTTACCCTAATTTGAATAGCAAGCAATTATTGAGCCTAAATTGAGGGAACATTTACTATCTATCTCTGACCTATTTAAACACAGAAACAAATACAAAGAAGATCTATAAAAATTTTCAGTTACATATTTGACAATCAAATAATTCTCTCTCCATCAAATTTCCTAGTTATGATACATGTTGAGTTAGAGTTTTTCAATGCATAAATCCATTGTTCCTGGTTAAGCTTTTTTGGGGAAAGTAGTATTCATTTGAAAACCACTGGAGTACCTTGGATATGAAAGGAAAAGGAATAGATATACATACTAGGTACCAGGTACTGTGCTTAAGTACTTGGAAAATATTATCTAATTTGGTCCTCAAAACAAGCCTGCAAAGTAAATGCTATTATTATCATCATCATCTTCATTTTACAGTTGAGGAAACTGAGGCAAATGGAGATTAAGTGACTGGCCCAAGATCACACAGTTAGTGAGAGTCTGAGGATATACTTTTAACTCAAATCTTCCCGATTCCAGGCTCAGCACTCAAGTCATTTCACCATCGACTGTCTGAATCTGTAAATAGGTCCAAGAGTTCTGAAAAACAACTTGGAATGATACAAAAAAGTTATTAACTCTGCATATTTTTGGACCCAGAAATCCCAGCACTAGGCATTCAGATAAAAATAGTTATTAAAATATTAAAGGAAGTACTTTTTGTGGTAGCAAAAAATAAAAATTGAAAAAAGTTTGTGTCCATCAAATAGGAACTGGATGAACAAATTGTTCTACATGGATGTAATGGAATATCATCGTGCCGTGAGAAATAATAGAGAATCACAAAAAGACTTGTATGACTTGTTACAGAGCAAAGTAAGCCAAGGGAATATATATGATTACAATATTGTGATTAAAAAAAAAAAAGCAACAGAACTCAGAAAAAATGCAATCATCAATATCAATTCCAAATGTCAAATGACTGCAGATGTCAAATGTAGCAGATGTTGCCATGTATAGTTTCTATGATAATTTTGCTTGACTTTTTTTTTGCAACAATTCAGAGGAAAAATAAGGGAAGTAATTATCAGCTTAAAAAGCATAAATACATCAATAAATATTTAAAAAATAAATAATATAACATAAACTGAAGAAAAAGCCAAAATAAGAATTTTCATAACCCCAGCCTGTTTAGACATCTGGAACATTGGGTTAATTTCTGAGTGTCACTTTAGGAAGAACATTGGCAATCTGGACAACATTTAGTGGAAGACTAGGATGGCAATGGGACTGAAAATAATACCAAACAAGGATCAATGGAAGGAATGATTGATGTTTAGCCTGGAGAATAGATTTAGAGGAACATAATAACTATATTCTAGTATTCAAAAGGCTTTCATGTTCCAGAGAATTGATAATTATAGTTCACTTTTCTGTAGCACATTAAGTTGCAAAATGCTTTACATGGTATTTCATTTGATTCTTACAACACACCTGTGATACTGTTAAGTATCATTATCTCCATTTTAAACATGACAAAATTTAGGCTTAAGGGAATTCAAGTGCCTTGCTCATGCTCACAGTGAATATCAGGAGCAGAATTCAGACCCAGATCTCTTCTGTTGCCAAGTCCAGTGTTCTTGCTAAAATGCCAAGAAAAGAACTTATTGTATTTTATCCTGAAGGATGAAGCTAGGAGCAATAGGGGGAAATTTTGGATAGGAAAATTTGGGACTCAATGTAAGGTAAAATTTCCTAACAATTAGAGATTTCCTAAGTAGATAGAACTATCTTGGGATAAAGTCTTCAAAATAAGGTGGACCATTTGTCAGGGAATTTTGATTTAGGTATTGATTGAATTTTATGACTTAAGTTCCTTTCAAAATTGAGATTTGTGATCAACAGGCTGATTTAATCTATCTAGTTATGGGAATAGTCCCTTCTTCTCTCACAAGTCCTTATGTGACCCTCCCAAACTGTCAACTTAGTCACAGGGAAAACTTCTTCACTGAATAATTCATCCATGCAAGGTACATAGTAGCTGAGCTCTCCTTCTAGAGATTCTACTGACAATAATTTGCTTAATGATACCCAGATCCCCAGAACACATTAAAGAAGTGACCTCATATGGTAAAAGTGCCTTTATTTAATTTAAATCAATGCAAACTTTCTCTGAGAGGCAGCATATGGCACTGGGACCTGGAGTCAGGAGATATGGATTTGAAACCTGGCTCCAATATTAGCTATTTGATCATGGGGGAGCAATTTACTTCCTTGAGCTTCCAATTCTCCATCTATAAAGTGAGGCTAATTACACTTGCACTGCCTACTCAACTGAATAATTGTGAGTAAAGCATTCCGTGATCCTTAAAGCTATCTATAAACATCAGATTTATTAATAAAGATTAAGAATTACTCTCTTCTACTGTTCCCTCTCTTAGGTGTGTCCTTTAAGCATTTATCAAAATAATTATACAAGTAAATGGAATATAGGGAAATCTAAGTTTCAGATGACAAGCTCTTTGTAGAATCCTCTAAAACTACTCAAAAGGCACTCATGAAAGTCATATGTAAAGTAACTTTTCTCCCTCTCCATGATCCCCGAGACTTAACAGGTATTCAAACCAATTCCAATAAAGTGGTAAAGCTTTAGGGAAAGGGAGTCAATACCACTGGCTTAATATTAAGAGATGAGTGAATTTCCAGAGAAGGCACTCCATGACTCATCTACCATTATCTTCTGCCTTTGCCACTCACACAAAAGTATCTCTATGTTAGTTGTATTTCACAATTATACCTGAGTTTCTCCCTCTCTGCTCCCTAATTTAATTAGCTTGATTAGGATCTGAGCATTTAAAGCCATTGATTCTAAATGCCTATTAAGAAAAATCTCCTATTAATTTTCAGAAACAAATCTAATGTTAGTACTAAAAAATAGAGTGAAATATTTGAGGGTTGAGAGGGGGATCATCACTCTTGTTTTCAAAGGGATATTCAAAGGGATATCTAAGTTATGCAGAATAGAGGATAACCTTTTCTCTTTTTAAGGATAATTAGAGTAGTCCATTCTAGCATCTTGTATTTAGAAAGTAAAGAAGCTCTTTCTTCCAAGCCCTAACATCAGGTGTTTAATAAGTATTTGTTTATATTGAATTCACAAGGTCTCAGTTTAATACTTATAAAAGACACTGGATTTAGTTGAAGCCAGAAAAAACATAGAGCTTTTCAAAGTTGCTGCAGCCTCAGAAGCTTTATGTTAAACATACATTTATGACACTATGATCAAGCAGTAAAGATTTAATAGCCTATAAGGCACACAATAATAGGACAAAATACATTACAAATTGTAGACAAAAGACCTGGGCTGATGCATTCTCCCCATAAGTAAGCAAATGAGGGAGCATCCACATAGACCAGGACAATATCATGCCAATATCTTAATTTGGAGTTAATTTAATCTACAACTGTCTCTATACTTAGTACTCCTCCAGCTATCTAGCTAATAGATTCCTTTTTCATGCTACACTAATCTTTATGATTCAAAACTACCTCTGCTTAGTGGAAGCATCTTTTCATCTTCTTTCTCCTCTCTTCCCACTCCCCCACTCTCATTTCTCTCCTTCTTAAACTTCTCTGATTAGAATCTTTTTTTATTTGTACACCTTCCATCTTTTTCCTTGTAAAAGAAGGTTGTACTGTGTTTATTTTTTATTAAAATTGTTTTAGTTATTAAAAGTAAATATTTTATTGATGCACTCCCCTCCGTTTTTCTTTTCCTTAGCCTATTGCTACTCTTTCACCTTCTGAAGCTCACCAAAACCTGGATTAGATGCGAAAGCACGCGATAGCAGAAAGAGCATTAACCCTTAAAGTCAGAGGACCTGGGTTGAAATCCTACTTCTATTACATACTATCTTGGGAAAGTCACAACTTTTTTTCAAGTCACAGCTTCTTAAGATCTCAGTTTCCTCATTTGTAAAAAAAGTTCCTTTTAGCTGTAGATTTTTGATGCTGAAGGCATCCAATGCCGACTGAACCTTCTCTCTCTTCCCTCCCAACCCCACTTCCCACAGGGGACAGGAGGAGAAATCAGCATGCTCTTTGTACACTATTCTGACCTTTATTCTCTCTCATCTCACTCATCAACTTTTTCTCTTCCAGAGTTCACAACATCTCTTTATATCAGTCTGTACTGCTCATTGTTAAGACTATTTATAGATCCACAAGTTACTCTCTCTTTTCTCAAAGAGTTCAATTCCCAGTTCACAGTCTTCTTCTCTCTTTTAACCAATATCCTCATCTTTGGCGATAAATATTGATGACTTTTTGGAACACCCTAGTCTCCAAGTTAATCAATCTCCTCAAGTCCCTTGACCTCCATTTTCTTTTTACTTCACATCCCATGAAAATAATCATACCTTGGATCTCATTATCAGCCCAAACTATTCTACTTCCAAGATCTTGAATTCTGGAATTCCCTCTTAACAATCTCCTGCCTTTTCTTCTCTCTCATTGCAACATGCCTCCTAAATCTGCTCTTCATCCTCACCACAACCCTGGGTCCCATAATCACTCTCAATTCTCTCAGTCCATCAACTTTCCTCTGGCCTTACATTCATGCTTTTAGTTTCAAACCTATAATTAACCAGAAAAAGCACCGTTTTCCATTCTTTCATCTCCTGCTTTTTTGTTCTTCATGCCCTGCTAAAGCTCAACTGGAGGTCACCTCTAATATCTACTCTCTGCTTTTACTCCTGGGAAGTTACAAAATCATAAGGGTCAAGTTCACTACAAAATCATATTATCTAATGTCAAAAGGGTCCTCGTCACTGCATGGCAATCTGTTTATTCCTCTCAAATTGATTTCCTACCATACTCACAGTGTCTCTTTCAAGCCCCTTCTTAAGCTCCCAATTCTACCCCATCCCATCAGCAGACGCCCTCATCTCTTAATTCATTGAAAAGACTGAGGTCCTTCAGGACAAATTCTTTCCCTTCCCTTTCTCTTTTTCTTTCTTTTCTTTTTTAGACCTGAAAACCTCTTCATATATTCTTTTCCTCTTCTATCTAGTCTCAGGAAATAAGGTGATTTATCTCCTTGCTAAGGCTTATTTCTCCACTGTCACTAATTCCATACTTTCCTGGATACTCATAATAAAAACCTACCTATCTACTGTCTCCTTTATCTCTTTCTAAAAATGTGCTTATATCCTCCTTATCTTAAAAAAAAAAAAAAAGGAACATACACACACACACTTTTTCTTAACTTTCCCTTGAAGGAGGGTTCCCTGTCATTCCCTTCCTTGCCATTTCCTTAGGCAAATCAGGAAGGAAACCAGGTAGTTGGTCAATCAGTGGACATTTATTAAGTGCCTATTATATGCCAGGTTTTATGCTAAGAATAGGAGATATAAAAGAAGGCCTCATGGAATGTATATGTGTAAGTGTATGTATATATATACAAATATATATATATATATATATATATATATATATATATATAATATCTATAGGATAAACAATCAACCAGACTTAATTATGGCAGCTGTCAAAAATCTTGGCAACATACCATCTCCTCTATTTCTGCTGACCTCATTCATTCATACCTTTTATTCCCCTTGTTTTCATTATCCACAATTTTTGATACAATGCAGGGAATGCCTGTCAGATCCTTTGGGATCTTCTGTTGAACACTTTCCATATGTTGTGGGGGATGTTTTCTTGCCTTTTTTGTTTTTTAAAGGTCTTTTAAAACCAACAGATATTTAGAAACTTAGAAAAATTCAGCAATTTTTGTTGCTAGTTAAATCAATAAAGGTTTTGATGAGAAAAAAATCTTGATAATAGCCAAAAGTCCTAATTCTGGCTCACTTTCCTGAGTTTTTTTTTTTTTTTTCTTTTTCTCCTTAAGAACTTTAGAACATAGACAGATATAGATAGCGCATATCTGGGTTTCTGCTGATGTGTGTAAAAGGTCTCCAGTACCTTTCTAAGCTAATTTAACAGTGCATATCAGATACAGGACAGGTTTTATTTCTCTGAATATGCAGGAAACATTTAGAGTAGTCCATAAACAATTAACACAATTCTCCCCTTTTCTGGTTAATCTTGCCTCACTTCCTTCCTCCCAGTCTTATATAGTCCCCAAAGCTCATAGCCAGCACCCTTGGCCTTCCCTTAAAAGGGAAATGGAACTTGGAGTTATTAAGGAGACAATCCCAATTTTCCAAATTCTGTTGTCTCACTTTCACCCCAGAAATACAGAGAGGGATGTACTTGTAAATGTTTAACAACTGGATCACTTTCACCCCAGAAATATAGGCAGACAGGGATGTACTTGTAAATGTTTAACAATTGGATCTCTGAAAATGTAGGACACATTTTAAAGTAATTTGTATTAATAACATTTTTCCATGACTTTCTTAAATCTAGACAATCAACAAGACAACAAATCCAGCCCTGTGCTTTTTGTTGGTTTCTGAGGTATAATTGTTCACACTGAAAGCTTAACAATGAGCTCCAGGTTGCTCCAGATCTATAGTCTTGTGTTATTACAACTTAGTGTATTAAAGGTTTGGAAAAAATTTGGAATTGTTTAGATCTGCATTGTTGAGTAACCCCTAACAGTAAGAAAGGACAAAATTCAGGGTTGTATCACCATTCTAGGACTGATCAATTGCATGGGCTTTTATCCTGCATGTCCTCCTATTTCTTGTTGAAATTCCTAGAAAGGGGAGCCTTCAATTCCTGACCATCTATCTACTTCAATTCCTTGTGAGCTGAAATCTGACACTTCTGAAACTATTTTCTGGAAGGTCACCCATGATCTTATTCTCAAAATCTAACTTTCCTGAGTTCTCCTCTCCCATGACCTTTCTGTAGCATTTGTATTATTAACCACCACCTCCTCCTGAATGTTTTTCCCACCTGTGGCTTCCATGACACTGCTCTCTCCTTTTTCTCTACTTACTTTCTGCTTTTTTTGGCTGGTTTCTTCTCCTCCTCCCACTCTCTAAATGTGGGTCTCCCCAATGGCTCTATCCTAGTACCTTTTCCCTTTTGTCTCTTTATTTTATCTGCTCCTATTGCTACCTCTACATAGATGGCTCCAGAACCCACCCACCTACCTATTTTTGCAGCAATAGGGGTAAATTGACTTACATAGAATCACACAATTAGTGTAGTGTAGTAGTGTGTAGAAAATATCTAAGGCTGGATTCAAACTTAGGTCCTCCTGACTCCAGGTCTGGTGCTGTCTTTCATATAATTTTTAATTTTTTCCTAGAATTCCAGGCCTGCAAGACATTTCTAATAACGCCTCAAACTCCATATGATCAAAATGGAATTATTCTTCTTCCCTCCTAAATCTGTACTTCCTCCCAATCACCCAAATCCAAAAGCTCAGAGTCTCATCTAATCTATTTGTTGCCAAATCACGTTGGGCATTCTTCCATTTCTCCATCTGGGATCTTATTCCCTTATGATTCTGATGGCTCATTGTGCAGCACAGAGGTAAGAGTTCTTATAGACAATATACTATATATTCTATATATACTGTATACTATGTTCAGGAACTAGAATGCTGGACTTGAAGTCAGGAAGATCTGAGTTCCAATTCTGCTTCTGACACTCACGGTGTGACTCTGGTGACAACCTCCATCTACCTCAGTTTCCAAATCTGTAAAAGGGGAATAATAACAGTATCTAGCTTATAGAGTATGGGGAAGATCAAATGAAATAACATATGTAAAGATGCTATTAAAATGCTATCATTATCATCTCATTTCTTCTTCTTCATCATCATCATCATCATCATCATCATCATCATCATCATCTTTTCCAGTGGACTATAGCTTCTGGCAGGTTCTCCAAATAAAAGGGCTTCAAATAGGAGCATGAAAACTGGCTCTGTGCCTATTAGCTAGGATCAGCCTAGCTCAGGGATTTTTATTAACAAAAGGTTGACTCCTACTGATTGTACACACATGTGTGTACATATACACATATTACATAATTTATACAATAATTTGTTTATGCACACTTATATATGTGTGCAATGTACAATAATATGCATACATATGTGTAACATGAACATATGTGCCATATATGCACACAGCAAGGATCTAATATCACATATGTATTGTACGCATATGTAATATTTTACCATGTACATATATGTATGCATACACAGAGACACACATGTGTGATATATGTAACACATTATGTCACATATAATATATTATACATACATATATGTTATTTATATAATATACATTACACACACACACACACACACACACACACACACACATATAAATGAATTATTGAGACTTTTTGTAGGATCAGGATGACCTGAGCATGTCTGCAGCCAGGTGGGGAGGAACCAATGGAGAACAGGATGGGGATGATATTTTCTCCTTTCTGTTTAGTTTCTTGATGTCCCAGTAAAACAAAAGTAGAACATTATCAGTCTGAAGAGGGCAGCATCGGAGCTGTTCATTTGGGGAGTAGTCCATATGCATGGGCTCAGTCCTCTGGGCGACAAAGGAGAGATTGCAATTCAGATATCAAAGGAGAGAAGCTGCCTCAGAAACTACAGCCTCCCACAGTCTTTGAAGATGGAGGAATTTGGTAAACAATAGAGAAAGTTCTGCTTCATTTAGGAAAGCCCTTCTGAAACCCAAGCAAACTTCTTTGGAGCCCTAAGATTCTGGAGAACAAAATTTAGAACCTTCTGTTCCAATTACTCCAAACACCGTTCTCCCAGAGAACAAACACTGTGCAAGGACATTTTAAAAAGCAACTGTTTATGCTGAAGAAAAGAAATGACAATAACTTTGAAATAATGGACGGGGCTCAATTTTTGTCACTAATGAGCTGGTACTTGACACAAGTATTTACATTTAGAAAGCACACTAAGAGTTTACAAGTAATCCTGTCAAGTAATTTGAGGATTGTACCTACATTTGGCAGAGGAAAAAACCAAGGCTTTGAAAATTAAGCAATTTACCTATAGTTATACGTCTAATAAGTGTCTAATATGGGATTCAAATCCAAGTCTTCAGTATTTCCTAACAAACCATTTTCCCTCTAATAACAAAAGACAATTTGTTTATATCGTAGGTTGTAAGATTTTAAACTTTGGGGGAGTTTAGAGATTAACTCATTTGACCTCATCGGAAGATGAGGGGAAGAACAGTAAGATCCAAAAAGGTGAGATGAAGATTATATCAAAGACAGAAATTAGAGCCACATTTTTTTCTATTATGCCTCAAACACTTTATGTTTGTAAGCTTTAAATCACTATATAAATGCTAGCTATTATCAATATTGTTATAAAAGCACTTTTCACATACAGTATCTCATTTGAGCTTGAAAACAATTCTATGAGGTTTTCTAAATAAAGCAATTATCACTTCCATTTTAGAGATAAAGTAGCCAAAGGTTCTGAGATTAAGTGCCTTCACCAAGGTGAAACATAAGACTATTAAATAGTAGAGCCATGAACTGAACTCAGACTTTGACTTCAAATCTCCTACGGGCCTAAACTAGATGAGGTAACTTCTAGGATTTTAAATTTGTGCACATGTATGTTAATTAAAAATGATGTATTGCACAACCATGTATTATAAACAATGCTCTGTAATAAATATATTTTATCCTTCAAAGCAACCTTCTATCT
Organism: Antechinus flavipes; assembly: GCF_016432865.1. NCBI lineage: Eukaryota > Metazoa > Chordata > Mammalia > Dasyuromorphia > Dasyuridae > Antechinus > Antechinus flavipes. The sequence goes on from NC_067401.1 coordinate 103,082,940, forward strand.
CTCTCCTTTCATATATGCTTTTGGATGGAGCTAGAGAAAAGAAGACTCAGGACAATTTAATAGTTCTCTTCAAGAATTTGATGGGCTATTCCATGGAAAAAGGACTAGACTTGTATGACCTCAAAGAGCCACAGCAGCACCAATGGGGAGAAGTTGTAAAGAGTCTAATTGGTGGCAGGAAGAACTTCCTAAAGACTGTGATTAGTACATAGTCTCTTTTTTCCTCCCAACTCCCACCCTCATATTAGGACACTTCAATGTACACATTTGACGCTCCCTCAAATACCATCATCTCCAAGATCAAAGATCACTGGTCAAATACCTGATCCTATCATCACCCATCAATGAGCCATTTCTAAATTCATTAATTCCCTGATCTGACCATAATCTATTGTCATTGCATTTCTCTCTCTGCCTTGCAACTCCACACCTTGTTTTTCAATTTCCCAATCCCTTGATTGTCCAGCTCTTTCTGAGCTCTAGTTATATGTTCCTCTTTGCTCTAGGTGATCAATGGTCTTCTTCTAAGCACCTTGTCCCCTTAAACTATCACTGATACTCCTCTGCCACGTCTCACCCTAAGATTTATCTCACAATCCTTTTCCATTTCTATTCATGTGTTTCTGAAGGAATAAGGAAAATCACAAACTATGTTGACTGGATCCACTACATATTTAATATTACGTTATCTCAACAGGACCCTCAATGCAGCAAGGTAACCCTTCTTTGGCTCCCTGACTCTCTATTCCAGACACCACAATGGCTCTTCCAAACCTTTCATCCCTCCTCTAAAACTTTAATGGCTCCCCTTCCCAACCCCACTCAACTGAGAGCCTCAGCCCAAATTTCACTGAAAAAAAATTCACTGAGAATACTTTCTTCTCCCTCTACACTCACATCACTCAGATGCTTTTTATCACTGTATTCCTTCGCCCTTGAATCACTTGAAGATGGGGTCCTTCTCCTATTTCATTCCATTATCTCCAATACTTGTCCCCTCTATTATTTCTATCTTTTACTTATCTTAAATTTTCCCCTCATTCTTTTGGATATTTCCAACAAACATACCCATGTCTCAATATGTCTGAAAAAAACCTTCACTTGATCCACCCATACTTATTGTCTCATCTCTGACATCTCTCCCCATTTTTGTGAGTAAACTCCTTGAAGAGCTGTAGCTGTCTACAATTGATGTTTCCATGTCCTTTTCTCTCACTCACTTCTGAACTGACTTCCAACCTCATCTCTCCACTGAGAATGCTCTCTCCAGTTATCAATGACCCCTTAATTCTCAGATCTAATGATCTTTTCTCAATCCTCATGTTTCTTATTAGTGAATTCTCTTTTAGGACCAATATTGCATTTATTAATGTGTTTTAATGTTCTTCCCTCCAAATAGAACATAAATAATATTACTATAACAATAGCTAGTGTGTATATATATATATATATATATTATTATTCATTCTCAAAGAGGACCAATGACATTGTGAGTGATGTCTTGACTTTTGTATGAGTTGGATTTAAATGAGAAAGAGCTATGCAAAGTCAATAGCCTCCCTCTGTTCTCCAGTCCAGTCAAGACAAAGATTTAGATGATTGTCAGTGTCCCAGCAGCATTTATATATTCCTTTAAGATTTGCATATGTTATCTCATTTGATTCTTGCAACATCCTGTGAAAGAGGTGCTGTCATTATCCCCATTTTACAGTTGAGGAAACTGAGCCAGACAGGTGATAGAAAGATCTAAGGTAAGATTTGCATTTAGGTCTTCCTGGGTCCAAGTCCAGCAATCTATCCACTGACTTGGCTGCCTAAGTAAAATAGATGGTCTCTGAGGTTTTTTCCCCCATCTTAGGAATGGATTACTACAAAGCATGTACATACATAGATGATTTCTAAGGTCTCTTCCCCTGTTAAAAGGTCTACAATTTTACAATAATTATCAGTTGGCTTATAGGGAAGGGGTAGGGACTAAATTCACCACAGTACTCTCAGACCATTAACTTTAGAGCACTAATTAGCCCCAATCAATTAAGACCCAACCGAGGAGTGATGTTGTGAATATCTGTTTTCTGGGAAATGGACCAACCTAAACTCACTTTTAGAGAGGCCAGCTGATGGCAAAAAACTTCTCTAGTGGGAATGACCCAGGCAGCTTTGGATCTTCTGGCAGCTTTATACCTTGTTAATTGATTCCCTCAGCTATTCTTGATTCACTCAAATATGCTAAAATATACATATTGTAGAGTGCTTTCCCAGTGATACCAGTGACCTTGGGTAAATTCTCCCCTTTGGAGAAAAATACATTAGCGTGAGATAGTCAATGATTCTCAGCATATGAAGGGCATAGCACCTCTTGTGTGAACTCAAAATGCTAGATCTGTGGTCTCCAAAATGGAGTTTTGTGGCTTGGTTCCAAAGGGTGTGTGGTAATTTAATCAGAAAATGGTAAGAGTTTCCTCCTGACAACAGTAAATCATGGACTTAATTCCTTGCTTCACCCATGATTTTTCAACACACATCCCTCTTCTCACCTCATCCCAGTATACTTTCTTATACTGCTGGTATTGCCATCAAGGCAATACAATCTAACCATGACCCAGACATCTGGAGCAATTGGATATGTAAAATTCCTCACCTCAGGATGCCCACAAAACAACTATCATTTCACGGACACAGCAATTAGTGACTTATGTACTCTAGGTCATGTTTGATAAGATCCTTGTTAATGTTGTTGTTATAGTTTATTCATGGAGGACTCTTTGTGAATTCATTTGGGTTTTCTTGGCAAAAAAAAATTGCCATTTCCTTCTCCAGCTCATTTGAAAGATGGGGAAACTAATGCAAAAAGGATTAAGCATTTTGTCTAGGATCACAGTGTCTATTGCCAGTTTTGAACTTAGGTCTTCCTAATTCCAGACCTGGAGCTCTATCCATTGTACCACCTAGTTGCCCCAAAGATCCTAAACCCCTCTTTTATTTTTTGGTGGGACAGAATAAGTCCCCCAGGATAAGTAGACATGGATTGGTTATGATCTGTACAGCAGATTTCATTACATTTTCTTTTTTCCAAAACTTATTCCTCTTTGTGAATTTCTCTATTTCTGTTAAGGGTAATACTGTCCTTACAGTCACTCAAAATCATAAATTTGTGGTTATTCACAGTTCTCCCTGTCTCTCCCCCCCAGATGTCAACTTCTTCTACCTCCAACAATGAAATATCCAATTAGATCCTAACTTCAGCACCTCATCATCTCTCTCCTAGACAATTGAAATAGTCTCCTAATTGTCTCTTGGTCTGTCGATACAAACAAGTTGTTACTGTGATATCAGGTGCTGTGTTAAGCACTGTGAATACAAGGAAAAGCAAAAACAGTCCCTGACCTCCAGAAGTTCACATTATAATGAGGGAGACATATAAATAATTAGGTACATTCAGAATAGAGACAGAAGGTGATTTCAAAGGGAAAGACACTAATAGCAGGACAGAAAGTAAATGATAGTAACTGAGTCTTGAAGGAAACCAGAGAAACCAAAAAGAAGAAATTAAGGAGGCAGAGTTTTCTAGGCATCTAGAGATTTTCTTAAAGTAAAAGTCTGGTCTGATAGCTTTTAATAAATTCTAGTTGACTTCCTATTGACTGTAGAATCAAATATCACTTCATCTTTATTTCATCCTTTATAATTTCTATTTTGTCTAAGTTTTATAATGGTTTTTAGTATAATAGTATGTTTATATAATATATAAGCAAGTAAATATACACATGCCAGAGTTGCATGATAAAAAAAGCATTATCTAGTTACCTATCTATCTACACATAAAAATATATCCATCTGTATTTATAATTACTGATAAGGGTTGTGATCAAAACTTTCTGGAGACCACTGTGCTAGATAATACTGCTGCCATCTTTGGATGTATTTATTCTGAACACTGGCATGTTTCCAGGTTCCAGCCGGCCTGTTACAGAGAGGTAAGCAAACAGAATGTCTCAGCATCACAGGAGAGGAAGGATTTTCATCAAAGAGTTACATGTTCTTCCTAGGGAATCTGGAAGTGAGCTGAAGTCACAGTGGTTTTAGATTCCTGAGTTAGAAGGAAAATGGCATCAAAGAGACACAAAAGATTAATTGGATAAAACCTTCAGAACAGACAGTGACCTCTGATATGGCTCTAAATGATTCTTAGTTCTTTCAAAAAGAAACCCACCCTTAATGAACAAAGATCAGTTCCTGTTAAGGGTTTTAAAAAGTCTCTGCTACAGGTTTAAGAAGCAATTTCAATAAACCTGCTTCAGAAAGGATTTGTGCAATGGCAAAACTGTTAGATTAACTTCCAAGGTGATCCTTTGAACAATGGATGGATAACTTTCTTTTCTATGTGTAAACATTGGAATGATTGTGTTTTTTAATTCATCCTTTAAAATTTCATATATTCTGTTGGACCATCCCTACTGATATACTGTGGATGTATCCATATCGATCATTGGATAAATATGAGCCTCTTTGAAGTATTATAATTGTTCGATATATGTGTGTATATATGTAATATATATATAATTTATATATAAACACATAAATACATGTACATATATATATGTATATATATAACACATACATGTCTATAGGTATATACACATACCTATTCCAACTCTAACAATATATGATTCATATCAATGAGGAATTTTGCAAGTTTTTTTTTTTAGAATAGAGATCCCAACAACCCATTACTTCAAGTTGGTCATGGCCAAATGCATTAATATTGAAGGCCAATATATAATGAAAACCAGGAGCTCTAGAAATAGCAAGTGCTCAAACAGATCAACAGCAGCAATGAAATCAACAATTCAGTCACTCCAAAGCTAGTCTCCTCACCGCCTCCCCTCTCCCCAAATCACCAAAGCATATTGCCAACATGGGAAGTGCAGCCAGAAATCTCAGGTCAAACTGTGAGGGAAAGAGAAAGCTGCCAGAATTAAAAGCTGCATTATGACAGATGGGCTCAAGTGCTCTAAAAGCTAAATATATCAGTGACTATTCCTATAGAAGGCTCAGTTGGCCAATGGAAATCCCCCAAAATGGGATTTGAAGCCAGATTCTTGCTGACTCTAAGTCTAGCATCCCATCCATTCTGCCATGCTGCCCCTTTGTGTCTATAATATTAAGTTAACCCTTGGATTGCTAGCTATTTTTCTTACACATATAATGGGAGACTGGCCAATGGCCCTCAAGGTACGTTTTAGGGTCTCTGCTTGCTGCTAACCTGTGGGGAAGGTTTGGTGAGCTTACTGGTGGAAATGAATTATGATATGTGATGGAGAGTCACCCCGACCCTCACTGAGAACATGCATTGGTATGGTATAACTTTCTTGTCCTCTTAATGGGCAAGAAAAGCCTTTTCTCTGGCTACTAATCTAGAACTCAGAATTCATAAAAAGGTTCCAATGGAGAAACTAGATTGTTCTTTTTTCTGGTAATGAACAATGAAGAACTGCTGTAATATTAGTGGGGCAAATATTTTGGCTGTTTTTATCTCTGCTTCTAAACTTCTATCAGTTTAGTACTATCAGATTTTAAGAAACAAAAATCATCCCCAAAAGGAAAAATACACTTTGATAAAACTGTATTTGTGATTTTTATGGATTTAAGAAGATCTCAAAGAGGAACTTTCTCTAATAATTCAACTTACAGTCTTAGAGAATTACTTGGGGGCATTGAATGTTTAAGTTCTTCCTTCACTGGACTTAACATGTGGCCATGAAGACATGGTACCTCTATTTCTTTGCTGCTTTGCTTTTGTTCATTCTTGCTCTCAGGTGAATAAACATTAAGACAAAACAGACCAAACTTCTGTCCTGAAATTGTGGAGGAGCCATCAGAGAAGCAGTGGCAAAGATTGCCATAGTCATAGTGACTGTACCCAGAAAGGAACTAGCTAGCCCTGAGGAGAGACTTACTCCAGCACTGGATTAATCTGATAGCCATGTATTGCAGTTGATGGTTGTGCAATACCAGGAATTAACATTTGCTAGAACAAATTTTTATTAGTGACGGATTTAAATTTAAGCCTACTAAGTTGAGATGGTATATTCTAGTTCAGGGGAGGTATTTTTGTACTTTTGGTTCTTGCTATATCTTTTCAGAAAATAGACCTTTGAAAAATAGTTAATCAATATTAATTGGTTATCAATGATACCAAGGTGATATTAATGGATTAAATTATACTCAAGAAATAATACTTGGCAATGACAAATTCATACTGGAGACAAATTACTTATGATTAATATTGGAAAGAATACACTGGAATGAGAGCTGGGGCTGATAGCTTAGAAGAATTCCAAAGTCCTATGGGTGCACCCCTAGAATCTTAAAGGGATGATTTAGCCAGTTATATACTCTGAAAAGTTAACCTGTTAGTGTGTGTATAGTTTGAGAGAGCATATGCAGAGTCTTGTTATGTGTATGTTATTTGTCTTCTCTCAATGGATTATAAACTTTTTTAAAAGCATATAATTGAACAATATAGTTCAATGATCAGTATGTCTGTTTTTATCCTCTCTCTTCTCTGAACAGAAATGCTGTAAGACTTAAATAAACAGAAATTAATTCAAGGCTTTTTTCATCATCACAAGGAGGAACACAGTTTAAAAAAACAAACTAGATCTGTGATTTTATTGGTTTAGAAAGATTTCAGAGATCTTCCTTTAATAGTAATAATAATAATAATTAATGATAATTTCACTAATAGTGTTAGAGAATTACTTGGGGGCACAAAGTTTAAATGACTTTCCCAGTATCTCACAACCAGTACTTATCAAAGGTGGACTTGAACTCAGCTTTCTATCCATTAATCACTGCCTCTTATAGATGACAACTTATTGAGAACTCAAAGCAGCTATGTATTCTTATTTTTAACACTGGCTGGGTCATTATTTAGTGGTAAATGCTATCTGATTCATTAAAATCTATACCATCCCAATAGATATTAACAATATCCCAGGAATGATGAATGAAATCATGTATACAAGGGGATTGATGTAAAAGTGCACCAGCCATTTTTTTAAAGGAATTCTTGTAACAAACTTTTCAAAAGAAACTTAAGGAAAGACAGGGAGATCTTATATTTAAAAAGAGGGGTTGTAGGAAAAGCACATTAATAGTTTTTTGGAACTCACAACTCCTATTCAACTGAATTTCAAGAACTCAGATCTAATTCTTAAATTTTTTTTATTAATTCACCATTATCTATTAAAAGTCCTGCTTTTATTGGGATGTGGATCCTACGTGATTCTAAGTTTTTCAGATATTTGGCCAGTGGAGTATAGGCTTGGGGAGCTCTATAACCTGAAAAAGCTTCAAGTACATGCAAAGAGACTAATTACCAAAGTATTGACTGCCAGCTGATAAATTTTTTTTACAATAATTCACTGAAACTACCTCCCTTTCACATTGTCTGTGTTATGTTCTGACATAACCAGCATCTCAGTTTCTTAATAGTTAAGAAATAACTATTTCTTATACCAATAATTCCTTCTGTTCTCATCTCCGCATCTTAGAATCTCTATTCTCTATGCAAAGCTCAGTTCTAGCACTGTTTTGCATATGAGGTCTTTTCTGACCCCATCCCCACCTCACACTCCTAGATATAGGCAGCTAGGTGGCAAAGTGAATAGAACACCTGACCTAGAATCAGGAAAATCTGAGTTAAAATCCAGCCAAAAACACCAATTGTATGACCTTGAGTCAATTAATCCCTGTCTGCTTCAGCATCCTCATCTGTAAAATGGGAATAATAATAGCATATCTCCCAAAGTGGTTGTGAGACTAAAATGAGATAGTATTTTTAAAATGCTTTGCAAATTTCAAAGTGCTATATCAATGCTTGTTATTATTATATCTCTACCAGAAATTACTTTACATTTACTTTTTTATATACTATGTGTTTGTTTATATGAGTGCATGTTATTTTAGCAATGTAATATAAGCTCCTTGAGGAAAGTAATATCTTTGTGCCTAGATGCCAATACAGAGTGGGTGCTTAATTAGTTCTTAATGATTGCTATATCTACTTAGTTGTGAAATTATATATGAGATGCTTCTGTATAGAAGGAATACCCAGTATCAACCAACAAGCTTTCACTAAGCATCAATAAAACCAAAGATCACTCAAAGTACTAAAGCATAATGTCATCATATTTTTTTTTCTACTCTCAGAAACTAAAGACATTAATTCATTATTTTTCAGAGCTATCATGCTGACTTAATCCTCTCACTTCATGCTCTCTCAGCAGATTACAAGGCTAAAAAACACAGGAGACTTAACTGTCTTTATGTGATTCTAAGATCAAGAGTCATCTCTCTAGAAATGAATTCAAGTGCACTAATCCATGAGAACCTGAGGCGGTAAAAGATCAGAGCCCTTCCTACCACCATTACCACTACCTGCATAAAAATCATTCTATCTTTTAGAAAAATATTTTAGGAAAATGTCTTCAGCTTTCTTCTCCACCTGTTAGCCAACTTTTCAAGTGAGAGCAATTAGACAGATCACTGAATTGCTGAAAACTGTCTATTGTGGTTGACCATCACACAATCTTGCTTTTGCTTTGTACAATGATCTCCTGGTTCTGCTCACTTCACTCAGCATCAGTTCATATAAGTCTCTCCAGAATTTTCTGAAATTAGCCTGCTCATCATTTATATTCCATTACATTTATATACCATAATTCACTCAGCCATTCCCCAACTGTTGAACATCCACTCTGTGTCCAATTACTTGCCACCACCAAAAGAGCTGCTATGAACATTTTTGCACATCTGGATCCTTTCCCCTCTTTTATGATCTCTTTGGGATACAGACTCAATAGTGCTGCTGCTGGATCAAAGGGTATCTGGCAATTATTCTTGACTTCCCATCTTTCTCTCTCCACATATCCAGTTAATTGACAAATTATTCTATTTCTACCTCTTCAATATTTCTTATATCTGATCCGTTCTCACTGCTAACACAGTCACCAAAGACCCTCATCACCTCATATTTAGACTTTCACAATGGCTTCCTAATTGGTCTCCATGTCTCAAATCCCTTCCTTCTCCAATCTATCCACTATATAGCAGCTACACAATTTTCCTTGAGCACATGGGACTTTCCTATTCAATTAATTCCAGTGACCTTATCTTGCCTTTAGGATAAAAGACAAATATGAATCAGAGGACCTGTGTGCAAACTGTGATTTTGGGAAAGGCACTTACCTACTGTAAGTAGATTAAAATGACTTAAAAATCCTTAAAATGTGGGAGTTGGATTGGATAAACTTTAAAAATCCGTCTAGTTTTAAATTGATCATTCTATTTACACAGGCAGTTCCCTCGATTTGATGCTAAGAGCTGATACTTTACAGATATTGCTTCTTCCAAGAACCCTTTGAGGTAACAGGCATTATTCCCATCTTACAAATGATGAAACTAAGATTCAGGGAGTTCAAGTCCTTCACACATGGGGAGAGAGGAGAATAATGCTCTTCCCTGGCTCCAAATTCAGCTCTCTTTCTATGTTAAATCATCCTGGTCAGGTAAAAACAGGCCGTACACCTGATTTGTCATGATGACAAATCTTTTTTCAGCTCAATAGTAATGACTTTTGAGTTTGAATGTCTCAGGGTAAGAAAGGAATTTGGAAAATTAACTGATGACCTTTACTCAAGCAACAACCCAATGTTCCCACATAAGAGTGGGAGGCCAGTACAATTTCAACCTTGGAAACAGATCCTGGCAGGCCAACCTAAAAGTGCTTTCACACTCATAGAGACCATATTGGAAAGAAACAATCAGAATTTTCCCCATTCCATTCTTTAGCACTCTCTATAAAGTTGGCATATGATTTAATTATTGTCTCCAAGACCTTTCCCAGTAAGATCTGGAGTGAAGCAAGGTTGCCCACTATCACCATTATTATTTAATATCGTATTAGAAACACTAGCCTCGGCAATAAGAGTCGAGAAAGATATAAAAGGAATTAGAGTAGGCAATGAGGAAACCAAACTATCACTCTTTGCAGATGATATGATGGTATACCTAGAGAACCCCAGAGATTCTACCAAAAAGCTATTGGAAATAATTCATAATTTTAGCAAAGTAGCTGGCTACAAAATAAATCCCCATAAATCCTCAGCATTTTTATACATCACCAACAAAACCCAACAGCAAGAGATACAAAGAGAAATTCCATTCAGAATAACTGTTGATACCATAAAATATTTGGGAATCTATCTACCAAAGGAAAGTCAGGAATTATATGAGCAAAATTATAAAAAAGTCTCCACACAAATAAAGTCAGACTTAAATAATTGGAAAAATATTAAGTGCTCTTGGATTGGCCGAGCGAACATAATAAAGATGACAATACTCCCTAAACTAATCTATTTATTTAGTGCTATACCAATCAGACTTCCAAGAAAATATTTTATTGATCTAGAAAAAATAACAACAAAATTCATATGGAACAATAAAAAGTCGAGAATCTCAAGGGAACTAATGAAAAAAAATCAAATGAAGGTGGCCTAGCTGTACCTGATCTAAAATTATATTATAAAGCAGCAGTCACCAAAACCATTTGGTATTGGCTAAGAAATAGATTAGTGGATCAGTGGAAAAGGCTAGGCTCACAAGACAGAATAGTCAATTATAGCAATCTAGTGTTTGACAAACCCAAAGCCCCTAACTTCTGGGAAAAGAATTCATTATTTGATAAAAACTGCTGGGATAATTGGAAATTAGTATGGCAGAAATTAGGCATGGACCCACACTTAACACCATATACCAAGATAAGATCAAAATGGGTCTATGACCTAGGCATAAAGAACGAGATTATAAATAAATTAGAGGAACATAGAATAGTTTATCTCTCAGACTTGTGGAGGAGAAAGAAATTTGTGACCAAAGATGAACTAGAGACCATTACTGATCACAGAATAGAAAATTTCGATTACATCAAATTAAAAAGCCTTTGTACAAATAAAACTAATGCAAACAAGATTAGAAGGGAAGCAACAAACTGGGAAAACATTTTCACAGTTAAAGGTTCTGATAAAGGCCTCATTTCCAAAATATATAGAGAACTGACTCAAATTTATAAGAAATCAAGCCATTCTCCAATTGATAAATGGTCAAAGGATATGAACAGACAATTTTCAGAGGATGAGATTGAAACTATTACCACTCATATGAAAGAGTGTTCCAAATCATTATTGATCAGAGAAATGCAAATTAAGACAACTCTGAGATATCACTACACACCTGTCAGATTGGCTAAGATGACAGGAAAAAATAATGATGAATGTTGGAGGGGATGCGGGAAAACTGGGACACTAATGCATTGTTGGTGGAGTTGTGAACGAATCCAACCATTCTGGAGAGCAATCTGGAATTATGCCCAAAAAATTATCAAAATGTGCATATCCTTTGATCCAGCAGTGTTTCTATTGGGCTTATATCCCAAAGAAATACTAAAGAAGGGAAAGGGACCTGTATGTGCCAAAATGTTTGTAGCAGCCCTGTTTGTAGTGGCTAGAAACTGGAAAATGAATGGATGCCCATCAATTGGAGAATGGCTGGGTAAATTGTGGTATATGAATGTTATGGAATATTATTGTTCTGTAAGAAATGACCAGCAGGATGAATACAGAGAGGCTTGGAGAGACCTACATGAACTGATGCTAAGTGAAATGAGCAGAACCAGGAGATCATTATACACTTCGACAACGATATTGTATGAGGACATATTTTGATGGAAGTGGATTTCTTTGACAAAGAGACCTGAGTTTCAATTGATAAATGATGGACAAAAGCAGCTACACCCAAAGAAAGAACACTGGGAAACGAATGTGAACTATCCTGCATTTTTGTTTTTCTTCCCGGATTATTTATACCTTCTGAATCCAATTCTCCCTACGCAACAAGAGAACTGTTCGGTTCTGCAAACATATATTGTATCTAGGATATACTGCAACATATCCAACATATAAAGGACTGCTTGCCATCTAGGGGAGGGGGTGGAGGGAGGGAGGGGGAAAAAAAATCGGAACAGAAATGAGTGTCAATATAATGTAATTATTAAATAAAAAATTTAAAAAAAAAAAAATTATTGTCTCCAAGCAAAGATTCTCGGACCTTTATACCCCTTCCATTTCTCTCTGTCTCTGTCTTTTTTCCTCCCTCTCTCTTTCTTCCTCTCTTTTTCTCCCTCTTCCCCTCCCCTCTTTCTCCCCACCTCATTCTCTCTCTCTTCTTCCCTCCCTTCTTTCCTCTTCCCCTCTCCCCCCTCCTTCCCTCTCTTCTCTGCTTCCCTCCTTTCCTCCCTCTTCCCTTCTACTCTTTCTCCTTCCTCCTTTCCCTTCCTCCCTCCCCTCCTCTGTACCCCCTCTCTTTCTTCCCCCTTCCCCCATCTCTTGCTCAAGTCCCATATTACTATCTATGGGATATTTCATACTAAATGTCCTGTAGGCATCTCATACTCAACATGTCCAAATCAAAACTCATTTTCTTTCCTTTCTTAAACTCTTGCATTATTACTGTTGAGGTTACCACCATCTTCTCAGTCTCTCAGGTTCAACCTAGGGTCAACCTTGATTCTTCTCCCTTACTCACTCATTTACCAAATCTGGTTTCTATTTCCACATCTCTAGGAGCCATCTTCTTCTCACTACTCACATGCCCATCACCTTAATTCAGACACTCACTTCTTCTTGCTTAAACTGTTACAATAATCCACTAATGGGACAGCTAGGTGGCTCAGTGGATAGGGCACCAGCCCTGAAGTCAGGAGGACCTAAGTTCAAATCTGCCTAAGACACTTAACACTTCCTGGCTGTGTGACCCTGGGCAAGTCACTTAATCCCAACTGTCCCAGAAAAACAAACAAACTTCCAATAATCCACTAATTTAATATATATAATATACATCATATTATATATATATAAAATACATATCATATTATATATATAACATATATAATTTAATTGTATATGTATAATTTAATAATAATAACTTATTGTTATTTTCCTTAAATGTAGTTCTGACTATGCCATTACTCTATTCAAAGAACTCCATGGGTCCCTGGTTACCTTTAGATACAAATATGGCTTTTGCTTGATGTTTAGAGTTCTTCAAAATCCAGTTCCAAAGTACCTTTTCAGCCTTAATATATATTTTTGTTGCTTAATCATTTCAGTTGTGTGTGAATCTTTATGACTCAATTTGGAGTCTTCTTGGCAAAGATAATGGAATGATTCTTTCTCCAGCTCATTTTACACATGAGGAAACTGAGGCAACGGGGCTAAGTGACACTCAGGTTTTATATATATCTATTGAATTCCAAAGCCAAATTTGTACTCAGATCTTCCCAATTCTGGGTCAGACACTATATCCACTGTGCTACCCAATTGCACCTTAAATATACATTATCCCTTTTCATTTACTCTAATCTAGGCAAACTGGACTTCTTCAAATTACTCATATACAAGAGGATTTCCCAACCTTTGTATTGGCTATAGACCATATATGGAATCTATCCCTTCTTTACTTTCAGCGCTTAAAGTCTCAGTTTAACATATATGAGGCTTCACAAACCTTAAAGCCATATATAAATGCTAGCTGTGAAATGCCAGCTTCTATATCAAGCTTGTCTGGATCTCTCCTTCCCCAGAAATCACTGTCCTTCCCCTTCACCCCACATCTATTTTTGTATCTATTTTATAAAAGACGACATGTTTGGGCATTGCCTTCCCTGACAGAATAGAAAATCCTTTAGGGATTATTTTCATTTTTATCTTTGTGACCTGACTTAGCACAATGCTTGGCACATAAGAAATGCTTAATAAATGCTGTGGGATTTTGGTGTGAAAATCCTTTCTATTCTTCATGTACCTCCCTGGCTTTTCTGCTTTTTGCTTTCTGACCCCAAAATAGTAATGATAATGAGGAGGAGAAAACCTGCCATTTTATATACAACTTGAAGGTTTGCAAAGCACTTTTCATTTGATTTTCACAATAACTCTGTTAGGGAAGTACTATTATAATCCCCATTTTATAGATGCAGGGGGAAAACAGCTCAGAGGCTAGTGCTATGCCTAGGGCAAATAGTTATATTAAGAGGCAAGATTTAAACTCAGATCTTCAAGATTCTAAATCTAGTACTCAAGCCACCAAACCACCTACTTGCCTCAAAAATCACTTGCTAAGAAAGCTCAAAAACCAGGTTATCATTTGATGGGAAGAGAACAAAATCCAATCACCTCTTGCCTCAAAATAGGTCCTTTCTGGTTCATCACAGGGACAATCAGACTGTATAATCATTCTTATCTATGCTAATATAAAATGGTTCAGTGGCAGCAGTGTAATGATATAAAATTATTCTATCCAGGGACAAGATACTTGAACACAGATCCTATAATTCCTCCCCCATATCCATACTAAGATTATTCTAAATCATCCTCTAGAGAGGGTACAAAAAGGTAGATAGAACCAGGGCCAGAACAGATCAGACAAGCTTCCAAGCCACAGAGGAAAGCAGAAAAACCCCAGGAATTATATATTTTCATACACTAAGACCCTATACCTCATTAATCCTCAGATAAGTCTTTATACAGTCATTGATCAGGAGACAAGCTCAGTTTAAATGAGGCTTCTCAGTATGTTTTTAGATATTATGACCTTAACTGTGGCTAGAGGAAGCAGCTGGAACTCACTAGAAAAGACCACTAAACTATTTCCAGTAGCTCCCCTAGACCCCAAGAGAACAGGTAGCAAGTTATAATTGGCTACTCCACTCTGAATTTGTTCCTGAGAGTCAAGGAAAAAGAAATGAACAAAACCAGAGTGCAGGTTTTCTCTTTGAACTACAGATATTTTCCTTTTCACTCCCTCTGATTCTTCATTCGTAATTCTTCCCTTCAATTCTCTATTTCTGTTGATGGCTGTACCACATTATTATTTTTATTTAGCCCGAATTGCAAACTCAAGGTGATCTTTCCTTGCATCTCTCTCACCCCTAATATCTATGTTCTTATTTTCTTACTCTTTCTACTTCTCATGTCTATCTTCTTTCAATTCCCACTGCAACCAGCTTTCTTCTGGCCCTCATCTTTTTTTACCTAAGTTATTGCAATAGATACTTAACTGCTGCCTCCTGTTTTCTCTAATTTTGCCCTTCACTTAGTGTCTAAGTAATCTTTTTAATGTAATACTTTAATGTAACTGCTCTATTAAATTTTTTAGTGACTCCTATCAGCTATAAATATAAACTTCTAATATTTAAGGTCCTCCAGAAGCTTACTCCAAGCTATCCTTCCATCCTTATCTCCATACAATTCCTCTTCATGTACTCCATATTATAGCCAAACTGTCTTATTCTCGACCATCCATTCTCATTCTAACCACTTTGGGCAAACTGTTCTCCCTCTTTGGTTGCTCTAAGTCCTTCCTTCAAGGCTCAATGAAATGTCACTTCTTCCATTATTCCTTCAATTATCTTATCAGGTGAAATGAACTTCTCTTTCCTCAAAAATTTTCACATTACTTTGCCTAACGCTCTCTCTTGTATTCAATCTCAAACTCCTTTTTATGATACTAATCCATGTACATTTGTCTTTTCTTCCCATTAGACCAAAACTCTCTGAGGGCAAGGTCCAAACCACAGTATCTAGCACAATTTTCCCTTCCACATCTTGGGGGTGGGGGATACAGCATCCCCATGATCTGAAAAATGTGTATTAAAATGTTTTGTCCCTCCCTTCACACCAGAGAAAAACTCTGAATTTTTTTTTCCTTTATGGGATGTTTACAGTACTTTATTATAAAATTTGGTTTGCTATTTTATAGTACCATACATATATTTTGTGCATATCTAAGCTTTTTCTTTGTCATCTACTGGCCTTCACATGTCGTCTCTGGCATCCATAAAACTCCCTAAAATATCCATTTAATTTTTTATGCTTTCCCATGATATACTGAAACCACAATGGAGAAAATCTCAAAGTGGAAGGGATAACTGTAGATACCTAAATATTTGTTAAATCATAGGAATCTGTTATGAGTTCTGTTTTGTTTTGTTTTTTCTTTTCCAGTAAAGGGGAAATAGAAAGGAGAGAAATTAAACACTTGTTAATTGACAAAATAAAATTTAATTTAAAAAACAATTTCATCACATAAAACTTTGGATATTTCCCAGTATACTTTCCCATGTTATTTTATATATTATGTCATATTATATATGTATATTTAATATACATTTAATATGTTAACATATATGTATATATGAGTTATATATAATATGTGTAGCAATATTTATATATTGTATAATGTTATATTTGTCATATAGGACGTGTGTGTGTGTGTGTGTGTGTGTGTGTGTGTAGGAGAGATAGAGAATCAGAGAGATACTGCATATAGCATATGAAGGTAAAGGCGGCAACATTCTTTTTTGTGCTCTTCAAAATGCCTTGTAAATAAGAAATGCCCAATAAATGTTTTTTGAAAGACTGAAATGGGAGAACAATCCTGGCTCATAGACAAATGCACAAAATTGAGGAGCCCCCATTTAACCTGTTGCTTCTGGAGAAGGAAGGTGGAAAATATATCCTGACCTACAAGGTTTTATCCAGAGAGGCAACCCCATTGTGAAAACACCAGAAAACAGCTTTTTAAAACTGAATTTAAGCTACCTGTGCCTTCTGCATAGGGAAGGAGATAGGACAGCAGATGTTTTTTGTTTGTTTTTCTCCAATTCAGTGAGCATTTAAGTGCTTTGCATGAATAAACACCATACTACTTCCAGGGAATATCAAAACAAAATAAAACAAACAAAAAATGACCAAGTCCCAGCCTTCTAGGAGTTTATATTCCATTAGAGAGGAATTAGCCCATCACAATTAAATTAATACAAGGTTTGTACACACTAAATATGAAGTAATTTGGATGGTAGGTGGGGGGTTAGCAATTAAAAGGGATCAGAAAAGGCCTTGTGTATGAGACTTTTTAAAACTGAGTCCTGAAGAGAGCTAAAGTGGATCCAAATAAAGAAGAGTTTTCCAAGTACTGGAGGGAGTTGGGGGAAGAGAGAACCATACAAAGCCAGAAGGGAAGAAAATAAAATGCTGGGGAGCAACAAAAGGCCAGTTTGCTGAAATATTGAGTTGGTCTCTTACAAAGCAGTGTCATTGGCTAAATTTTTCAGCCGTGGTCTAGGGAGGGTCTTTAGAGTTTCACATTGCTGAAGCCCAAGAAGGTAGCTATTATTAACTTGTCCATGTCAGGATATGAGTTTTCAGTGGAGATGGGAGAAGCTTGGAGGTCAACTAAAATTCTGTATCTACCAACCAAACCACTCACCTCAATAATGAAAGGAGAATACCAAGCTCTCCAATTGTTTCACTAGAAAAATCACCTGAGAGCAGAGAAACTAAGGAAGCCTTTGATTCTCTCCCTCTCACCTGGTCAAGCTCCCCGTGCTCACCTGACTGATGAAGCCTGTGGAGGAACACTGCCTGACCCAAAGACTAAATTTCCTCTTTTTCCTCTTGCGCAGCTCCCGCTCTGTGCATGTAGCGATGAACACGGGGTCCTCATCAATCAGGGGTTCATGTAGCACCTGCCAACATGATGAAAAGAGGAATCATAAAATCTTAAACAGTAAAGAGACTTCTGGACACATCCCAGTCAATGTAATAATCTCTCCCTGACATGAATACTTCTATTTATGAGGGGCTTGACTATTTCTTCTTTATTTTCCTCTTATAAATATTTATTTTTCCCAATTACATGTAAAAACAATTTTTAACATTCATTTTTTAGAATCTTGAATTCCAAATTTTCTCTTTCCATCCTTCTTCCACCTCTCTCATTGAATAGGCAATTTGATATAGGTTAAACATATGCAATCATGCAAAATAGACATTAAGTGATGTTAAATGAAATGAGTAGAACTGGGAGATCATTATACACAACAACAACAAGATTGTGTGATGATCAATCGTGGTGCCCTTGGCTCTTTTCAACAGTGAGGTGATACAGGACCATTTTAATAGACTTATGTTATAGAAAGCCACTTGCATCCAGAGAGAGGACTACAGGGACTGAATGTGGATTACAATATAGTATTTTCACCTTTTTGTTGTTGCTGTTGTTTCCTTGCTTGTTTTTTTCTTTTCCATTTTTTTCTTTCTTGATCTGATTTTTCTTGTGTAGCATGATAAATGTGGAAATATGTGTAGAAGAATTCTACATGTTTAATCTATATTGGATTACTTGTTGTCTAGGGAAGGGGGGAGAAAGGTGGAGAAAAATTTACAACACAAGGTTTTGCAAATGTGAATTTTGGAAACTATCTTTGCATGTATTTTGAAAAAGAAAAAGCTATTATTATAAAAAAGAAGGAAAAAAGTTTAAGAAAAAGTTTGCTTTGACTTACATTCAAACTCCATCAGTCCTTTCTGTGGTAGTGGATAGTACTTTTCATTATAAGTCCTTTGGAATTACTTTGGATCACTGAATTTTTGAGACTAAGTCACTCATAGCTAATCATTGTATAATATTACTATTATTGTGTATTCTCTTCTGGTTCTGCTCACTTCACTTTGCATCAGTTCATGCAAGTATTTCCAGGTTTGTCTGAAATCTGCCTGCTCATCATTTTTTCTAACAGAATAACATTCCAGCACAATCATAAACCTCAATTTGGTTAGTCCATTCCCCAACTGATGGACATCCCTTCAATGATGACTTCTTTGTTATCACAAAAAGAGTTACTATAAATACTTTTATTCATTTAAGTCCTTTTTCTTTAAAAAAAAAAAAAAAAACTCTTTGGGTTACAGACCTAGTAGTGATATTGTTAGGTCAAAGGATAAGCACAGTTTTCTAGGCTTTTGAGCATATGTTCAAATTGCTCTCCAGAATGGTTGCATCAGTTCACAACTCAATTAGTGTCCCAATTTTCCCATATTCCCTCCAACATTTGTCATTTTTTTCTATTATATTAGCCAATATGATCGGTATGAGGAGGTATCTCAAAGTTGTTTTAATTTACATTTCTCTAATCAACAGTGATTTAGAGCACTTTAAAAAAATAGTGCTATAGAGAACTTTGATTTCTTTGTCTGAAAAATACCTGTCCATAAAAGGTCATACCTTTGACCACTTATCAATTGGATGACTTGTATTTGGAGGATGACTTGTTTTTAATAAATTTGATTTAGTTATCTATATATTTAAGAAATGAGACCTTCATCAGAGAAACTTACTGTAAAAATTTTTCCATGGTTATGATTACTACGTATTTCTCTCCGTTCTATTTTTCCCATTGATTCTTTTCGCGTTCACCTTTTCCCATCCCTTCCTCAAAAGTGCTATTATTCTGACCACTGCTTCCCCCAATCTATCCTCCCTTCTGTCAGTCTCACCTCTTTTTTCTTAATTCCTAAGGAATAAGATAGATTTCTACGCCCAACTGAGCATGTATGTTATTTGCTCTTTGAGCTAATTCCAATGAGAGGAAGGTTCAAGTATGTTTGGCCATCTACCTTCCCCATCTCTCTCTCCCCTATAAAAACTCTTTCACATCTCTTTTATGTGAAATAGCTTATCATTCTTAGATCTCCTTTCCTCCTTCTCCTAGTTCATTCTTCTTTCTCAACCCTTTTAGATATCATACCAACATAATCAACTCACATTCATGACTTCTAAGGTAAAGTTCATAGGAGTTAAAAGTATAATCTTTCCAATCAAGTATGCAAACAATTATTGAATCCCTTATGATTTCCTTTTTTTAACCTTTTTATGCTTTTCTTGAATCTTGTATTTGAAAGTCAAATTTTCCAGTTACCTCTGTTTTTTTTTTCTCATCAGTATTGCTTGAAAACTTTCTATTTCTTTAAATATCCATTTCCCCCCTGAAATATCATACTCAGTTTTTTTGGGTTTGACAGTCTCTTAAGACTGCCTTTTCTATTCTTGGAAAGCCCTATTTCTTAGAAAGTACTTTCTTTGTGCTCTTGTCTATTTCCTTATAATTTCTATTTAGTTCTACCCTCTAAAATTGAATACAATCAATTTAATCCTTTATCATTGAATTATATACTACATACATGAAGGCAACTCTTCAGATCTTCACTGAATTAGAGTTTTAGAGCTGGAAAAAGTTTCAGAAACCTCTAGTCCAATGAATTCCTACTACAACACAATAATAATAATTAGAAATTATATAGTACTACATGGCTTATAAGGCTACTTTCTAAAGCACATATTATCTCATTTTGGGGGGAATATTATTGTGCTGTAAAAATGACAAGTAAAATGGCTTCAGAAAAACCTAGGAAGACTCATAATAACTCATACAAAATAAACTGAGAACAAAGAGAACATTGTATATGGTAATAGCAATATTCTAACAATAATCAAATGTGGAGAATTTAGCTGTTCTGATCACTACAGTGGTCCACAACAATTTCAGAAGATTCATAATAAAAACTCTATATACCTTCAGATAAAGGAATAATGAACTCTGAATTTGATTGAAGCATATTTTCTTTCACTTTGCTTTTCTTGCCTTCCTATCCTTTTCATGACTAATATGGAAATATTTTTTGCATGACTTCACATACATAACAGTATCATATTGCTTGTCTTTTCAATGAATGAGCCATGAAGGAGGGAGAGAATTTGGAACTCAATATAAAAAAAGAATATTAAAAAAAGTATGAGTAAACATAGATAAAGAGAAAACTACTTATTATTATACATGGAGTATAAGAAATATGACAGATAATGTTGAATAAAGGAAATTGAAAAGTAGAAAAAAATCTGATTTTATCTTAATAACAATCTTGGAAAGTAGGTGCTTTATTATTATCCCTATTTTGTAGATGAAGAAACTAAGGCAGACTGAGGTTAAGTGACTTATTCAGTCATACAACTAAAAAACATCCAAGATTAGATTTTAATTCAGGTCTTCCTGATTCTCTCTAGACCCAAAACTCTCTCCCTTTCATCACCTAGTTGTATCTTATAGGTAGTCATCTAGCTTCTGTTTGAAGATCCTAATATGAAGAAACATATTCTCTCAGCAGGTCATTCCATTTTTTGACAATTCTATTAACTCAATTATTTGAATAGTTGAACAACTCTAGATTAATTGTTAGTAAGTTTTCCCTGACTTTAAACATATATTTGCTTTTTTGTAACTTCTACTTTTTATTCCTACATCTGGTCTCTGTAATCAAATGAAATAAATATATTTTGTGTGAGAGCTTTTCAGATACTTAAAGCCAGTTATTAACCCCTCACTTCCTTTGAGTTTTTTCAAAACCCTAAGCTTTATTCTCTACTTCAGCTGATTCTCATATGGCATAGATTGGGGATCCTATATACCATCTTAGTCATCTAGTCTATTATCTCTTTTTTTCTGCAAAGGTATGAGATTGAGTGATGTCTCAGAAACAGTCTGGATAATTATCATCCAAGAACCAATCTAGGTAAGTGGACCAGTCTCATTAGATTCAAAGAGACTTATCACCAGAAGGCTGGCCACCAAGTGATTCATTTTTCCAAAAACAATAACTTGTGAATACTGCCTACACAAGTAGAGGTGGAGATATAAAATGAGACAGACATTTTTGGACACAGCCAACATGGGAATTTATTTTGCTTGACTACATGTATTTGAAGTGTATATATAGGGGGGAGATGAGACAAGAAAAGATAGTGATAGTGATAGAAAGTGATAAAAAAAAGAAAACACCAATGAAACATAAAAAAAAAATATGGAAGAGAGCAAAAGGATGTTTCAAAAAGATACAGAGAAGCCAGTCAGTTTTATTATTTTCAAGGGCAGCAAGGTGGCAAATTAGACAAAGTTTGGGATATTTAAAGTCAGGAAGATCATCTTCCTGAGTTCAAAGCTAGCCTCAAACATTTATTAGCCAAATGACCTTGAGAAGTACCTTAACTCAGTCTGCCTCAGTTTTCTCATCTGTAAAATTAGCTAGAAAAGGAAATATCAAACCACTCTAGTATCTCTACTAAGAGAACACCAAACAGAGTCTTGACTGAAAAATAACGCAATAACAATTTGTTAATTTCATGTTAAATTTAATGAGCACTTCAAAATACTATCTGATACAAGTTCATAGTTGCATATAAATTTTTTTGTTAATAATAATAGAGCTCAGGTATATCTTATATGCACATAAAATTTATTATTATCATTACTTTTTTATTTTTAAATTATTTTAAAATATTTGGAAAGTGGAGGAGTTTTCAATTCTGCAACGCTAAACAAAGATTAAAACTACACTGATTAAATAAAGGATTCTTTAAGTATTGAACTTAGATGACAGTTTTGTTTTATTTTGTTTTTTGAGCATCCCCATCAACAATAAGGGCTCCTTGTAGTTAGCTGAACTACCACAAGTCTTTTACATATAAAAAACTTTCAAGATAGGACCCTTTTATTTCATATTTGCAAAAGGCAAATGAATAGCAAGCACAATCTGAAAGCTTCCAGCCTGCATCTCTCACTTCTGCCTTCACATATACTTCAGCCTTCCTGACTCAGAAACCATTTATAGCCCCATTTGGAACCACTCAAGCAAAATGGACAAGTTACACACAGAGCAATCCATTGGTGGGTAAAGGATAGAAGAAGGGGCTGACAGGCTCTGAAAGCTAGCAAAAGGTTTGAAAAAGAAAATATTACAATGTAATTTATGATAAGGCATTCTGCTTCCAATTATGCCTTCTTCAAAAATGAATCATCTTCCTCCTTTGAGATTACACTAAATGAACCTATTCACTCTCATCTTCAAAAAGAAAATGTACTTATAATCCATTTGCATTAAACATATAATCAGGCACATATTTATATTTAATCCATGCTCCATCAAAGATTGAGAGTCAGCAAGAATTTCTGACCTATAATGATTTTTCCTTTCCACAATCATTTAATGAATTTTTAATGGCTCATTACTAAAAGCAGCCACAGCTCAATATGTTCCCACAGATTCTCCTAAAACTTTGAATGCCAAAAAGATCACTTTCTTCCCATTCTGGATTCTGATTCACCAACTTTTCCCTGTTGATCTACACATATGTACTGTGCACATATGTGCAGAGGGAGTTGGAAATGAGAAAAAAATATTTACTTATTTTTATTTTTAATTTTTGTCACATGAACCTTCCCTCCCCTACTTCCAGTTTTGGAAAAGATCATTTCCCCCTTTTTATAGTTTATATTTATATGGTTATATTTGTATAATATATTTCTATAAAATATAGTTTATGTTTCTATATTTATATTTATATAAATTGTATATGATTTGTATATACATTGTGTATAAATTGTATATAAAAAGGATTAAATTTATTTTGCTTGAACCCAGAGGACAGAAGTAGGACTAATAGATAGAAGTTATATGAGACACATTTTGTCACAATATAGGAGGTACTATCCCAACAAAAATGTCCAGAAATGGACTGAGCTATTCCATCCAGATTATTTAAAAGACATAGTAAGAATTCACTATTTGAAAGCCAAAAAAATTATAAAGATTGAAATTAAAAGAAAAAATATTTAATACTGTTCTCATCTCTTCAGCTATTTTTATAAAGGAACTGCCAGGGGAGGAATCAATAGCTCTTCAGGATTGCTGACAGTCTACCTCAGGTCAGTAGTTATAGCTTAAGGCAATTTATTCATATGTATGACCCAAAAGGATAGAGAATTGCTTAAATACAGGATAAGACCACTGGCTATATTACTAAAGAGTTCACAATTTACTTAGGAACATATGATAATATCTTATATGTTACTTTATAAATTTTCTTAATAAAAATGAATGCCAAGTAATAGAATTATCTAATGCTAAAGTTGGAAGGGACTTTAAATCATCTAGTCAAGTTCACTTTATTTTGTAGATGAAATGAAGTAATTTGTCCATATCCACATTATTAATTGGTAGCTAGATCTGGATAGGAACACAAATCTCTGCACCCCTATCCCATGTTGCTTTCTACTATTACAGCTGGGCTCTACATAATGAAGCGTTATCAGTACTGAGATCCAGTCAAGGTTCATCCTTGGCACTATTCAATACTATTATAACCAGGGTTTATTTCTGATCATTTTCTGTTAAATTTAACCACCACATAAATACCTAAAGGACAGTCAAAGAATTAACAAGGCAGGAGGAATATATAAAAACAACTTCTCTTTTAGGGAACTCTTTTAGAAGGATCAAAAAAGTAAGGAACTAGAGACCACTTTTTCTAGAAACCACAGGAATCACTGTATTACCAAATTCAACCTTAAAAGACTCAAGAACTTTTGATGTGTGAAAGTCCAATATATTGTAGGGTAAATATAACTAATTCCCAATTAGTTGGGGAAGAAAAAAGAGGTAGCTTACATTTTTTGCAGGGAGGACTGGACTTGTGATTTCATTGATATAAGGAATTCCTGGTAAGGAAATGCCATCTTCAATGCAGGTCAATTACTGTTCTTCAATTCATAGTCTTAAAGGGTGATATGGAGACACAGAGATTTCTCAGCTTCTTAAACTATAGTTTGTGACCCCATTTGGGGTCTTGTGATGGAATGTGGGGATTATTAAATTATAATTTAATAATAGTAAATATTTGATTTGTAAATTTGTATAGCTATTTTATATAGAGATATAAAATCTATCTATTTACCTATATATCTGGGGTATGTAAAAAAACACACAAAACAAACTGAATGGTTTTTATCCCTCAAGATGTAGACTCCTCCATGAAGTCCTTCTTGACTCGATTTCCCTCTCCCTACTAAGTAAAAGTTAATCCCTGTTTAAACTTTAAATTGTACTTTATTTGTATATTATCATATTTATTTATATATTTATACTTATTATGTCATCTTATTTATATCTTATCTTGTTCTGTTTTCTAATATAATTAATTGTGTATGTGTTAACAGAAGAACTTGAAGCTATTTCTTTCAAATGCCAAGGCAAGCTATCTACTACACCATGATGCCTTTCCACACTGGGATCTTCTCCAGTCTTATGGCTAACACAATCCTCCATGACTAGGATGCCCTCCACCTTCTGTTTTTCAGAGGATGACTCCCTTTCTTATCTTCCTTTTAAAACTAAGTCCATTTTCAACTTTTTCCATGAAGCCTTTTTTGATCCTACTCCATTCCCCTCCAAATTCTCTCTGCAGCCACAAATATTCAGTTTAACCATATTTCACATCATATTTCATCACTATCACTCTATAGAATGTAAGCTTCTTGAAGACAGACTATTTTTTAAGATACTTTCTCTCTAGCAAATATTAACCTCATTGAAAAAATTGCCAATCATTTGTGTGATTTTGGAAAGATGCTTTAACATCCTGTGCTTCAATTCTCTAATCTGTTAGGTGAGGGATATAACACCTAATTCATTCAATAACAGGACTAAAAAGCAAGACTATAACATTTTGCAAACAAGGTAGAAATAGATGCCATGGGAAAAAGGAACATGACAAGAAAAATGTAGATAATGGAAAAACAAAAGATGTAATAAAATCTATTTTTCAAAGGAAAAAAAGAAAGACAACATGAGTTGAGAGGAAACATTTGACAACCTGGGACTTATTTCTTTAAATAAACCTGACTTGTCAAACAGATCCTTTTCTATATTTTTTCTTTCAAAATCATATAAAAATACAGAAGAAAAAAGATGAGAGACAGAGTTAAAAAAAACAAACCCCAAAATCCCATCACATTATTTTCACACTTCTCTTAAGAAAATATTTGTAAAATACTTAACACAGGCCTGGCACATAGTAGATATTTAATAGACACTTTCTTTTCCTCCTCACCTCCCCCAGTAAGGAGCCAAGGCAAAGTAGAAGGTGCTCTCATATGATCTTTTTCATTCAATTCATATTCATCACTGTTCCCTGCTAGTTTGCCTTTGACATACTATTGGTATCTTTTCTGGAAAAGAAAAATCTACATGTTCAGAATTTTCAACTTGCTACTACTAGGAAAACGTTTGAATCATAAACTCCATGAGGTCAAGAATACTGTTTTATTGATCCTTGATCTCTTCAGGGGTCTATCACTGAGCTTCATAAATATTGTCCTTGGAGCCAGAAACACTTGCCACTAACCCATACTGGCTTATGTGACCCCAGGCAATTCTCTTTTACCCTATCAGATAGTGTCCCGAAAATCTCCCCCTCCTGACTCAAGTAAATTATCTCTGGGACCAAAATTCCAACTAGGATTCTGCAAAGATCACTACAAAGGCTCATAGTTCTATAGCAAGATTGTCTAAAACCTTCTTACTGAGGGTATTGTTGTCTATTGAAATGACACAGAAATGCCCGACAACATCCTAGGCCTGAGTGATTGTGCTAAAAATGATGGTGATTGAGTCAGGAGAAGTTGTCCACTCTGTGGCTTATACAGGAGCCAAGAAAAAAAGTTCCACCTCTTTCTTGGAACCTTTTCTGGTGGGACCTTTTTCCAACATTTTCTTCCTATGGAAAATTAACATTGTGCTGTATTTTTTTAATAACCAGCATTATTCTGTGATCCATCCCTTTCTTCATTTTATCAGACTCTACTTCTCGAGGGAAGGCAGTTTCTGAAAGGTTGGACTGAAAAGTGACTGCTCTCAAGCCCAAAGATGTATGTTTCTTAATTAGCTTGGGCTAGTTCCCTCTCAAATAGGTTCCTCTCCTTCCTCTGAAGCAGAGAACCAGCTTGGGCTAGACCCAAAATTGTTTTATTGCTCAGTTAGGAGAACCTAGATGTAAACCAAATCTTTGTTTTAGAGATTTCTTTAGAGTTGCTCTAGAGTGTCAGAAAAATACAAGCAATACTTTTCCCTCTTTTCACTCACCAACCCTACTAATCAGAAGATGTTACGCCACCCAGAGTGTCTCTCTCTCTCAGCCTTAGGCTTCTAATCACTACAATACAATTTAGAGATGGAAGCAAATTAGAGAACCATCAATTTCAGCCTTTACAAATGAGAGATTTAAGGTCATAGAGATGAAATGGCTTTCCCAAGATTATTCAAGTTATAAATAACAGAGATTGAATTTGAAATTATTAACATATGGTAGTTAAAAATATTAGAAATTGAGGGGAACTCATCAATTAAGGGAAATGTGGCATATGATTGTAATAGACTGTAATGTATTACTGCATTATAAGAAATGACAAGTAGGATGATTTAAGAAAAACTTGAAAAGACTTACATAAGCTGATGCAAAGTGAAGTGAGCAGAACCAGAAGAACATTGAACACAGTAACAAAAATATTATATACAATGATCATCCATGAATGATTTAGTTATTATCAGCAACATAGTGATTCAGGATAATCCCAAAAGACTCTCAATGAAAAATGTTATTTGCCTCCAGAAAAAAAGAAATGATGGACTCTGAATTGAAGCATATTATTTTTCAATTTTTGTATTTTTTTTACAGTTTCCCCCTCTGGGTTTATGTTTTCTTTTACAACAGGACTAAATTGGTAATATGATTTGCATGATTGAACTTGTATAGTCCATATCATAATTGCTTAATGTCTCAGGGAAGGAAGAGATTTTTAAAAAGGAGAGAAAATTTGGAACAAAATATTTTTTAAAAAAGAATGTTTTAAATTGCTTTACATGTAATTGGGGAAATATAATTTTATGAAAAGTACAGTATTAGCAATCATAAAACTAAATGCTAAACCCTGTGACATGGACACAAGTATTAGAGAAATTCAAAAAAGGAGAAGATAAGAATAATAAAAACTTTTCAGATGAGGTGAGACTTAAGTTGTACTTTGAAAAACAGGGTGCTAGATAAACCTTTTAGTTTTCCACAGATCTTTCAACTAACTGAGCAGTATATTGAAATCTTTTGTTTTTTATGTATATATTTTAATAAGTAGTGGAAGATTTTGTGGATATCCACTAAAGTCTTATGAAGGGGGTGGAGGAGTGACCTTTGGTTCTCCAAAGCAGTGTCAGCAGAACACAGGTCCTAACAGGTTTGAACAAGCTAAAATAGATCTATATTTTGGAGGTCCTAGGACCATCCTATCTAAGTGCAGAGAGACTCATCACCAAAAAAATGGTAATAATTCAATGAATTCTGGGCCCACAGCAACTCATAAAAAATTATCAAGTCTCTTAATCACTATCAAATTAGTGATTTACATTAACAAAGAAAGTGTCCATATTGATAAAGAAATCATAGATCATTCAAAGTAAAGTATTAGAGTATAGAAAAATTAGACAAGGTTGAGAAAAGTTTATTTTTAAATTATAATTTAAATTCAGGAAGGATGTAAATTACAATTATCCTTTCGATAGGGAGAGGAGCTAGGGGCACAGTAGGACTTTCCTTCAACTCCCCCATGATATGGAATATGTATATAAAAGGTTTGGCTTCCTCTCCATACCAGAGAAGAAGCCCAAATTATTTTGGCATTAAAAATAAGATATATTGACATTATACAATACTATGCATACATCTTATTCATTTCTGAATTTCTAAACTTTTTCTCTTGTCATATGTTGGGCTTCATGTTTTACCTGAGGCTTCCACAAAACTCCCTTCCAAAATTCCCACTTAATTTCTTGTGCTTATCCATAATATATCAAAATCATAATGGAGACAGTTGTAATGTCGAAGGGATAACTGTACTAAATAGTAGGGATTGATTCATATCTTTAGAGCTTATAATAAGTGCTTAATAAAAAACTTGATTGGTCAGTACATACACTATATAAAAGAAAAACTAAAAGAGCTGAAGGGATGTCAGTTTCTACTGTAACCTGTATTTCTTGTTCCCATGTAGGACACAGGAAGGAAAAAAAAAAGGTTTTACATGCAGTACGAATCTCTTTACTATAAACAATGGGAAGTATCACCAAAGGGTTTTACAGCTACTCACTGAAGATATTTAAGAAGAAAATAAAAGCCTTTATATTCTTAGGATTCCTAAGCATCCCTGAGCTCCCTCTTTTCTAGTCTTGATTTGATGACAACTGAAGATGTACACCAAAAAAAAACCATTCACCAAACCCTTTATTGTATTACTATTGCAGGGCATCCAATAGCAGTCTGCATTAGGAAAAGGAATATGAAAGCTAACTCTCACATTAAAAAGATATCTGTAAGGCAGCCACTAAATTTAAAAGTTTTCAGTCGGTCATTAATTGCTTACTATATATCATGCACTTTACTAAGCATTGAGGATATTAGGGAAGGTAAAAATAATGACAAAGACTCTAACTTATAAGAAGAAAGGATTTAAGATAAGTCTCATAGGAGAGTCAGAGAAGTCAGGAGGTAGATGTGAGGAGCAAAAGCTTTCTAGATATGGAGGACTGCCAACATAAAGTCAGAGAACAACTAGAAGTGTATGTCGAACAATGCTGAATGAACCCAAGTGCACTTGTTAGCATTTTTATGATATGGACAGTAACCATCAGATCCACTGTTTTTTCTGTTTGTAGCTTCAGGAAAATAAATTATATATTCAACTAAAAGTTTTTTTTTTTTTTTCCTAAAGCCTATTTCTCCTCGCAAGATAACTTCCTCCTTCTGTCTCAGAAGTTTCTGAGCTGTCATCTTCAAATGGCTACTTGGTGCATACTCAATGAAGGCAAAATAATATTAAATTTAGACCAAGCAAAACATAATTAGGAATGCAAATCTGCTCTTCTCTATCACCTGCCCTTCAAAATAAGTCACAGTGAATTACAAAGTTGAACATAAATAATTTTTGTAAAAACCCACTGCTTTCAGAGTAAGGTAGCATGGCATAGCAAATAGAGTAATGGACTTGGAGTCCTGGTTCAATTTCTATCTTTTGATGCTTACTGACTGGGTGACCAGGACAAGTCATGACTCTTATATGTCCCAGGTAGCTTCCTAGGACTGTTAGGTAAAGTTTTGGATGAGTTGGGGTCTGTTGGTGGGAGATTTCTATTTTGAAAAGCAACCAAGTGCCATAACAAACCAACTGCTGGATTTCAAGTTGGAAAAACCCGAATTCTAATCCTGCCTTAGACTCTTATTTGTGGTGTGTCTCTGTTCTTGCTGACTCCATGCCCAGTGTTCTAGCCACCACACCACCCATCTGCCAGGACTACCTAATACTTGTTGCTTCCACGACAGGCAGAGCACAGCCTATTTAAGGAATCACACACAGTTGGAGAAGCATTCAAATGCAGAGAGCAGTGAACTAGAAAGATTTCTAATAGTGGGGAGAAGGGCACACTTACCTGAGTTTGGGAAGGCCTAAAAGCCGAGTCAAAGCCATACTGTAGGGAATCTAGGAAGGGCTGGATCTTGTAGAGACCATGTGTTGTCTGGCTGGAACGAAAAGCCACCACATGGAAGTACTTGAGAATCTTCTCGAAGCGGGACTGGCTCATGACAAGGGCTATGCTTTTGTTACTGTAGAAGCCACTGCTCCAGATGCTGAGAACAGACTCGCAATGGTAGATGCTTGTGGAGATCATGTAACCGAGGAAAGTCTTCATCTCCGTCAGGGTCACCTCTGCCCAGGCCCCATCACTCCCAAACCTCTCTTGATACTTCTTGGCGTACATGTTTGTCTGCACCACCATGTTTTTAAGAACATTGTCGGGGACAAAGAGCTGGAAGAAGTCCATGGCACTGGCACTGGGGGGCATCTTTCGAGTTGGTCCTATACCCATAAAATAGAAGAGATTACTTATTACAACAAACACACAAAGCAGAAATCCAGAAATTCAAAGGATCATAGGCTCATAGATTTTGAGTCAGAAGGGACCTAAAAAAATCACTTAATTCAACTCCCTCATTTTACATATAAATATTGGGGTAGTTGAGCCAATTACTACCCATATACCCCATTTAAAATAAGTAATAAGATACTCTAGTCTTGAGACTTTTATCTAATGAGAACATTTATATTAAATCAATCAAATAAATGCCTGTGGATCCCCTACAAAGCAACAAAACAGTCATCCTTTGAGAGGGAATGATTTGATGAAGGGAGGGAGGAGAAAACTTATGTCTTCTCCATCTCTACCTTGACCAGAGCTTGACCTCATGAGTTTTAAGAGTCTTGGAATATTTAGACTTTGCATCAGCATCCCTAGCAGTATCCTCAGGATAGCAGTGATTGGTGGCAGTGTCCCTCATATCAGGAGCCAAGGACAAACTAGATACACTGAGGGAAAAGCAGCTTATAAATAAGGACTCGACAATGAGCCAGGCAGAAAGATACACCATAACTAAAAGTTATATGCAAAGTATATGCAGGATCAATAGGAGATAATGAACAGAAAGAAGGGACTAGAATTAATACAAGTTATGGAAAGCTGCTGGCGGAGGAGAGATTTCATATGGGGCTTATAGGAAGCCAGGGAGAACAGTAGTTGGTGGGAAGAAGAAGAATATTCAGCCATGGGGGACAGTCAGAAAAAATGCCCAGTGTCTTGTTTGTGAAATAGCAAAAAAACCAGTATTACTGGGTAAAAGAGTAGTGTGGGATGGGGAAAAAGATATGAGAAGGTCAGAACGATCTGGGTGACAAAGGGCTCATTTCAAAAAGTTATTAAGTATCCAATATAGACAATACACCATTTGATTTAAAGATGGAAAACTGTATCATCTCTGTCCTTAAAAAATTTATAATCTATTAGATAGACAGGATATAAACAACTGCAAATTTTTTTTGGGGGGGGGGTAGAAGAGGTCAGGATCTGTGATTTCCTTTGTGCAGTGAGCTTACAGCATGGAAACTCCTTCTACCAATGAAAACCAACAAATAATTTAAAATCTCAGATAATTTCCTGAGGCACTGAGTGGTTAAATAACTTACCCAACATTTCAAAAACAGGATTTAGAACAGGTCCTTTCTGACACCAAGGTTAGCTCTCAATGTCCTATGTGTCCTGTTATGTCTCAAATGAAACATGTTGGGAAATGATGTTTCACAGGGAACCTTTACCAAAAAATTCTCTTTTCTGAACTTTGATGACAAGTGGTAATTAAAGGTCCATTTGAAATTTTGAGAAATTCCTCTTAAATTTTAAGAAGATGCTGCTACTTTCACCTAGATGGAGCACTTAAGTGGAACCTATGTAGATAGGGAGAGATTGTGCTGGACAATATGTCATTTAACAGTCAGAAAAATGGAGACGGGAGAGATAAATAGTTCAGCTTGGTTATAGAAGAGTATACAAAAGAGAATTTTATAAAGTCAGCCTGGGAAGAGAGACTTCAGCCAGACTATGAGGGACTATGAAGGCCAGAATAAGAAATTTATATTTTATTTAGTAAACAGTAGGACGTTAATAGAAAGTTTTTGAGCAGGGTAGTGACATAGCCAGAAAATTATCTTGGCAGCAGTACTAGCACTTAGGTGTTACTGCCTTGTCAAACAGAACTCTAAGCTCATGGAAGGTAGTGATAATATTCCTTCTTTTCCACCAGTATCTCCCCAGAGTACCCAGTATACCACTGAGCCCATAATAAGGGCTAAAATAAACATGTGTGGAATGGAAATTAAACTGAACACATCTGTACATTTATGCAAATTAAGAAATCAGGTCAGATTTTATAGTAATGGGACTAGAGGGAAGTAAATCTTTCCATCTAAATTACATTACTGGGTAATTAGATGTGTACAAGTTCACTTGAGGACATTAGCTATGTTAATGCCATAACTCTGGTAAGGCCTTGGGATATTCCAGAGCTTAGATCCTTCCTGAAAGAAGGACGCTGCTTTCAGAATGATCTTCCAGCTAAACTCTTCACACACTTAATCCTAACATCTCCATTAATTGAGAAAATGATAAAAATATTGACCCAAAGTGAAAAGAACAAAGTATGTGTTCATGATTGTAGATGGTGGGGAGGACCTCCTATTTATTCTGCCTAGAACTTCCTTTGTCAATTCAACTCTGCTAGTGTTTTCTAAATCAAAATTCAATTCAAATGCCCTTTTCTACTGACCTTTTTTGATCCTTGTAGTTATCTCATCCTTCCCCACACCAAATTTTCTTGTATTTATTTGTATATACTTCTATGTGTATATACTCTCTCCCTTAATGTATGTAGTACAAGCTCCTTGAGGGGAGAGAACATGGTGGGTATTTAATAAAAGCTTTTTCATTGATCTTAACGCTTTGCACTTTATGTTATAGGGGGCAGGCTTTTATTACTGAGTTCCTACTTTCTCAGGTCCCTTCCCTTATAATCTTCCCCCATATTCACCCAGGCAAATAAATATTGCCATCCAGTCTCCAGACTGTTGTTCTGACTCTTTTTAATATGGTCTGGACTTTTCTTGGCAGAGATATTATAGCTGTTTGCCACTTCCTTCTCTGGGTCATTTTACAAATGAAAAAACTGAGGTAAATAGTGACTTCAGAGGGTCACATAGCTAGCTGGTATCTGAGCTCAGATTTGACTCATCTTCCTGTCTCCTAGCCCACCCCTCTAACTAATGCCCTGAATATTCTCTTATCATGGGTGGAAGAAAAAATGTTTTATCATCAAAGATTTTCTGGAGGCACATTTAAGGTCTAATAGTTACTGATCCAATGAGTGGAGGCAGAAGTCTCCTTATTCAAGACTATCTTTAAACAAATGCAATTTTAAAAATTCATTTAGTAATTCAAATTAGTTGTACACAGCATGGACTAGCTAAACATAGTCATCCCTATATAAATCAATCTAGGAGTGTTCTGGAGCCAGCTAGAACTTATGAGAGTTGATTGTTAAATTTTTAGTGAGAACACTGAAACCTCAAGAATCAGCAAACATTACAAATCAGAGTTTGATTTATTGTTTTGTTAAATATTTAGAATTAAGAAAGTAAGGGAAATGTTAATAATGCATATTAAACTAAAAAGTGTATTGTGCTCACATTTTCCTCACAGAGAGGAATACTTTCCAGCACAGTCTTAAAGACTTGAAAAACCTATATCTTTCTTTGATCCAGCAGTGTCTTTACTGCATCTGTATCTCAAAGAAATCATAAAAGAGGGAAAAGGACTCACGTGTGTAAAACTGTTTGTAGCAGCTCTTTTTGTAGAGGCAAGGAACTGGAAACTGAGCCCATAAGTTGGAGAATGGCTAAGTTATCGAATATGAATGTTATGGAATATTATTGTTCTATAAAAATGATTTCTGAAAGGCCTAGAAAGACTTACATTAACTGATGCTGAGTGAAGCCAGTAGAACCCAGATAACATTGCACAAAGTAACAAGATTATGTGATGATAACTGTAATGGGCTTGGTTCTTTTCAACAAAGAGGCGATTCAAAACAATTTCAATAGACTTACAATGGAAAGGGCTATTAACATTCAGAGAGAGAACTATGGAGACTGAATGTGGATCAAAACATAGTATCACCACCTTTTGTTTTTGTTGTTTGTTCTTGTTTTTCCCTTTTGATCTAATATTTCTTATACAGCATGACAAATATGGAGATATGTTTAGAAAAATTACATGTTTAACCTCTATCAGACTACTTGGTGTCTAGAAGACAGGGGAGGAGGGAGAGAAGGAGAAAAATTTAGAACACAAGATTGTACAAAAGTGAATGTTGAAAATTTATATATATAATATACATATACATGTATATTATATAATATAAAAAAGTTGAAAAATACCTTTGCATGTATTTGGAAAAATAAAATACTATTTAAAAAAAGAAAAGAAAAAACCTGTATCTTTAGGTATCATAAGCGTCTTTCCTCCATATCTTGGTTCCTGTTAATTGATGATCTCTCTCAAGAAAAGCTTTACTAAGAAAAGATAAGTTTCAGTTTCATTTCTAATTCACAGCTCAGAGGATGAGATTTTTTTTTGTTCTTTGTTCTCAAAGAAGACACCATGACATTAGGAAGGTGATAGATGCCATGACATGCAGGTGAACTTAATTTAAGTGAGGGACAGCTTAAGAAAGGGAACTTAGAAATCATCTAATCCAATTCAAGTCTCACCTCAAACCCATTTTACAGATAAAGAAACTAAGATGTAGAGAAGTCAAGTTACTTGTTTAGGGTGGTAAGGTACCAAATAACAAATTGTAAATAGCAGAAGCAGGATTCAAATACAAATAGTTTGACTGCAAATTCAATATTTTTTCTATTTTACAAATAAGCAAAGTCCAACTTCATTCTATTTCATATAATATGGAAGAAAATATCATAAAGAAATATTTTCCCCAAACATAAGCTAAAGTCAATGATTGTACCAGGAAAGAATTGGCTCCCAAGCTACAAAATCACATTTAAAAAACAACAATGGCAGCAACAATTCTGTGTCTGGTGAAAAGTCTTATTGGTAGGTCATCAGCAAACTAATCATAAAGTTATATATAAAAGATCTGCTTCTTGCTTTCAGCTAAAACAAGGGTTCTCAACTCCCTTTAGTCTAAGTCATATATACTTCTGTTACATCCTGAGGTCTTGCTAAAACATCAAATCATGGGCAGATAAAATCATATATTATTTAGGGCTAACCTCTGAAGAAGCTGAAAAACAGAATTTTTTACTGCTACATCATGCTGAGTTAGCAAAACAGAACAGAGAATAAATATTTGTGATTAAAGTAATTTTGTCTGGTCATTTCAAAATGAATTAACACACACTGATTTGCAGCCATAATTTGGCAGCACCACCCAAAGGTTTCAATCAATCAAGGGTTCCAGGTAGATAGGGATACAAATCAATCGCTTTAAAGGGAAAAAAGAACCAATCTTTTCAAAGGATATGATCCACACTGGCCATGCTTTAATATGATTCGTCTAATTAATGAGATTTAGCATAGACTTATCCCTTAAGAAAGATAAGGGATTTAACATGCCATCTAGGGGAGGGGATGGGGGAAGGAGGGAAAAATTTGTAACAAAGGTTTTGCAAGGGTCAATGTTGAAAAATTACCCATGCATATGTTTTGTAAATAAAAAGAATTAACAAAAAAAAAGAAAAACATGGGAACCAGGGTATATTATCTCTACACTCCTCTTCCTCATCTTCTCTCCACTTCCATACTGCTGAAATCCAGTTATAAAGAACATCAAAGGGAAAAGAATTCATAGCAGATAGGGAGCAACTTTCACAGGAGTAGAGATATAGAGGGTACATAAAATGTGAATTGGATTCAGAATCAAAGGACCTAAATCCACGATTCTGATAGAGCACTTCACTTCTCTATGATTCAGTTTCTTCCCTTATAAAATAAGGTTCCTCTCAACATAATTTTACTTTTCCTTTGTTATTGTTGTTCAGTTGGGTCCAACTCTTTTTTTTGTTTGTTTGTTTGTTTGTTTGTTTGTTTTTTTTTTTTTTTTTGCAAAAAAGATGCTGGAGTATTCTGCCATTGCTTCTCTAGCTCATTTTATATAATTGAGGCAAATAGAGTTAAGCCCAGGCTCACACAGCTAGTGGATTGGATCTGAGTACCCTATCTATTGTATCATCTGATTTTTCCCTTATGTGCCAGCAACGGACTCCTCTTCCCTCTCAGTAATTTAGGGCTTACAGAGAAGAAAGAAAGGGAGACAGATTCTTGCTTGCATGACTTTAGTTCTGCTCCCCCATTTCTTCTGCAAGAATTGGACAATTCTCCTGGAGCACTGCTGCGGGATTTTTCCTCCTATTCTCTAATATAATCATTTATTAAGTGCCTGTTTTGTGTCAGGTATTGTGCTAAGACTTGGGGATACAAAAAAGGTACCATTTTACCTCTTCTCTTACTCCTTCACCCTTCACCCTGAGCTTAAATATTAAAAAAAGATACAATGAAGTGAGAGTTGTGAATGGAACTATTTGCTGATCCTTTTTGACATCTCACCAAATGCTCAGTAGTCCTCAGAATCCATCTAGTGTATGTTATATAATCTTTTATATTATATATCTTGAGCTCCATTTGGGAGTGAGGGAGGTAATTCCTTTTTCCTATGAGTGCTCACGCCTTTCTCAGAGCCCCAAGCATCAATTTAAAGATGTGCTGAATGAATGTACCATTCAGTATAAACTGATGTCCTGTTGGCATATATTAGTATTCACCTTGAATAACAAAGAGGCCTTTAAAATTATTATTATAATTTATTATATATAAATATGACACAAATTTATATGAATATAAATAAATGTTGTAATAAATATATTATAAATTTAAAATATGATATAAGTATATATAAATTATAATATAAATGATAGTTATTCAAGTCTAGGCTAAATCTGAGCAGGGATAATAATAACAAGTATGGAAATGGAGTTCCATTTGAACACCTCCAATCACATTCCATAAAGGGATGATGAGGAAAATAGCTTATTAAAATGTTTTGAAAGCCAGCTGCAGCTGCTCCTTATCCTCAGCTACAGACCAACATTTCTTTTCTTTTTTTTTTTTCCTAGATAGTGCTGAGGGAGAACAAGTTATCTCTTTGTGGAACACCTGAGGCCTGTGTTTTGTTGGTAGCATTCAGCTAATGAGCCAATCAATTGTTTCAGGCGTTGCCTTCTGATCTTCAACTACATAGCCAAGATAATTAACAAGGAACACAAGGGATCATAGATCACATATCCAGAGAGAGCCTTAGACATCATTTGGTATAATCTATTTATTTTGCAGATGAAGAAATAGACCCAAAGAGGTTTAATAATTGACTTAAAGTCCCAAAGGTGATATGGTACTGAACCGAGATTTGAACCCGGGTCCTATACCTCCAAATCTGTTGCTCTTTCTGCAGTACCATGTTATCATCTGCATTGGATTATCAATTATATTGAGGGACATTTTCAAACCAAAACAAGAATTATAAACAGATGTGGGGCTCTCTAGAGGAAAAAAAGTACCCATAGCACATTTTAAGTTTAATTTGCATTGTTAACTTTCTTAAATATGAAATCAACAAAGCACTACAACAAAACAATAAATTCAAGCCCTCATTTGTAGCATTTGCTGATTTCCAAGGTGTAAATGCTCATTTAAATTCAAAAATTGTCTCTCAAAAGCTGGTAGTAGTGGCTAAAATACATGCCAGTTTTGAATCTCCCAAATACCACCATGAGGGCTGCATGGGGCTTAAAGTTCTTTATATTAAAGGCTAATTCTGACATTTTACTCTCCTCCCCATACCTACTTCCTACATGTGTTATTCCTTTTCATAAAAATAACAAAGTCTAAACTACCATTGTTCTTATACCATCTTTCCACAAGGAATATTTTAAGCATACAAAAACTCCACAGGGCTTTGTTCATTAGGAAACTTAAAAGATAAAATTTTGTTTAAAAATTCCAGCCATGACTTGAGCTCAAGGGATCATTTACAGTATTTCTTAAATATCTATTACATGTGAGACACTATATGAGGCAATAGAGATATAAGAGCAAACTCCTAAATAGCTGCTGCCCTCAAGGAGATTATATTCTAATATTCCCTAGGGACATTATGTAAACACCATTGACTCACCATCAATAAGGTGAATATTTTTTTTTTCCTACCTGTGGTATTGGATTTATCCTATCTACTCCTAATCGCTTACTAGTGCCCTGCCACTAATTACTCGTGTGAGCTGAGGCAAGTGGCTTACCTTCTTTGAAGGCACTGAATTAGAATCAGTAAGATGCAAAAGACAGATGGATGCCCCAACGCAGCTGGTTTACATCCTGCTTCTGACATCTGGGTGGCTCAGTGAATGCACTGCTAGACCTGGAGTCGGGGAGACTGACTTAAGTTCAAATCCAGCCTCCAAAACTTGCTAGCTGTGTGACCCTGTATAAATCCCTTAATCTCTGCTTGATTTAATCCACTAGATAAAGAAATGGCAAACCACGCCAGTATTTTTGCCGAGAAAACCTCGTGGACCTTATGGTCCATGGGGTCACAAAGCACCAGACACAAGTGAAGAACATTACATGTTGGGACTTGACAAGGAAGCTAGAACTCAGGGGGAAATCTGATAGCAAGCTGAATTTTTAAATTGATTTCCTGTAATTTAGAACCTGAAACACAGAGAATTCAATTGATTTGTACAAGTCACACAATACATGTGTCACAGTCAGAACTTGAACCCAGATTTTTCTGCCTCTAAGGCTGGTTCTTTATACACTGTAATCTGCTGCTGATGCAAACTAAATTATTCACATAAACACAAACTACATTAAGACTCAGTGACCAACAAAGCTGATCAACTTCTTCAGGAACTCAATGCCCAACTGTAGTCTGTTCTATTCAATGAAGGCCTGCTCTCATACACACACAGAAGCATTAAACTTGATAAAAATGCATATGTATGCATTTATATATCATACCCTAAAAATTAAAAAAAATTGAAATTGAAAAAATTCCTGATTTTTTAAAAAAAAATGGGCCATGTTGCAAACATATCCACCACGTATCCAAAGATCTTAAAAAACCTAGACATATAGAAATAAGCATTTTATTTCACTTGGCAGTTTATATTTCACATGAAAGATCCAATTCTAGCTCCTGTCAAATACATATAATGACATTCCCTGAAGAATTTGGGGAATACACAGCTCAACAGAGTTAGTGCTGCCCACATTCCTAATACAGAGTTGCTGATGAGAGCAACATCATAAATAAATGACGGCAGAGGACCACGCCAGAGTGCTACATAAATACTACATGTCTGCCCTCTTCATTAGTCCTGTGGTAGGCATCCCATTCGCCATTAATTCAGCACTCACTACAAGGCCTCTCAGCAATTCAAATGCATTTCAACTGATTTCTGCCTCTATTTAGGAAGCTACTATTTGCTTTCCACCATAGAGACAAGCTGCCCTTTAGACTTTAGTATCGAACAGAATTCAGATTGTGCTAATAATGTATGTTAAAAAAAAAAAAAATAGGTGATGCAATTTTAGGCCTTCAGGCCAGATCCAACCCCTAATCTGAAGGTCACTTATGTCTATAGTTATAAATGTGAACCATGATTTTAATTATTTTTAGTAGTGAGAATAAAAAAACCTACAAAATGAAAATGTAAAATTTTCTGCCTCTTTTTAAAGATCTGTTAATAATAGCTAATCAAAATAGCAAGTAATATCCATATATATCACAATTATGTAATCATATTGCATTAGCTAATTATAATACATTAGCTAATGGCTTATAATAATAGCTAATAATAACAATAACCCCTAGGTGGCCCAGTGGATAGGATGGCCCAGGAAGACTCCTCTTCATTAGTTAAAGTCTGGTCTCAGATACTTACTAGCTCTGTGACCCTGGACAAGTTACTTAACCCTGTCTACCTCAGTTTTATCATCTGTAAAATGAGTCAGAAAGGAAATGGCAAACAATTCTAATATCTGTTTTGTGAAGAAAACCCTAAATGGGGTCAAAAAGATTCAGTCATGATTAACAACAACAATAATCACTCTAAAGCAAAGCATTTTATAAGCATCATCTCCTTGGTCCTTCCAAAAACCTAGAACTTATCACTATTTTGTTTTTAAGAAAAATGCAGCAAAAATTATGTGACTTGCCTAGTCACGCAGCTAGTTAAATGTCTGAAATCAAGTCTGAATTCAGGTTTTCTGACTCCAGGCCCAGCACTCTCTCCACTGTGACATCTAAAAAGTTTTAATTATTCTGTGTATCACTCTTATTTAATGTAGATGGATGCTTTTGTATCTACTCTGAATATGTTCTATAGATGCCATTCTCTTTTCCTTACTGGACCATACACAAAAATGAAATTGGATTTTATTATTGTTGGTGTTATTATCAAATGTTTTAAGACAGAAAAATACAAATTAAAATGACTTTTAAAATAAATTAATTAAATGTTTTACTATTTTTTAAAATAAAATCTGTTTTGTGAAGTAAATGTTGTTTTAAATGTTTTTGTAAATGTAAATGTTGTTGTTGTTATATATCAGTGTTTTTCTACCCCTAGCATAAAACAAAGTTCTGAATTCATTGAGTATCTACATTTTTTTTTGGAGATAAAGAGTATTTAGAACTACAGATTTAATTTATTCTCATCACCCACCTAAAATGTGGGGTATAATATAGATGCCCATCATTGTGAGAGTCAGAATAAATGAAGCAACCTGAATCTTATTTTTAGCTCTGTTTCTGTCTAGTAACTGCCTTTAGCAAAATACAATCTCCCCAAACATCAATTTCCTCATCTCTCAAATGGGGAAAAGATATTCTCTATCTATAACATGAAGCATTTGTAAAATGAGATAACAATTGGATGAAAAGCTAAAAATACGACATAAAGTATCACATTATTTCTATGGAAAAGACAGTAAAACAAGTTGACAATTTAAAAAAAATGCAAATCCTGATTTCCTACTGAAATCATTATAAATTGGGAAATGTGTTCTCATGGAAAAAGCAGGAAATGGGTTTGAAAGAAATACCATTAAAAGCTATATTATGAGCATTTGCCCATCTTCTGTGTCACCACTGAAACAGATGGCTAGTTAGGAAATAGAAACTTTAGTGATTATAAATTGTTTCATAGAAATGATTTATTATCACGAAGAAAGAGATATTATTCTTTATTTTTAAATTTTATATTTTTCTTTCAAAGATACTTTCTGATATGGGAACAGAGTAAATAGGTAGATTTTGTGAGTTTGTTCATTAGAAATATATAGAAAAGGTAGGCATATGCAATGGGCAGCTAGAGAGTGACCCATTTTAAACATTGTGATCTATTTGGATAGATCTCTCCAGGTAATTGTTTCCCATATCTTGAAAATTCATAGAGACATAATATTACATATTATAGAGAGAAAGGTGGAAGGGAGCTAAGAACCTACTGAGTCTAATGCCCTCGTTTTACAGATGAAGAAATTGAGGGATGAGGAAATTATGTTACTTATCTAAAGTTACACAAGTAACATCAAAAGCATGTTAATTTAAAATCAGAACCAATTCTTTCCCATGTATGTGAAAAATCTAATTCATTTAAAAAATATTGCTATTAAATATCAATTCATATTTTCACTACTCAAGTCTCACCTGTTTTGTGGCTCTCTATCACTCTACACACGGTCATGTTCAATACCTCATTCATTAATATATGGAAAGAAAACTGGACTTTTAAAAAAAATAGTTGGTTTAAAACCCAACTAGCTAGATGTTCCTGGAAATTCATAACCTTACTAAATTTTTTATCTATAAAATGAGAATAACTATAGTTGCCCCGTCTCAAAGAATTGCATTCGGGGTAAATTAAAAAAAAAAATTGTGAAGAAATCTGTATTCAGTTTGCCTAATATTTACTGAGGCTGCTATGTGCAAGGTATAGTACTAAGTACCCACACATGTACACAAATAATAAAAATACAAATTAAAATAATATGTGTGTGGACAAGATCAAAATGAGTAAAGCAAAAAGTTTGGGGAAAGGAAAATCAGGAAATATTTCACTAGGAGGAGATGATATCTGAATGAGCCTTGAAGAAATGGAAACTGTCAAGTCCTTATAAGGTGACTTAGCCCCTAGTTTCTAAACTCTGGGCTTCTTTCTTTTGCCCCCACTATCTTATTCTGCCTCAGTTTCCTCCATCCATGCTAGACTCCAGGGTTAGACCTACATTTGATCCTTCTCTCATTTTTGGATGGTTTATGAGGTGATATTGCTCATAATCTTCCATTTCATTCTCTGTAAGTTTACAATGAAATTGTAA
Source organism: Antechinus flavipes (assembly GCF_016432865.1). Taxonomy (NCBI): domain Eukaryota; kingdom Metazoa; phylum Chordata; class Mammalia; order Dasyuromorphia; family Dasyuridae; genus Antechinus; species Antechinus flavipes. The sequence continues at coordinate 103,125,671 of NC_067401.1, forward strand.
TTTCATTGGCAAATTCCCTGGTAAGGAAGCTCTCTCTCACTATGCAAACTGGCACCTTTGATACTTTGCTACTAGCGTGTTGAGAAGTAGAGCCCTGCCTAGGGTCACACAGCCTGAATATGTCAGAGACAGGATTTGAATACAGATCTTCTTGCCTTGCCCAGTGTTACACAAGTAATAAGTGTCTGAGGTAAAATTTGAACTTGGGTCTTTCTTTAGGGATGGTGCTCTATCCACTAAACCACATACTGGTTTCCCCCACAACACAAAATCTTTAAGATTTTACAAATTTATTTACCTTCTAAATAATGATATTTTTGATTAAGGCTGAGCTTTGTTGCCCCTAGGAGAGAGACTGAGAGAGAGAGGGAAGCTGATAACTTTTCCCAATTTAAATCCTTAAATCCTTTTCGTGAGCAAGTCAAGATATCATCTTTGTGATGTCATTGGTCTTCTTCAAAAATGAAGGACAAACAATATCTCTCTAAAAATTGCCAGATAGATTTTTGTTGTGCAGCATGACAAATGTGGAAATATGTATAGAAGAATTGCACATGTTTAACCTATATTGGATCACTTGCTGTCTGGGAGGGGTAGGGAAGGGAGGGAAAAATTTGGAACACAAGGTTTTGCAAGGGTGAATGTTGAAAACTATCTTTGCACAATTGTCAAAAATAAAAATTTTATTTTATTTATTTATCAATTTTTTTTAATTGACAGATATTCCCAAGAAAATCGATAGCCTGTTGGTAAGTTCTTCCCCAATCCTTCAATTTCTTCTCCATTCTCCATAAGATTTTCCTAAATAACAGTCTGATTATGTCATTCCCCTCCCTCCTAATAAATTCCAGTGGTTCATTATTGCCTCAAGGATCAAATACAAAATACTCTATTTGGCATTCAAAGCCTTCATAGTACCCTTCTTTCTAGTATTATTATCCCTCAGTGTCTAAAATGTCCTCTTTGATCCATTGATATAAAACTTATTCACTATTTCATGAACAAGATATGTCATCTCTCACTTCACAGCATTTTCTCCAACTGTCCCCCAAGATAACTCTCCCTTCTTTCCTATTGACCTCCATGGCTTCCTTTTAAGTCCCAACTAAAATCTCACTTCTTATAAGAAACTTTCCCTAACTCATTTAATGATTTCCTATTTATCCCATATATAGTTTGCTTTGTATATATATATGTGTGTGTGTCTATTGTCTCCCCTATTAAATTATAAATCAAGGACTATTTTTGGTCTCTGTATCACCAACACCTAGCATAGTACTTGACATATAGAAGGCATTTAATAGATATTTATTGATTGAACTGGTTTCTAGGCTCTTTTGGTTTCTTTGTTTTGGTAACCAATTCACATCTGTAAGACTTCCATAGGAAACAGTGACTTGTCTGTTAGATATCTCCATCTGGATATTCCATAGGCATCTCACTAAAGTCCATTATCTTTCCTCTTAAATCCATCTCTCTTCCATATTTCTCTAGTTCTGTTGAAAACACGAACATCTTCCCAGTCACTCAATCTGGCCCCTTTCAAAGTTATTCTATAACTTCAAAAGAGAATTTCAATTTCTTTTTTTTTATTCCTACAATTTTTTAAGTTTATTTTTAATACACATTGTTTTATGAATTGTGTTAGGAGAGAAAAATCAGAGCAAATGGGAAAAACCATGGAAGAGATTTAAAAAAAAAAAACAGCAAAAAAGAAGTAAACATAGAGATGTGTTAATTTACATTCAGGCTCCTGAGTTCTTTCTCTGGTTTCAGATAGCAATTTTTATTCAAAGTCTATTGGGATTCCTTTGGATTACTGAACTACTGAGAAGAACCAAGCCTTTCATAGTTGATCATCACACATTCTTACCGTTATCGTATACAATATATTCTTGGTTCTGCTTGTTTTCGCCTAGCATCAGTTCATGTACCCCAACTTGTTCAGACATTCCCCCATTGATGGGCATCTATTCCTGTTCCAATTCTTTGCTGCCACAAAAAGAGCTGCTACAAACATTTTTGCACAATGTAGATCCTTTTCCCTCCTGTATGATTTCCTTGGGATACAGACCCAGTAATGACACTGCTGGGTTAAAAGGTATACAGTCTTATAGTCCTTTGGGCATAGTTCCAGATTGCTCTCCAGAATGGTTGGATCATTTCACAACTCCACCAACAATGCATTAGTGTCCCAATTTCCCCACATCTCCTCTAACATTTATCATTATCTTTTCTTGTCATCTCAGCCAATATGAGAAGCGTGAGGTGGTACCTCTGAATTGTTTTAATTTGCATTTCTCTAATCAATAGTGATTTAGAACATTTTTTAGTGTGATTCAATTTCATCTGTCTGAACCACATCAGACTGATGAGTCTGATATTTCAAACTTTTTATTTGGGGATAAATAGGGAGCAATTTTTTAATGACATTTATTATTTACATAAAAAATAAAAAAAATCTACAAAAAATCTACATAAAATCTACATAAAATCTACAAAAAATATTATCTACATAAAAAACAATGTAAAAGCCATTCTACTTGCCACCATTTCATTGCAGCATAATTTTCTTTCTAAGCTGATGTTTCAACATGGTGGATTCATTTATTGTTGTTTTTAACCATAAGGAAGATAATAAGACGATTATTACTTATTACTTTTTGTTTCCCCTTTTTTCAACATATATATTACATTGGACAGTATTTTCTTGGTATCCAAAGCACAAAAAGGATCCATAGTGATGTTAGAAATGGTTTCCCCATTGACCTGCTTTTTTATGAATTTTAGATTTGTATTATCTATTTGTGCTACTGGAACTCTCAATTTTCTTTGTGACTTCAGCAAACAGAGCAAGGGTTTGGAGTTTGTGGTAAGAGGTTATATAGAAAAGATCAGATAGACTCAATTCAGTAACATTTATTAAGTGCCTACCATGTGCCAGGCACTGTGCTAAGTGATAGGGATACCAAAAAGGGCAAAAGACAGGCTCTACACTCGAGCTTGCAGTCTAATGACAAATGCAAATTTAAGGTACTACCATATTCAGGATAAATATGAAATAATTAATAAAAAGAAGTCATTGGAAGTCAGAGGAGTTAGAGAAAGCTTTCTGTAGAAGGTGAGAATTCAGTTGGGACTTAAAAGAAGCAAGGGAGATCAGTGGTCCATCCAAATCTATGCTCAGACAATCCTACATGGAGAAAGCTTTCCATTTGATAGGAGTGCTCAGCCTGCTGCCATCCCTGTGAATTGTTTTCACCTGATACAATCCAGACCTGTAAGTGATAACCAGGCTTTCTCTGGATTCAGATGTCACACTGCTCCAAGGAAACCATCCCTGGCAAGCTTGGTAACTGCATTTCTAGGATGACAGTCTAGGGATCAGCAAACAAAAAGGCATCGTTTTTTAAAAAGTTTCACCATTGACCATATTCCACTTCCTTTTGACAAATCTAATTACCTGAATTAGATTGGATTGTGGACATGTTTAGAAAGCAGTTGCATTTCTGTTTTTTCCCCTCTAGATTCCCTTTCTATTAATGTGTTACTCAGCTAGAAAGGTCAATTGCAAAGCATACACATGATTATTCATGATCAGTACACATAAGCCAACAAACAGAAGTGACTAATCAAAATTGAAAGCTATTATAAGACACAAAACTCTATAAATCATATCTAATAAATGCATGATATGCACCATTCTCACTAGTAATTCACTAATGTGCTCTGATTTCATAATAAAAAAAAACTTATTTGCTCCTTAGAGGAAAGGTACTATCTAAACACTTTGTATTATTACACTGGAGAACAAACTTTCCCTATTACCTCCTACCTACTCCATTTTGGGAGTTCCCTAAATTGGGGTGAATGTTTATTTCACATACTCCTCAGAAAAATGGAATTATTCTCTCTTAACATTGGCTAAGTAGAAGAGAAAATAGTAAGTATTTTGTTTTCCCATTTTCCTGTTTCAAAGGGAGCCTTTTGTTGGTTTTTCTAGTAGTACTGAAGCAGAGATTGAGTTGAAGAGATAAAGTTACTATCCTAACTCCAAGAACACTAGCCCCAGTTTTAAAGTGGATCATCCTCTAGTCTCAAATCTCTTGTTGTCTTGCACTATTCCCTCATCATACTTGCCAGACTCCACCTTTTGATACCTATACCATTTACTCATGCCATTATACACAGAGCTAGAGGAAACATGTAGCCAGGATTACCAGGTCCATAACAAATTTATGTTATTTAATCTAAATTGAGAGCTTGCTACAAGTAAGGTCATTCTTTCACTACTTCTTAATTGATGCAAATTTGCCACAATTATTCCAAATCTTTTTTTTTCTCCTCAATCCTCCCTTAACAGATAAGGACTTTGCCTCATTTTTACTCAGAAAATAGAAACCATTCAAATTAAACTTCTTTTTCTCCCTTTTCCTACAGCTTATATCCCCATAGGTATCCCCCTCTTCCATTCCTTCTTCTTTTAGTCAAGTATCTCATTAGGAGGTGACCTTTCTCATTACTCTTCTTCATATGATTGATTCTATCTCTTCCCTTCTTCATCCTTAATCCATTCCACAAACCAGTCTTCAATCTCTCCCTAATTACTAGCTTTCCATCCTCTGCCAAAAACATCCAAGCCTTACCTATATGCAAAAACAAATAAAAATAAAAACGACGACCAGACCCTACCATTCCTTCTAGCTATTGCTCTTTATCTCTTCCTTCCATTCTCAGTCAGACTCCTGACTCTATTTCTCCTTCTTTCACTCACTTCTTAAGATAGAATTATGGCTCTTGACTTCATCATTTAACTTTAACAGCTTTTTCCAAAGTAATCAATCCACTCTTTTTTGCCAAATTTAATTGCCTTTTTTTTTCTGTTTTCATCTTTTTTGACCTCTCCACTCTCACTGTGGACTATCCTTTTCTCTTATATAATCTCTTCTCTCTGGGTTTTCCTGATTGCTACCTTCTGTTTTTTTTCCTTCTCTATCCTTGTTATTCCCTCTTTCTTCATCATCATCCCTACCATCATCATCATCACCATTACCACAGCCATCAGGACCTAGAACAGTTCCTCTAAGTATGGGTATATACCAAAGCTCTATGTTAGATATTTTCTTTATTCTCATTATCTTCCATTACTTGTTAACCTCATCACCTCATATGCTTTTCCCTTTTTTATTTTCTCAATTCCAAGATATATATATATATATACACATACCTACATACATATGTGTATATGTATATATCACCAGTTGCCTGATGTGTATTTCAAATTGGATGCCCCATCACAATCTCAAACTATAGAATTTATTCCCTACACACATACACACACACACACACACACACACACACAGACACACACATACACCACACACACCTATCCCCTTCTAAATATCCCTATATGTGTCAAGGGTCCTACCATACCCAATAGGTTCACAATCTCAATGACTAATGACTTCTCTCTCATTGCATGTATTTAATCATCAGTCAAATCAGTTTATTTCTACCTTCACAACATTTCTTGCCTTTGTCTCTTTTGTAGTTACTATTATTTGGTAGTCTCCTCATTGGATGGTTGTATGAGTACACAATTATCACATTAGTTTTTTCATATGGACCATTGCAATAACCTCTCTCTGCTGTAAGTCTTTCCCCAATCCAGTCTATACCCCACATAACTTCCAAAGTAATATTACAAAATCATAGGTCTGATCATGTCACTTCCCCTCACTCAAATATATTTCAATTATTTCTTTTTTATAATAGTTTTTTATTTTTCAAAATACATGCAAAAATATCTTTCAGTATTGACCATTGTTAACCTTGTGTTCCAAAATTTTCTCCCTCCCTCTTTATCTCCCTTCTTCCCTAAACAGCAAGTAATCCAATATACATTAAACACGTACATCAATTGCTTCTTAATAGGTCCCAGGCCAAACCTCACTTGGTCATTTTTTGGCTTAGAGGGAACATAAAAAGCAATTGTTTTTGGTTTTGGCCAGAAACTTTGAGGGTCTTCCCCTCCTAGATTGATTGATTTTTTTAAGTAGGTAAAAGAGGTTATTCTCTTCCTCATTTCTCACCTAACCTTAATCACTGATTGGGCTTTGTCTCAATCAAACTGACCTTAACTTAAAAAGTCCAATGTCTCCCACTGCATCCTGGGCCATCTGATCGACACCTTACCCACTAGATCCAGATGACTCTGGAGGGAAAAATGAGGCTGGTGACTTTGCCCAGCCCTGCCTCACTTAAATCCAATTCACTTCCATGTCATGACATCTCCTCATAGTTATAGAGTCAAGAAAGAAGGACAAACAAAAACAATTGCTCCTAAGAAGAAATATAAATTCTACCATTTGATATTTAAATATATTCATAATCTTTTTCCAAAATACTTTTTCAGACCTATCAGACATTATTCCCCATGATGGGTTCTCTTCCAATCAGAGAAGTCTTCTCAAAGCTTCTCATGCTCTCAGTCCACTACCCACCTCCACACCTTCTCACAGTCTGTCCCCTGTAGTATCCTCAGGGTGCCTGAAATGCACTCCCTCTCAATGTCCCTACTTTCAGTCATGAGCTGGCCCCCTTCTGCGTAAAGCTTTTCCTGCTTCCCACGGATGCTAATAACTTCCTTCCCATGTTATATGGTTTCTATTTTGTATTGTTGGAGGTGTGACTCTAACATCAGCATCTTCTGAGCACTCACAAGCTATTTCACATCTAGCTCAAGGATGTTTACTTTGCCCCAGTACAGCAAGGATGCTCAACAATGATATAGTGATGGCTAGCTTCTCTGGAGACCTCCTTCACCATCTAGTCAGTGGGTCAACAGGGAATGACAGCAGTCATGGACTTAGACTCCCTAGTCTGACAGCTCCACATTCACACGGCTGGGACTTTTTATGCTCCTAGATAACAAGACATTTCAGGAAATCTAGGGCCAACCAGATACTAGAAACAATTTTGTTCTGGGCTTACAATCCTGTTGGATGCAGGGCTGGAGAAGGAAATTGAGACTAATCAGGACCCAGGGGCAGTTTTGTGTTCTTTCACATATTATGAGTGGGAGAAAAAAATTTGATTCTGGGCCTATTTTACACACACACACTGCACATATTGTATATCCACCCTTCCCCTACTAGAATTTAAGTCCTTGAAGACATGGGTTGAAAATTTTATATTTATATTCCCAGTTTCTGATATATAAAATGTGTTTAATAAATACTTGCTAGTAGATTGTATTCATCATAAAAATTAAGTTGGACTTAAAAAAGAACACCCCAAGAGAGAGCCAAGAGTTCTAACCTATTTCTATAATAAAGGGAAAGAGCATCTTCTGTTCCCAATTCTTTGTTAGTCTAAGAAAAACATCAACAATAACAATCTCCAAACATGAAATGTTTGAAAAGTTGTAGGGATTATCTGAGAACAATTAAAAATAGATCTGAAACACAACAGAATCCTGATATTTTAATATGATAGTCAAATAATCACTCATATTCTTTATCTATCATAAACATTACCAGATTTGGGTTTCATTATGGAGTGGAGAGCTGACCAGATAATCCTTTCTGTTCCTTCTTTCCTGCCAGGTAAGGTGGAGCGGAATTTTTCCAAGTTTTGCTCACTGTTCTCTCTTTCTGGAGATTATTGGTGTCACCATATTTACAGCCATGCAGTTGTTTTTGTTTTGTTTTTGAGCCTATGAGGTAATGAGGCCCCTCGGGTCTTTTTTCTTTTAGAAGGTCCCTTTCATTGCCATTTTATGGTTTGATATCAAATAAAACCTAACAGAACAATCACAATACCACAGAGCCTCTATCAGGAAAATTCCTAACATTCAGCAATTTGTGAATGTACTTCCCTTCCCTCTGAATATTTGAGACAAAGTTGGATACTAGGACACAAGCAAAAGAAGTAAGGCTGAGTATATTTGTTACTGGACAGTTGAGGAGAGGGGAATCTAGGAAAGAGTAAACTTTTTCTTTGAGTTTAAACTTCAGTCTTTGAAGAGATGAGAATAACCAGTAGCTTCAGCCCAATTTCTCTTTCCCCAGGTTCCTGCATGGTCTAATGGCTTATCTCAGTCTCTCCCTTTTCTGCTGCACTCCATCTATCTTTTAGTTTTTCCTTTCAGTTTCTTTTGTCACTTGTCGGCCCTTTGCCACCAATCCCTTGGAGCTTGTCTCATTAAGACAGGGCTGGGAAATGATTTTTCCTCACAATTTCCTCTCAGTCTGTTGCCTTATGCCTTACAGGTTATATGTCCCTTTTTTCAAAGTCATAAATATGACTCAAATACCTACTTCTGGTTCACATGTCATAATTGTTTAAATAATCAAGACAAGACAATAAGGGAACATTCGTCCCTCTGAATTTATAAATCCAAGAATGTCAGTTCTCAAACCCCTATTATAATTCTCTGCAGCCAAATGTACTGTTTGTCATGGGCAGAGAAAGATAAGTGGCAGTTAGCAGATGTTTTCTTCATGAAAAGTGAGTTCAACAAGAGCCTAAATCAGAAGGGGTATGTATACTAATGAGCAGGTGGTCAATTCCAGGGAGCATAGAGTAAATACAGAAAAGGAGAGTCTCCTTTTCCTGACTATTTGTTAAGTTCTATACTCCACAAAACAACAATCCATATTGAATCTATAACACTCTGGACCTCAACTATATTTCTACTCATCCAAAAAAATGCTTTTATTGAGAACCTACCAAAGGGAATTGATTCTATTAGATAGTGCCCTCAGAGAAATGAAAGTAAAACCTATCAAATCTGTATGCAAAGTTAACGTATTTTTTAAAAAAACACCTCATATGAAGGGAGGAGAAGAAAAATCTCAAAAATATGTCAGGCAAGTTGGTTTGATTGAAAGAATATGAGAGAGATAGCTATGTTGCACAGTGGATGGAACATCAGCCTGAAATCAGGAGGATCTGAATTCAAATCCAGCCTCAGATACTTAGCAGCTGTGTGACTCTAGATAAGTCACTTAACCCAATTGCCTCCAAAAAAAAAAAACAAAAAAAACAAAAAAACAAAAAAAACCAAGCAAGAGCATGAGACTTGATATCACGAGATCTGAAGACTACTACTGGCTCTTTCACTTGAATAAACTTAGAAATTTCACAGTCTTCTGGATCTGAGTTTCAAAATTGGGGTTGGAGAGAGGGAGAATTGAGAGAGTAGAAATACATTATGATTATGGTTCTGTCTTGTGCTTGAAAAAATTTCTATTTTATAGGCAAAAGGCAGGTACTGAAGTTCTGCATCTTGAAGGCTTTCCTGGAGATGTGAATTAAGCATACGAAAGACCCTAATCCATATACAGAGTTTTATAGAGACAGAGCCTTTTTAGATGCTGAAAATAAAAATGAACACAGCTTCCTTCAACACTCTATACTGAATCATGCTTCCTGGGGGAAGGGAAAGAAAATATATTCCATGGGCATCTTGCCTCCCAGAGAGAAAAATCAAAAAACCAAAAGGGTCCAAAAGATTCTAACATGAGTAGCTATAATAACTTAGGAAGCTTCTTTCCAGGCTGAGAAGAAACCAAAACATTTTCAAGGAAGCAGACCAAATCTGGCCACTCCCACCAGAATGGACCATGAGGAATAGAATCAAATGTTCTTTGACACTGGGTCAGCATTATGTCAGGGTCACATTGGTGGATCAAGTGCTCTGTATTAAGGTCCAGCCAGTCATGTGCTGGTCACTGTCTGGCTAAGGATGAAGAAGGGTAGTGATCTCTAATTCCGGGATCTAGTTCTGGCAACAACATTCTATCTCCCTTGTTCCTTCACTAGTACCATTACACAGAAAGATGAAGGCTCACACCACAGGTACACTGAGTCTAAGAAGGCAATCTTTAACTGAGAACTCTGTCTCTTTCTCTCTAAGTCACTACCATAGTTAAATACTCCTCAGTCAATGAAGTAGCATGAGAAAGTCCAACAGGGTTAATCAATTCCCTCCATGGGTATCTGTCTTATAGCCAACCCTCTTCCACAGTCAGTAGGAGAAAAGAGTCCTCCACAAAGCTGTTTCTGTTCATATTTATCTTGACCTTTTAGAGGTGATACCCACCTGTGCTAGCCGTGGTCTCCAGAAGGATCATCCCTGGGGGACCTACAGAGTCCCCTATCAAGAATGAGAGACAGTGTGATGTAGTGGATAGAACGCTACTAGACTTGGGAATCAGGAAGGGTTCATAAGCTTGTCTCAAGCGCTTACTAGCTGTGGGATTTGGGGCAAATCAATTTACTTTTCAAGGTCTGTTTCTTCAGCTATAAAATGAGGGGTTTGGAGTCAGTGACCCGTAAGGTTTCTTCCAGGTGTAATTCACACAAGTAGAGTAAGAGGTATAGTCCAACACTGGACAGGTAAGAAACATCATTTCTTTTCAGATAGAGATGGGGAGGCTGGCAATGACTGAGATTGTGGTCCGAAAGACCTGCATTCAAATTCAGCTTCAAATACTTGCTAGCTGTGTGATACTGGAGAATTCTCTCAATTTCTGTTTGTCTTATTTCCTCAATGGTAAAATGGAGACATTAGCACCTACCTTAAAGGGCTCTTGTGAAGATCAAATGAGATAATATTTGTAAGAAAGCACTTAACATAGTTCCTGGCAAAAAGTCGGTGCTTTACAAATGTTTATTTCCTTCCCTTCTCTCTTACCCTGAGATACTGTATCCGCTATTTCTTTTCTCTCTTCTAGAGTAGTGGTGTCATACCCAAATAAAAATAGGAGTCATTAAACCATATAAAGGAATCTGTGCAGACTGCATATTGATTTAGAAAACTACATATTTTTACCATCTGTGTTCTATTGTATTTATTATTTTCCCAAACTGTTTTTGCCTGAGTGTTCATTATGAGTGGCTTGCTCAAGGTCATAGGCAGCAAGTGGCAGGGCTGAGATTTTAACCCATGTCCTCTGGCTCAACGTTCAGCATCCCTCCCATTACATTATTTTGCTTACTAATGTCCATTTTCCTCACATATACTAACATATACTAACCTCCATTTTCTTCACATATGAAATATTGCAGGATATATAAAATATCTTAACCTAGGCATCCACAAACTTGGACAGGAAAAAACTCATCTTTAATATTTATTTATTTCAACTTAATTGATATTGAATTTTATTTCATATATTTAAGAACATTATTCTAAAATTATCTATAAGGAATTCATGACAATGTTTCTCAATTACTTGTCTCCAATTTATTGTGTCTATATCTTGTTTGTATGTAGTTGTTTGTATGTCATCTTACTCTTTGGACTGAGCTCCTTGAGAACAATGCATGTCTTTTGCCTTTCTTTGCATTCCCAGTGCTTAGATTAAAAACCTCTGGTCTAGGGGCATCTCTAGGGGTTATTCCCAGCTGGAACATTCGATAGTTCTTGATGCTTTTCATACCTCCAGGTTCCCTCATCACTGGTCCTTTCTTTGTTGTGTATTCCATAGAACCACCACCTTGGCTTCCCCAGGCTTAGCAAGGCATTGTCCCACTAGCTAGAACTGTACTTTGGGAAACTAAGTCTATTATAAATGGATCTTGGTCCATCCTTAATCGCTTTCCAAAGAGCAAGTCTCCATAATATATCCCAAGCAATAAGGAAATAACAATACACCCTCTGCCTGGCAGGTGAGTAAATGATACAGCACCATGTTACAAGAAACCAAAGGCAGACTAACTCTCTCTAAGATAGAAGGAGGGGTCAGTTATTTTTTAAATAAAGCTTTTTATTTTCAAAACACATGCATAGTTTTCAACATTCATCCTTACAAAACTTTGTGTTCCAAAATTATTTCTCTCTTTTTCCCCCCTACACAAGCAATCCAATATATGTTAAATATGTGCAATTCTTCTATATATATTTCCCTAAACATCACGCTACACAAAAAAATCAGATCAAAGAGGAAAAAAATGAGAAAGAAAAAATGTAAACAAATACAACAATAACCAACAAAAACTGAAAATACTATGTCGTGATCCATACTCAATTCCCACACTTCTCTCTCTGGGTATAGATGGCTCTCTTTATCACAAGATCATTGAAACTGGCCTGAATAGAAATGTCAGTTATTGATCAGAGAAATGTAAATTAAGACTACTTGGAGGTACCACTACACACCTCTAAGGCTAAGATGAGAAGAAAAGATAATGATAAATGTGGGAGGGGATGTGGGAAAACTGGGACCCTGAGACACTGGAGGTGGAACTCTGAACGGATCCAACCATTCTGGAGAGCCATGTGGAACTATGCTTCTACTGGGATGATAGCCCAAAGAGATCGAGCTTAAGGGAGGGAAAGGGACCCACAGGTACAAAAATGTTTCTGGCAGCCCTTCTGGTAATGGCAAGACACTGGAAACCGAGTGGTTGCCCATCAGTTGGAGAATGGCTGAATAAATTGTGGGATATGAACATTAGGGAATATTATTGTTGTGTACCAAGCGACCAGCAGGATGATTCCAGAGAGGCCTGGAGAGACTTACATGAACTGATGCTAAATGAAATGAGCAGCACAATGATCAATTCTAATAGACTTGGCTCTTTCCATTCAATAGATAGAGAGAATCCTCTGCATCCAGTAAGGGGACTGAATGTGGATCACAACATAGTATTTTCACTTTTTTGTTCTTGTTTGCTTGCTTTTTGTTTTCTTTCTCTTTTTGATCTGATTTTTTTTTGTGCAGCATGATAATTGTGGAAATATGTATAGAAGAATTGCACATGTTTAATATATATTGAATTACTTGCTATCTAGAGGAGGGGAGGGGGAAAGAGGAGAAAAAAATTGGACACAAGATTTTTCAAGGGTGAATATTGACAACTATCTTTGCATATATTTTGAAAATAAAAAGTTATTAAAAATGAAGAAGAAGGTGTCAGGCAAATCACTTGTCAGTATCTACCTAAGATACACTGAAGGAAAGATACTGAGAAGGAGAGAGTGACCTCCTAGGCAGGACTCATGGGCTCTGATTTATGACCTACTGCCTTCTGTAGTCAATCTGGCTCTTAACAGCAACTTCTGCCCATCTGCTTCTTGTGAACAGAAATGGAAGGACAGGGCTCAGACATGCAGATGCTCTAAAATTTCTGAGGGAATGACTGAGAAGCTAAATCCACCCTTATATTAAAATGTGTTAGAGGTGGCAGAGAGAGGGTCACCTGATTGTGCAGGTATGGCTGATTCACTTGAAAATGCTGCTTCAAAATAATATATCTCACTTATATGGGACTTTAAGGTTTGCAGAGCATGAACAGATGTTATCTCACTTGGCCCTCATAACAATACTGTGAGGCAGTTACCAGTATTATCCCATTTTAAAGATGAGGAAACTGAAGGTGAGAGAAGTTAAATCAAAGTAAATAAACCACCATCATGAAGCTGGGGCAGAATTTTAACCCAGATCTTGACTTCAAGTCCATCAGTGCAGCCCCTAGAAGTTTCCTTTTGATTTTGGTGGTTAAGACTAAAGAAAATACTCCATTTGGATTGTAGTAGTTAGCTCAGTTCTTTCTAGTGAGGTTATCTTCTCTAGTTTTGTCCTAAACTGGCACCTGGACCTAATGGCCTTGAGTCAGATAGCCAAGTTTCCATGGTTTTTTCTCTAGGTAATCTCCAGCATGCTAATTCCAGCAAAAGGTTCCAGATTTGCCTCCTTCCTTGTTCAGCACAGCTTAGATAAGTAGCCCTAGGATCCATTACTACTGGACACCTGGCCTTAGTCCTAATTTTTATTCTAACCAGTTGCCTGTTTTCAGATTACACTGGATTCCTATACTGCTTCTCTCTGTCCTTACATATTTTGAACAAGACTTTAAACAATAAAAAGAGTCACAGACACAGGAAAAGAGAGACAAAGAGACAGAGAAATGAAAAGAGAGAGAGGTGGAGATGGAAAGACAAAGATGGAGACAGAAATAGAGAGACAGGGAGAGATGGAGGGATAGAGGCGGAGAGAAACCGAGATCGAGAGAAGATGGACAGAGAGAAAGAAAGAAGATATCTCTGAAATTGGACATCACAATTAAATTCAGTTTGGTTTCTTTCAAAGCTCACTGAGTCTCAAAATAGAGATGCTTTAGACTTCTTTCTCAAATTGAAAAAAAAGAAAAAGGAAAACTACAATATGATTCTGTGAAAAGATGGAGAGGGTCTGGGTTCAAATTCTAGTTCTACCATTAATTATCTATGTGGCTTTAAGCAAGTCACTTTGACCCTCTGAGTTTCTCATGTGTTAAATGAGGATACTGAAGTTGAAAATTTCTAAAGTTGTATGCAGATCTAAGACTATATGAATATGCTCAGATAACACAGTCATCCCCTGGAGGAGCTGCCACAAAGTCACTCAAATCATAAGAATCAACCCCAAATCATCACCCAAATAAAATTCAGCAACAAGAGACAGCTGATTTGGCGTAAATGAGGCAGCACTTAGTCAAACAGCATGGGAAACAGAGGTCAAAATGGAGGACATGAAACAAGGAAGAGCTGAGTTTGAATCCTTCAAGCAATGACTTTCTGGCTCTGTGACCTTGGCCAAATAGCTTTATCTCTGAATGCCTCGGTTTTCTCATCAGTAAAGTGATGATATTAGTAGCATCTACTTCATAAGACTGTTATGAGGATCAAGTGAATTTAATATATAGCATATCCTTATATAATTACTCATTATCATTTGTATTATTAGCCCCTGTACAGGAAGAGATCATGTGCTTGATTTTTAACTACACACACAAAAGGACAAAGTTTTTATTTCTGAAAAATAAGTCATTTTCAGAGGTTTGATCATGAATCTTTTTGTCTCTATTTCTGTCTCTCTGTTTCTAAATCTCTGATTTATTTGTCTTTCTAAATCTATCTGTTTCTCTGTGTCTCTTTCTTTCTGTTTCTGTCTCTCTGTCTCTGTCTTATTTCTGTCTCTCTGAATCTATTTCTGTTTCTATCTTTCTATTTCTGTCTATCTCTTTGTCATTCTGTTTCTATCTCTCTCTGTTTTATTTCTATCTTTCTGAATCTCTCTGTCTCTTTCTGCTTTTATTTCTGTCTCTGTTTTATTTCTGTTTGTCTGCATTTATCTGTTTTTGTCTCTTTTATTTCTTTCTGTGTCTGTCTATTTCTGTCTCTCTGTGCCTGTCTTTCTGTCTGTTTCTATCTCCGTCTCTGTTTTTGTCTCCTTCTTTCTCTCCTCCTTCTTTCTCTCTGAGGTAATCAGCATTAAATGACTTAGCCAGAGTCACACAGCTAGTAAATGTCAAGTATCTAAGATCAGATTTGAATTCAGTGCTCCCGACTGGAAGGCTGGTGTTCTACCCACTGCATAGGTTATGAATCTCTTTCCAACTATCCCCTCTTTCAGACAATTTTGTATAATTCCTTCCACTGATTTTCACTGCCTACATTCCCAAACAAGAGAGCGCCAGAGACATCCATCTCATGTTTTTCCCTGACTGTAACGTAGCAATAAGAACTCACATCCTCTCCTTTATAGCAAGGACAATTAGACAAGGCTCTGATGGAAAATTCATAGGGAGAATTCATGGGTAGAAAAAGTCAGGTTAGGGTTAAGGAAAGAAAGAAATAAGCATGTATTAAGTGCCTACTATGTGCCAGCCACATTCCTTAGTACTCTCTAAATTATATCTCATTTTACCCTCACAAAACATCATATTTAATAACAGGCAATATATGTTCATTTTTAATATGCTTCTATGCAAAAGAGCTAATTAACAGAAAACCTACAGTGTATTTCTGAATGTGCCAATGACCTGTTAAGTGACTATGGCCAAATAACTTTATTTCTCTATATCCTCCTCAAAGAAAAGGACATGACCAACTCCCACCTGCTCCCTCCTCACAGGGCTCTTGAAAGGACAAAAGAGACAGCATCTGTGAAGGCTGTGGAGTTTGCCAGAGACAGTGCTGGCTAATGCAATGACATTATATCTGTCAACAGCACAAGCTTGAACAGGGAAATGCTCCTGACAGCCAGGCAAAGATGATCACTTTCTATCCAGGTTATTAAGAAAAATGAAAAATATATTTATAGACTTTTCTTTCAGGACATGCATGGAATTATAAATTCTGGATATCTAAAAGCTGAAAGTGAAGAGTTTTTGGAATTAAGAGTTCTCACCTTGGATGAAAAACATTTAGAACCTCCCATGTTAATTAAAGTAAATGGCCTTCCCTGGGTTTATGGTTTAACACATGCAGTTTTAGATTGGGAAACAAAGGCCTGCATGGGGAGCTTGAGGACTGAAGGAGGCAGGCAGTACTTTAATGCTGCTTTCTCTCCTTAATTATATAGTGAGATTAATCCTGTTGTGAGTTCCTGGTCCAGACATGAAATCAGTATAATCAGCAGCCAAATAATCCCTATTATTCTATAGCATCTGAGCCGAGCCTTCCAGGCAGCCCCATGTGTACTGAACACTGGGCCAAAATGGAAGCAGTATACGGACTCTCACAGCATCCTCTCTGGAAAGAATTCCTGAAGGTTACTTATTCTAGGAGGGCAGTGAGATTCCAGCCGCCTCCTTTCTGGACAAACCATCTCTCATCCTAACTGCTAACTCTCATACACAATAGCCATTTACTTCTCCTGCCAAGGATCTGCTGATTCAGGCCTTCCCCACCTGAGGATGTGCAGCAGAAGGGAAATCTAGTGTGTTACACATGCTAAGAAGCAGGAGACTGAATTTATCATTTGTAAATAAAAGTCAATAAGCAAGTGACCCTACATAATGAGACTTTGAAAGCTTTGGAGGTCAACTCCCTCATTTGTATGCAGGACACAAGAGCACCACTGGGCCATTGACCTCTGCTTTTCTGAGATAAGTCTCAGGGCTCAAAAGGAGGTTTTGCAGGGGGAAAAGATTAATTTTCAAAGTACATAATTCTTTTTATCAAGAACAAATATAATGGAGCAGTTTGAGAAACCCTAGAAAATACATGGGCTCAAATCAATAAGAAAAGATGGGATGCTATTTGGAAAGATGTGACCCCTTCTAATACCTCTGGATGCAGATTTTTGTGGTACAGAAGCTTTCTGATTGAGTACCTAAGAATGGAGCTCCAGAGCCCATCAAGTCTGTTATTGTTCTGACTCTATTACCATTTGGGATTTTCTTGCAAAGATATTGAAGTGCAATTGATAAATGGTCAAAGGATATGAACAGACAATTCTCAGATGAAGAAATTAAAACTATTTCTAGCCATATGAAAATACGCTCCAAATCATTATTAATCAGAGAAATGTAAGACAACTCTGAGATACCAATACATACCTGTCAGATTGGCTAGAGTGACAGGGAAAGATAATGAGGAATGCTGGAGGGGATGTGGGAAAACAGGGACACTGATACATTGTTGGTGGAATTGTGAACACATCCAGCCATTCTGGAGAGCGATTTGGAACTATGCTCAAAAAGTTATCAAAATGTGCATACCCTTTGATCCAGCAGTGTTTCTACTGGGCTTATACCCCAAAGAGATGTTTTTTTTTTTTTTTTTTTTTTTTAATAATAAATTTTATTTTATTTAATAATAACTTCGCATTGACAGAATCCATGCCAGGATAATTTCTACACGACATTATCCTTGCAATCACTTATGTTTCGTTTTTTCCCCTCCCTCCCTCCCCCCCCCCCCAGGATGGCAAGCAGTCCTATATATGCTAAACATGTTGCAGTATATCCTAGATACAATACATATTTGCAGAACCAAACAGTTCTCTTGTTGCACAGGGAGAATTGGATTCAGAAGGTAAAAATAACTCGGGAAGAAAATCAAAAATGCAAATAGTTCACATTCATTTCCCAGTATTCCTTCTTTGGGTGTAGCTGTTTCTGTCCATCATTTCTCCAATGAAACTCAGTTAAGTCTCTTTGTCAGAGAAATCCACTTCCATCAGAATACATCCTCATACAATATCGTTGTCGAATTGTATAATGATCTCCTGGTTCTGCTCATCTCACTTAGCATCAGTCCATGTAGGTCTCTCCAAGCCTCTCTGTATTCATCCTGCTGGTCATTCCTTACAGAGCAATAATATTCCATAACATTCATATACCACAATTTACCCAGCCATTCTCCAATTGATGGGCATCCATTCATTTTCAGTTTCTAGCCACTACAAACAGGGCTGCTACAAACATTTTGGCACATACAGGTCCCCTTCCCTTTTTTAGTATCCCCAAAGAGATGTTAAGGAAGGGAAAGGGACCTGTATGTGCCAAAATGTTTGTGGCAGCCCTGTTTGTAGTGGCTAGAAGCTGGAAAATGAAAGGATGTCCATCAACTGAAGAATGGTTGGTTAAATTGTGATATATGAACATTATGGAATATTATTGTTCTGTAATATTCCAGCAGGATGAATACAGAGAGGACTGGCGAGACTTACATGAACTGATGCTAAGTGAAATGAGCAGAACCAGGAGATCATTATATACCTCAACAACGATATTGTTTGAGGATGTATTCTGATGGAAGTGGATCTCTTCGATAAAGAGAGCTTTAATTGATCAAAGATGGACAGAAGCAGCTACACCCAGAGAAAGAACACTGGGAAATGAATATAAACTGCTTGTATTTTTGTTTTTCTTCCCGGGTTATTTATATCTTCTGAATCCAATTCTCCCTGTGCAACAAGAGAACTGTTCAGTTCTGTACACATATACTGTATCTAGGATATACTGTAACCTATTTAACATGTAAAGGACTGCTTGACATCTGGGGGAGGGGGTGGAGGGAGGGAGGGGAAAAATCGGAACAGAAGTGAGTGCAAGGGAAAATGCTGTAAAAAATTATCCTGGCATGGGTTCTGTCAATAAAAAGTTATTTAAAAAAAAAAAACAAAGATATTGGAGTGGTTTGCCATTTCCTTCTCCAGATCATTTCACAGATGAGAAAACTGAGGCAAACAAGGTTAAACAATTTGCCTACAGGTATACAGCTAGTATGTTTCTGAAGCCAGATTTGAAGTGAGGAACGTGATTCTTCCGGACTTCAGGTCGGCATTCTATCCACTATGGCACCCAGCTGCCCACCATTAAATCTAAATCTCTACTTTTCCAGGTGAGGAAATTAAAACCCAATGAAGTTCAGTGATTACCAAAGCCACAACTAATCAGTATCAGAGGTGGGATTTCAATCTAGTTTCTCTGCCTCTTAAAGTATAAAGTTCCTCCCCTTTGTTATCCATTAGGCTGGAATAATATTGAAAGGATGAAAAGCTTGGGCTTTGTGGCCAGTTCAGTGTAGTTGAAATTAACTTGGTCAGTCAGCTCTACCTTGTTGAATTCCTGCTGAATTCAACCTAACTCAATGGTCCCCTTTTCTATAGAATCTTTCCTGCTTTCTGCCTTTCACTCTATTCGCTGAACTCCTATAGCAACCTGGGGACCCAGAAGGCTATGGAAGAGAAAGTGAGGCTGATGACTTTGTACAGCCCATCGTCACTTAAATGTATTTCACTTGTATATCACAGAATCACTTCCCCGATATTATGGTCCTCTTCAAAAACAAAGGACAAACAGTGACAGCTTCTGTGAGCAACTTGTAGGTACCTGTCTTGTGGAACTCACACCTTGCATCTTATTTGTTCCTATCTCCACTACTAGGCCAAAAAAAGCTACCTAAAACTGGGCACTCTGATTGGATTTTTATTTTATTTCCCCCATTTTCAATCCAGGATCTAAGGCTACCCCATGAATGTTTACTGAATGAACTGCACTCAAGCAAGACAATATCAATCTCAGGCTTCCCATGTTCCCCAGAATATGGTAATGATGGTGAAGAAACATCATTTGTTACTTAAATATTGAATTCCCAAGTTACCAACTAAGAGGAAAGAAGAAAAGCAATCTGCCTATCTACCTTGAATCTGGAACTAAAAATATTTCCCAACAATATTATTCTGGCCCCTTCTTAGCCAGATCCTGTCACCTGATGAGATCACCAACACCTTTCCCAGCGACTCCAGTGGTGGTGGATATCACACCACATAAATAGTCTCGACCTCTTTACCATATGGTGCACACTCGGCATCCAATGTGGCAGCTGACTAGCTCATCTACCCTCCTACACATTGCTGACAGTTAAATTGTATCTAGAGCAGCGTCTTCCACCACCCCCAGGGTCCTTTTTTTGGAGCACAAAGACATCAACTATCTTTAACCGTTCACTAAAGGATGATTCCATGTGAACTTGGTCCCTAATAAGCTGTTCCCCTACATCACACACCTGAGCACCTGATCCATGCTAAATTTAACAAAAGTCAAAGGAGATTTCAACAAAATACCCAATTTTTCCCACTTTGAGTATATGAATTATATCCAGCCTTCAATGCCCGGCTTGAATCCCATAAAGCTCTTTCCAAGTGCTACAGCCTACATTGCCTTCTCCTTACTCTGATTTCTTATTACAATTATGGTTTATTTTAATATACAATTTGGCTCTTGATTGGCCCTTCATGTGGATCAGTCCCAATTCCCCAACTAGACTGTTAAGATCCTGGGAAGCAAGGTCCATGCTTTTAGGTGACATGTGAGTAGAATCAGGAAGAACTGAATTGAAATTCTGCTTTGGATATTCTCTGGGTGTGTGATCCTGGGCAAGTCACCTTATCTTTCCCAGCCTCAGTTATCTGATTTGTAAAATGGGGATGATAATAGCACTTCCCATGGAGTGTTACTCTTAGGGTCAAATGAAAAAACATTTGTAAATCTTAATAGATTACATAAATGCTAGCTATTATTATTATTTGGGATCCTCCAGAGAAGCTAGCACGATACTTATCACACAGTAGATAGTCAAAGAGTAGTGATTGGCAGAGGAAATAAAAATGTTGGACAACAAGAGAAAGAGAAAGAAAACACAAGTAAATCTGTTTTAGTACGTTAAAGAACTTTGCTCAGAATAAAGGTCAGTTCAGAATAGGTAACGGCTGAATTCTTCAGGCCTTATCTATGAAAAAATAGATTAAAAATCATTTCTCCCCAAACAAAATGAGACTTGCTTTATGAAATTAACTTATTTGACTTCCTTGAGATTTCAAAATCATGTCTTTTCTACTGCTGACTCAATCTAGAACTTTTCCTAGCACTTGGAGTCTCCTAGCCTTGGAAAAGCTTACTATGGCTCTCAAAATGGAAAAGGTTATCCCATCTCCTTTTCCCATTGGTTTCCCACCTGCTGGAGATTCCATTTGATGAAGAGGCCCAAGATAATCTATCTTAGTTCCCCTGCCAACTCTGTTCCTGACTTGCTCCAGACTTTATGGACCCATAATCTTCCATTCCTCTTCTCTCCTTCCCCCATCACTCATTGTCTCTCCAGATCCCTTTTGGGTACTGTCTTCCCCTATTAGAATGTAAGCTCTTTAAGAGCAGAGGTTGTCTTTCTTTTTGTTTACTTGTCTCTAGTGCTTAGCAAAATGCCAGGCATGTAATAAATGCTTAACAAATTCTTGTTTCCTCTCTCCTTCCCTATCTCCCTTCCTTCTTACTTTCCTTCTTTCTTTTCTTCCTTGCTTCCTTTCTTCCTTTCATTCCTAGTCTGAAGAGACATTAAAAGTCATATCCCACTCCTTTTACAAATAAGGAAACTAAAAGCCAAGATAAATTAAAGTGATTTGCCTAAGTTCATACACTAATTATAAATGGAAGATTTCAACCTAGGTCCTCTTATTACAATCCTTTTACAAAAAAAGGAAACTGAAAGCCAAGATCAGTTAAAGTGATTTGAATAAGTCACATAATAATTATAAATGGAAAAAGATTTCAACATAGGCCTTCTTATTACAAATCCAGTATTCTTTTCATTAAATCACATGGATTGGAATATATAATTGTAGATGGATGAAAAGGTTAGAAATGTCCTAATATAAAAATAATGACATTTCAGTTGAAAAGTTGCCCAATAGAAGCACTGTATGATAGACTTGTTTTCAGTCAAGTCTGACTCTTCCCAATGCCATTTGGAGTTTTCTTGGCAAAGGCACTGGAGTGTTTGTCATTTCCTTCTCCAGCTCATTTTACAAATAAGAAAACTGAGGCAAACAGGGTTAAGTGACTTGCCCAGGGTCACACAGCTAGTTAGTGTCTGAGAGCAGATTTGATCTCAGGAAGATGAGTCTTCCAGACTCCAGGTTCAGCACACTATCCACTTTGCCATCTAGCTGCTTAGTATTTGAAGATTGTGCAGGAGGCTGTTCTGCCTTTAGGAACAACTTCTATATTCATTACTTATATAATTTTCTCTGGTCTTGTTGGGAAATTGCATAGCCTAAGACTAAAGACAAATATATGAGTTGTCCGTGAAAGTTTTAAAATAATAGGAAATAGGAGTTAGGAGGGAATTCAAAGGGCACCTAGCCCAATATAGATATACATGAATCTCAGAGTTGTGGTCAACCAGAAATGGTTGCTTTCCCAGGGGGAACATTTAGAAGGCCATTGCAATAGTTTAGAAAAGAAGTGATGAGATCCTCATCTAGTATTGTGGCTTTATGAGTGGAGACAAAGAAATGTATATCAGAGATGTTATGAGAGTAGAAACAACAAGATTTGGCAATGGATTAGCCATGTGGGGTGAGTGAAATTTAAAAGTCGAGAATGATACACAGTGAAGGACCTGGGTGATTGGGAGGGTGACAGCATCCTCAACATTAGCAGGAAAAATCTGAGAAGGGGAAATTGAGAAGGGGAAATGTCCATTTTGGACATGTTGAGTTTGAAGTGTCTACTGGACAACCAGTTCAAGGTGTCAAAGAGGTAACTAGACATGTGTAACTATAACTCAGCAAAGAGCTAGATATGAAGCTATGGGAATGACCTGCAAAGAGGTGACAATTCAGTCTCAAATTCTTTAAAATAAAGGACTCAGACAGAATAACTTATAAGGCTTTTCCAGATCTAAGTTTATGATATTATATGTACAAATGGCTTTCTAGTTATTCTTTTCTTCCAGCACAGTCTTTTAAATTTGTTTCAGGTGGAAAGACTGAGACCCAGAGTCCCATAGCCAATTATGTCAGTCTTGAGAGGAATCCATGGGAACAGGTCACATCAATATCTGTCCATTGTTTAGTAACCCAAAGCCACATTGCCATTTGCTGCCTTTTAAGTAGCTGAAGCAGAATGAGAAGCCACAGCACTATCAGCACAGAATAGCTAATTTTTTCAATCAATCAGGATCACAAAGGGGAATGGCAGAATTCTGAAAGAGAGGTTATGAAAAATGTCCTTCAGACCTACAGAGCTTTACACAATATCAGTTTTCTGTGTATTCTTTACTTAGAATGATAATAAATTCACATACACTTGCTATATGTGTCTATAGAAAAAATCCCAGTGACTAAAGGCAAAAGGATGGGGTATTTCAGAAAATGGGATTTTGTTCACATGACCTTCTCTTAAATTTAATAGGGGTGTGAATGAAGCTATCCTTACTGGTGGTCTCAGAACATCAGAAAAATTGTCTCTGTATTTAAAAACTCAGTATTTCCACCAATGCAAATAATGATTCTTTAGCAGTTTGATAAAGAAAGAGCCTACCCAGCATTGCTCCTAGAGTGTGTCAGCCAAAAACATTTTCATTATTATTATTGTGTCCTCACATGGGCACAATCCTAAGGGGACTAGAATCAGATTTCTTTCTTCCAAATATCCTTTCTGAAGTAGGAGAAATAAGAAGAAAACCCCAAATGTCTCCTTAATCATATCTTTCCTTTTCTCTACTTCTTATTTTTCACATAAGTACTGGCTTGGGCCCTTTAAAATGCTATTTTAAACTTTTTTCTTGAAAACAAGGCAATTACTTTACAAATCCCCAGTGGTAAATGAGGGAAAACATAATTGCCAAGCATCTGTCTCCCAATTTAAAGTCAAAGTCCACACAACAAGCAAACCTATCGTCATGCAGAGCACAAGAGAATACAATGTATTATTTGTGAGAATCTAAATTTTGAAACATTAACTTGTATGTGACTAAAATCTTCAACACTGTACATAAACATGTCTTAAAAGGAACATGAAAAAAGAGTATTTTGCTTCTGAACTTAGGGAGCTGGACTCAACAGCAAGAATTTTTTTAATCTTATCGTTGTAAGAAAGAAAATTAAGAGTTCAAAGCATAAATGTCTATTTACTTAAGAATAATCCTTTAACCAGGATGCTTTTATTAGCTCAGAAAAGTCTTAGTAAAGTATGCCGCCCCAAAAATCATCAGTTCCATGTTAACATTTAAGGAAGAAATACACGTGTGAGAAAGACTTTATAAAGGGAAACTCCCTAATAAAATACTTGGATCAAGGTTCACAGAGGAATAGAATTTCAGTCAGAACTTGTCTCAGTAGTATGTTTTAACCCTTGCCTAAAAAGGAGTTCCAAACATTCCCAATCAGTAAGCCATGTAGAGATTTATGAAGATCTCTCTCTTGATCCATCACTTCTCAGGAAGTCACTCATTCAACTTTTGGGTAACATCAGTTTTTAGGAAGTTTTTCTATTTCTATTTGGGTAACATCAGTTTTTAGGAAGTTTTTCTATTTCTATTTCTATTTCTCTGTGCTTGACTAAGACATTATATAGCAACAGAACTGTCTCTTCTTTGTTCCTAACTACTTTCCCTCATAATAAGTACAAAGCCATGTATACTTTTGGTTACCTTACCATCCTATTATCTCCTATAGAACATACAGTCCATAATACCATCACCCCCTTCCAAAAAATCATTTCTGAAAAATTACTGTTTAGTAATCCATTTCCTATCTTCTGCTTCTGAAATTCATTCTTTGCATCTAAGCATAAGACTTTACATTTATTTTTTATTAAATTTCATCTTCATATGTTTGGTCTAATGTTCTAGCCTGTTAAGATATTTTTGAATTCTGTTGCTCTGTCCTGTATTGTGTCAGATATGCCTTACCTTTGTGTCATCTGCAAATTAAAAAGCATTCCATCTGTGCCTTTAATCAAGTCAGTAATAAAAGTACTGAACAGCCTAAAGCCAAGTACAAATCCCTGGGACACTATTGGAGAGTACCTTCCAAGTTAAATACAATCAACAAATATTTATTTTTAAATGCATTTTGTTGATAGCATTGGTTTTACATAATCTACATTTTCTAATAGAGGTTGTATATTTCCTTTATCCTCCATTAAAACCAAAGCTTAGAACACAGAACAAAATAATAAGGAAAAAATAATAATTCGACAAAAGAAAACAAATCTTTGAGGAAAAAAAATCTGGTATAAAGTGCAACATTTCATACCTATTGTTCCGTTTCCCACCCCAGCCCTAATCTCTGCAGTAAAGATAAAGGGAGATGTCTTCTCATATCTCTTCTCTGGTTCAAATTTCAACAAGCATTTTTATTTGTCCACTAAGTGTTAGACATGGGAATATAAGGATTAAAAAAATAGAGTCTTGCTCTTGAATAACTCATATTTAAGTAGGAGGATACACAGAAAAGGAGGATACAATGTAATTTTTGTGGAATGGAAAGCACTAAAAGTGGGAAGAATTAGGAAAAAATCTCTAAAGTCTTAAAAGTAAGTTGGAAATTTCAAAAAGCAGAAAGGAAGAGGGAAAATATTCCAAGTCACCTTGACACAAGAATTAGGAAAAAATCTCTAAAGTCTTAAAAGTAAGTTGGAAATTTCAAAAAGCAGAAAGGAAGAGGGAAAATATTCTAAGTCACCTTGACACAAGTAGGTGGCACAGGACCTAGAATTAGGAAGAACTGAATTTTTACCGAGTTTCAGACACTAACTAGCTTTGTGACCCTGAGGGGCAAGTCACTTAAACTCTGACTGCCTCAATTTCACCAATTATTTAAAAATGTATAATAATAGCATTTATCTTTCAGGATTGTTGTAATCATCAAATGAGATGATTACAAAGCACTCAACACAGGCCTGGCACATAGTAGATACTTAATAAATGTTTAAAAAAGAACAGTGGATATATTTTGTGAAGGGAGAAAATTAAGAGGCATGTGTAAAGAGCAACTAGTAGATCAGTTTGTCTGAACGTGGGGAGGGAAAAATATAAGGTAAAACTGGAAAGACGGGCTAGAGCCAAATTGTGAAGGACGTTAATGTCAGAACTGTGGAGCATTATATTTCAGAGGCCCCACAGAGCCACTGATGCTTGGAGAGTGACACGGTCTGATCTTTGATTTAGGAATATAAAATTGGCAGCTGTGTGGATGATGGATTGGACAAGGAGAAAGACTAAAAGCAATCAAGAAGCTATTGCACTCGTCTGGGCAAGAGGTAGCAAAGGTCAGAAGCCAAGGCTGTATGAGTGGAGAGAAGGAACAGAGGGGAGATATGTTATAAAGGTACAGTGGACAAGAATTGACAACTGACCAGGTATGGGGAGAGAGAGAAGGGTCAATATGGTAGACTTGGATAACTGGAGGGATGCCGGTACCTTTGACTGAAATAGTGAAATTAGGAGTATGGCTAGGTTAGAGGACAAGGTAATGAGTTTTCTCTTTGAAAACTTATTTTTGACCCCATTTAGGGTTTTCTTGGCAGAGATACTGCCATTTTCTTCTCTGGCTCATTTTAGGCATGAGCCTGTATGTAAGGAACAGAGGCAAACAGGATTAAGTGACTAGCCTAGGATCACATAGCTAGTATCTGAGGCCAGATTTGAATTTATATTATTATGATTCTAGAACTGGCACTCTATCCACTGAACCATCTAGCTTCTCTGAGTTCTCTTTTAGACATATTAAATTGGAAATAGTTATAGGATATCTAGGATGGAAAGTACAATATCCATTTGGATATACAGAACTGGAATTTAGGTGGGAGATTTGGTAATCATTAGTATAGAAATGATTGTTAAACCTTTGGGAGCTGATGAAATTACCAAGAGTATACATATGAAAAGAGAACTTAGGATGGGTTCCTGGGATATATTCCCCAATGGACAGGGTGATAAGAGTAGATGGACCATCAAACTAAGGACACAGAGAAGGAGCTGACAGATAGGAATAGACTCACAAGTGAACAATGTCATGTAAACCTAGGCGAAAATGAGTATAGCAGAAGGAGATGGTCAATACAGACAAAATTTGTAGAGATTGAACAACATCAAGACTGAAAAAAGGGCCTTTGGATTTAGCTGAGTGATGAGGTCAAGAGCTAAAATACAAGGGGCTAAGAAGGAAGGAGGGGAGGAAGGGATAGAAATGAGGTTAAATTATATTTTTTAAAAGGAAAGGGATGTGCAGCATAATTGTATAACTATATACATATATTGGATTTGACATATATATATATATTTCACTGAAAAGCATTTTATTTTATTTTTTTATTATAGCTTTTTAATTAAAGTTATATGCATGGGTAATTTTACAGCATTGACAATTGCCAAACCTTTTGTTCCAATTTTTCCCCTAATTCCCCCCTCCATCCCCTCTCCCGATGGCAGGTTGACCAATACATGTTAAATATGTTAAAGTATAAATTAAATATAATAATATAAGTATACATTGATATATATTTTTAACATGTTTAACATATATTGGATTACTGGCCATCTAGGGCAGGAGATAGGGGGAAGGGAGGGAAAAATTTGGAACATAAGGTTTTACAAGGATTAATATTCAAAAATTATCCATGCATATGTTTTGAAAATAAAAAAGCTTTAATAAAAAATAAAAAAGGAACAAGATATAGGATGATAATATGAGGAGATAATGGAGTCAAGACAAAAATTTTTGGAGAGTTTAAAAGACAGGATAAAATATAGGCATATTTTTAGTCCACAGAGAAGGAACCAATGGATAAGACATTAGCTCATTAATGGTGTTCTGGGGCTCATCATTCAGCCAGTTCTAAAGCATCCAATCATGCTATTAGGTAAAGTCACATCTCTCAACCTTTTCTAAAAGAATAGCCTGAGAAGACCTCTCCTGTCAAACTACTGCTGTTTCTTTCATAACCTGAAGAAGTACCAGTTTTATTTGGTCACTGTTTGAAGCTGTTTAAGCCACACTCACTACACAAAACCCCCAAAGTCAAGCAGATTATCACAACCACAAGATTGCTGTCTCTCTTCTTTGGATCATGTCAGCTCATCAAATATTTTTAAAAGGGAAAGGGTGGTAACAAAAATGTTACTTTGAATGGATCAACCTCACAGGGAGCACTCATGGTATAATTTATAGTCCAAATCAATGAATTAACTTGCTCTTCTTTACTCTTTAGAAAATGCTGGGACCTTCCTTCATTCCCTTCTTCCTTTCAGGAGAATGATAACAGATTGATAAAATGGAAAAGTCAGCCTGGTAACTCTAAGAAACTAGAGGAATAAAAGGGATTGTATGCAAAAGACTGTTGGACAATGAGATCACCCTGAACCTTCCCCACGGAGGGCAGAACCTTAAATAGTACCCAGCATATAGTAGGCATTTAACAAATGCTTGTTGATTGATTCTCCTGCTCATAGTCAAAGCATATGGGGATAAAAACCACTTTTTGTGAGGAATCTCTCCAAATTGAGGGCAGTAATTCATTCTGGACACTTTAGTGAAAAGAATACCAGGTCCGGAGAGTTCAAATCTCAGCTCTGCCACTTAGTACATGGCAAGGCCTTGGTCAGGCCATTATACTCAGTCTCCTTGATACAATGAGAAGATTGGACTAAATGACTTCCAGGATCACTTTTAGTTTTAAATTTATGTCCCCCGTGATTCTTTTCAACAATGAGATGATTCAGGACAGTTCCGATAGTCTTATGATGAAAAGAGCCATCTGTACCCAGAGAGAGAACTATGGGAACTGAGTGTGGATCACAACACAGCATTTTCACTCTTTTTATTGTTTGCTCACATTTTGTTTTCTTTCTCATTTTGTTCCTTTTTGATCTGATTTTTCTTGTGCAGCATGATAATTATAGAAATATGTATAGAAGAATTGCACATGCTTAACTTATATTAGATTACTTGCCATCTAGGGGAGGAGGGAAAATTTGGAACATAAGGTTTTGCAAGGGTCAATGTTGAAAAATTATCCATATTTGCCATGTAGGGAAGGGAGTGGGGGAAAAGGGGAGAAAGTGGAACACAAGGTTTTGTAAGGGTCAGTGTTGAAAAATTATCCATACATATGTTTTGAAAATAAAAAGCTTTAATAAAAAAACAGTTATGTCCCTAAGAATTACAGATCTTTTGGACTAATTGTTACTTAAGTTCAAATGATTTCATTATATTTTCCTACCTTAACTAAGAATTTTTCCTTCAAGGTCATCTTCCATAGCCTTATGTATTCACCTTATTACATACATTATCATTCCTCTCCCCCTATTAGAAAGTAAACTACCTGAAAGAAAGGCTTCTTTTTACTCTTTCATCATCTTCCTAAAATTTATCACAGTGCCCAGCACATAGTAAGCACTTCATAAATGCTTATTGTTTATTGTTAGAAACTGGAACCTGTGTAATGGGAGATTGTTATCAGTAACAGAGGTATTATAGATGCATTTCCTTCAGTTTTCCTTGGTTGGAATTTATGAACCAAAAGAAGAGAGAAAATTCCTCAGTTTTCCTGGATTTTTCATGCCTAGGGCACATTCCAGCAAAGGGATATATATATTCCCTCTTCTTCCTTTACAAAAATAAAAAAATCTAGAAAACAACAAAAACCATTTAATTTCAGAAATTTAAAAAAAAAAACATAGAATAATGAATCTGTTCTGGGCCTAAAGCCAAATCAACTTAATTCAGCAAATGAGACTATTTTGAGGTGCATAGACTATGATTGCAAGTAAAGAGCTGAGCAAATAGTTTGTGTTTAGCCATTTTTTAGCCATATCTGACACTTCATGACCCCATTTGGGATTTTCTTGGCAAGATACTGAAGTAGTTTGCCATTTCCTTCTCCAACTCATTTTACAGATGAGGAACTGAGGCAAACAGGATAAAGTGACTTGCCCAGGATCACACAGCTAGTGTTGGTCTCAGGAAGATGATTCTTCCTGCTCTAGGTCAGGTACACTTTTTACTGTGCTAGCAAGTAAGAGAAACAACCAATACACCTGATTTCAGTTCCCTCAACTTCATTTCCCTCTTTCCATTGGATCTCATCTCTTTCCCTGTTGAATGTGCCAGTGAGAACAGCCTTATGTTACAAGTCTTGTACGTACAGTCCCCTCCAGTCCAGAACATTTTTTCTTAGTGGAGCCAGATAAATTGAAACAAAGAGACAAATCAGCACAAAGTTAGTTTAACAACCCTCTGTCTATCCAAGTGTTACATTTTATTATATTTCCAAAAAGATAAAGCCAAGCATTTGATTACCATGGAATACTTGGACTCACTGAAGGGTCCATCTGTCCTTTAGAGACAGATACTGCACATCTCTCCAATTTCTAATCAGTGAGTTTAGTTTTCTGAAAGTTTAATTAATCTAAACAGAAGATGCTTCCTCTTTGAAGCATCTATCACCTCATCTAGGCAGGGAGGGAAGATTTAATTTAAGAAGGAAGTGTCTTTTAAGCTGAGTGAGCACTGGAACACAGAACTAGCTTTGCTACCTCCAATAGTGATGTCATGGTAAAAGGAGTACTGCTTTTGGAATCAGAGTACCTGGGTTCAAATTCTGCCTAAACTATGGGCCCTTGGGCAAGATGCTTAATGAGTCCTAGCCTCTTTCCTCATCATTAACATGAGGGCATTCATTTAAATAAGTATCAAACATAAGCCAGATTAAAATGAAATTGGAAAATATTTAACAAAATAAAAATACAATATAACTTAAGGAATCCTAATATGTGGTTTTCTAGGTCAAAATGTATCTTGTCTGCAGGGATCCATACATATAGTTCAGTGGACCCCATTTCTCTTTGACTTTAACGATACTGATATACATGATCTCTAAGATCTTTTCTAAAGGGACCGCTAAGGTGACTCAATGGAGAGAATCCCAACCCCAGAGTCAGAAGGATCTGAGTCAAAATTCAAACTCAGACACTTAAGATTTACTAGCTGTGCAAGTCACTTAGGCAAGTCACTTAACCCCAATTGCCTCCCCTCATCCCCCCCTCCACACACACATGGAAAAAAAGAAGACCTCTTCTAGCTCTAAATCAATAAACCTATCTGAATCTGCTGCTGTAGTTAAAGTCCCTTGGGATGAAACCCTCTGAGTCCCATAGACTGTCCCTTTTACTCTAGGTATAATGCAATCCAACAAGATTATGGGTTCAGTCAGGTAATGGAGTTCAATGATCTAAAGCTTATTTGAGAATCTGCTTGCTAGGGAAAAGGTTTAAGAGAATCCCTTTCTTCCTTC
Source organism: Antechinus flavipes (assembly GCF_016432865.1). Taxonomy (NCBI): domain Eukaryota; kingdom Metazoa; phylum Chordata; class Mammalia; order Dasyuromorphia; family Dasyuridae; genus Antechinus; species Antechinus flavipes. Next base: position 103,157,036 of record NC_067401.1, read on the forward strand.
AGAGGACAGTGGATAGAATGATAGACCTGATTTCAAATCCTGCTTCAGATACTTATTCGCTATGTGAGTATGGTCAAGTCACCTACCCTCTCTCAGCCTGGTTTCCTTAGTGAAATGGGGATGAGAACAGACATTCCCTCATAGGATTGTCAAAGAAGGTAATAAGTGTAAAGTGATATGCAAATCTTATAACTCTATATAAATACTAATTATTATTGTTGTTGTTCAAGATGCAGCTTAAGGACCATCATTGGTTTTCTCCAGATTACATAAACAAACAACCTAGTATTTAACTACTTTGTATTTATTTGAACTTATTCTCTTTATATTATTTCATATATTCCTGTTGTCTCCTCATATTATATTGTAAGATTTTTGCCTTTATTATTGGATCGTTAGATCTTAGCACAATGCCTGGTACATATTATGTGCTTAATAAAATATTTGGTGTGGTTAGATGCTATAATAGAGTGCAGGGTCTGAATTCAAAAAGACATCTTACTCTGAGCTTAAATCTGGCTTCAGAAAGTTATCTAAGTGATCCTGATTAAGTCACATAACCCTGTCTGCCTCAGTTTCCTCATCTGTAAAATAGCCTAGAGAAAAAAAAATTATAAACTACTTCAGTATCTTTGCCAATTAAATCCCAAATGGTCTCATAAAGCATCAGACATGACTGTATAATGACTACAAAATAAAATATTTATTGATTGAATGATGCCATTGGGGAAGAGAAGTAAAGCAGAAAGCAACTAGAATCAAAAATTGCCTACTTCACATTTTGTCTAGGACCAGCCTGGAGCTAAAGAATCATACACATTTCAAGTTTGTGTCATTTATGCTCTCCTCTTTTGACAAATGGTTTGGATGAGAGTAACACAGTAGATGCTATATTGGACCTAGATTTGAAACCTGCCTCTACCATTTGCTACTTGTTTGACCTTGGACACTTTTCCCTCTTGCCCTCAGTTTTTTCATCTGTAAAATGGAGGGATGGGATTAAATGGTCTCTTGGGAGCATTTTGGCTTTACATTTATGGAACCCAAGAAATTCATTCTCCAAAATAATTTTGTGCTATTAGAAAATTACTACGTAATTAGAGCACTGGTAAGGTTTAAATACAGTGATGTGTACCAAGAGGAGGATAAGGGGAGATGTAATTCTTCCTCCCTCCCAACTTTAGCCTGATTTATGAACATAACTTGGAATAATCTCTCTAATTTCTTCTTGATTTAAAAAAAATAATGAAGAATAATCTTAGGAGTTTAGAATCATAAGATATAAACATAAATTTAGGACTAGAAGAACTCTTTAAAGAACCATCTAATCTACCCTCTTTATTTTACAGATGAGGAAATTTAAGACTAATGATGCAAAATGACTTGTCGAAACATATACAGGAAATGACAGAAGCAGAATTTTAATCCATGTCCTCTGATTCCAAATCCATTGCTTTTTCTAATGTACTATACTACTTCATTATTGTTGATAAGGGAAAAATAAAAAAGTGTACCACCACCTAATGTAATCCAGGAGGCATATATCCCATGCTTTAATAACCTACTAGGTATATGAATTAACCTGGTTTTTACTCCTAATATGAAAAGAATAAAATATATTTAAGTAATCTTGAATTTTCTCTCCTCTACCCAACTAACTACTCAGTATAATTACTAGCACCAAAATGGGAACCAGGAATCTTTCCCTCCTGTATTCCATTTTAATTAACAGCTCAAAGATAACCTAACACAACCTGTTTCCACTGAAGAAATCCATGGACTTTTCCCTTCCCCAAACCAACCTTTATTATTTCATTGTCCACTTCTCACTATGTACAGAGTGGCCACTATGACCTGGCTGTTGACCACCACATCTACTCTGACTCTTGAATACAATATATTCTTGATTAGGGACATCTATCATGCCATTGTTTCCCAAGATCTTAGAGTCCTTGTCATGTACCTTATTATTTTACTAATAGAACCTAAGTACTAAGAACCTAAGTCTGGCTTTTCCACTTGCCATGAGCTAAACATGAACTGGCATCATCCTTTATGTAGTGCTTTCCACTCCTGGAGAATAGGTATTATCTTGATTTTCGATTTCTGTCACCAGTACTTAGCACAATATTTGGCACATAATAAACACTTAATTAATATTTTCCTTTTCCATCCAGAAAAGGGCTGAGAGCCAGAAAGTAAGAAAGATGTCTCCTGTGAGCAGTTAAAATAGCCATCACTCATTTCCAGCATTAAAACATAAGAGTGCCTGTCTACATGGCAATTTTTATTTGTAACAGTCAGAATTTCCTAATGATTAAATCCTGATATGCTTCCCAAATAGCAGAAAGTAAGCAAGTATTAATTATGGGGGAGAAACTGAGGCATAGAATTGGAATCAAAGGGATGACATTAATGAAAGTTGTCACTGAGACAATGAAATATAGGAAAAAGACACTGGATGAGGAGAACCAGGAGACTTTTACTCTGGTCCCAACTTGTTACTAGCTACCTATGGCATAGAGGGAAACCGCTGGACCTCTTTCTTAGTGCCTTATAATTCCATTTTGAACAATTCTAACAAGCTTGATAATATGGCTTCCCAAAGTATAGTTTAGAAACATCAAGTTAGAAGGAACATGGAAAAGATGGCTAGAGGCAAAAAACAACAGAAGTGAGCAATGACAACTTATTTTCTGACAGTAAAGGAAGCCAGAGATATGCACAAAAATAAGATAGAAATCAAAGCAGTGTGGGTTTTATTGGAAGGGCAGTTAACTATTGTGCTTTACATATTTGAAATACTGTAAGCATAATGCTTGATGTTCATCATTATGACCTGCATCACTCAGAAAAAGTTAAATTATATGCAATGTACTATGTTTGAGATGGCAAGAAAAACATATAGCATATTGTATAAAGATTTTCCATAAAAAATAAACCATCAAAAAATAGGATTCATTTGTCTGGGAAACAGCCTTATATGTAACATCCTTCTTCCAAATTCATACCAGACAAAGCAGCTATTACTGATTTGAGGACTGCAAATTTAGGACATGATTCCTTTCCTAAAGAGAATCATTTGGATCACTGATAGGCCCAAGCCAAGAGACCTACAGCAGCCTTTTTTCAAATGTCTCTGATTTTACAAAAATCCTCCTCTGATCTCAAAGGCCCTTTTTAGTGCTAAAATTAAAAGATTCTATGACTATTCCTAAAAATACCTTAGTCATAAATTCTTAAATTAAAGTGAATATTGGCTTCTAGAATTTTATAACATCCCTTGATATAAATAGAGAGACAGCCAAGGGTAACATTAAACCAGAGCTGAGAATCACTGGGGTGGAGAGAAAGCTTTAAGGCACTAAGATATTTTCAGTATTGAGATCTGAGCACAGGAAATCAGACATACTGCAATTCTTATTCTGACAGCTTTAAAAACCCCTTCTATTGCCTCTTAACCATTCCTTTTTCAAAGGTAGAAACAATCAGTGGAAATAGAATGTTTAGAAATTTAGCTTTTCAATGGATGTCCATCAATTGGAGAATGGTTGAATAAATTGTGGTATATGAATGTTATGGAATATTATTGTTCTGTAAAAAATGACCAGCAGGATGAATACAGAGAGGATTGGTGAGACTTATATGAACTGATGCTAAGTGAAATGAGCAGAACCAGGAGATCATTATATACCTCAACAACGATACTGTATGAGGATGTATTCTGATGGAAGTGGATTTCTTCAACAAAGGATCTAACTCATTTCCAATTGATCAAAGATGGACAGAAGCAGCTACACTCAAAGAAAGAACACTGGGAAATGAATGTAAATTGCTTGCATTTTTGTTTTTCTTCCCTGGTTATTTATACCTTCTGAATCCAATTCTCCCTGTGCAACAAGAAAACTGTTTGGTTCTGCAAACATATATTGTATCTAGGATATACTGTAAACTATTTAACATGTAAAGGACTGCTTGCCATCTGGAGGAGGGGGTGGAGGGAGGGAGGGGAAAAATTGGAACAGAAGTGAGTGCAAGGGATAATGTAAAAAATCACCCTGGCATGGGTTCTGTTAATAAAAAGTTATTTTAAAAAAAAAAAAGACTAATAAAGAATATCTATAATTACTCTTCCTAAAAAAAAAAAAAGAAATTTAGCTTTTCTGATGGATAATAAGCTACAGAATTTATGTAGAGCAGATTAGCTAATTTTATCCTGTTTTTTTTTATTTTTTTGCCTTTCTATCAATCTTTCTGGCTCCACTACCCAAACATGAAACTTTACCACAGTTAGGACTTGCCTTTATACTCATGGCTTTAGGAGAGAGATTGCCAAGAATTGTTTTTCTTAGTAACCACATTCTCAAGTTCCCCCCTTCATTGCCCCATCCAGACTAAGACTAGACTGAATAAAAGACAAGTATTGGAAGCCCCTGAATCACCGAATTTTTGACAACATTAAATTCTACTTTTACTGCTGGCCCTATGGCTTGGGATCCTGAATACTTCTTAGAACCTCTGCTGGGATTCTATAACCTTCCCCTGCCCTAGCCCCATTCTTCTCAGTCAATCCAGAATTATTTTAAATCAAACATACCCGAAACAAAAATCATTCTCTTTCTCCTCAAATCCACTCTTCTTTCAACATTTTGTCTTCTTAATGCAGGTGCCACCATTCTCAGTCACCTGAGTTTACAACCTTGACATTGCCTTGAACTCCTCACTCCACATAGCCAATCTGTTGTCAAATCTCACCATTTCTACCTTTGTAATCTTCTCAAATCTGATCCCTTCTCTTCACTTATATACCTAAGGTTTTAATTTAGACCCTATCTCTCATTTTGATTATTACACCAAATTCTTAATTGGTTTCAAATCTCTCATGACTTAAGTGCAACTTATATACTGCTGCCAAAGTAATTTCCCTTAAACAGATATCTGACATGTCACTCCCTTACTCAATCACATCTAGGAATATGCTACTGCCTCCAGGATAAAATATAAACTCCTCTAAAAGCAGAGTTATATATTTAGCCCAGGAATTGGCATACAATAAGCTCATAATAAATGCTTTCCCATTTCATCCAACTGATATCCAGGAAGTAAGAAAGATGTTTCCTCTGAGCAATCACAACAGCCATTACAAATTCCAAGCATTAAAATTAAAAGTGCTTGTATATGTGGCATTTCTCTTTTATTTGGAACAGTCAAAATTTCCCAATGATTAAATCTTGACATAATACTACTTTAAGGACTATTTCTGAAACTTTTTGGTTTCAGGATCCCTTTTCATTCCTAAAAATTACTGAGGACCACTGCCCTAAGAATTTTTGTTAATGTGAACTATATTCATTGTTACTGTCTTAGAAATTAAAACATTTTAATATTTTTAATGAAAATAGTTTTGACTTCAAAGACCTCTTAAAAGATCTCAAGGCCTCCTAGAGGTCCCTAGATCACATTTTGAGAAACTATTACCTTAGAAATAGATATGCTCTTCCCAATGGGGTTATAAAGAGCATGTACATTATGCCCTGCTTAGATCCAATACAACATTTGGAGGCTTAGAAAGCCTGATGCCATTTATGCAGAAAGATGGAATTCTTCCCCCATTTTAGAGTATGTTTAAGAGCAGGATAAAAACAGTTTTTTAGTTGACTGCTGATCTGGAAATGAGTATGCATAAAAATGTTCCAATGGACAATTTCTATCTCTCTGTCAGACTTCAAGGAGGAAGATGACTTTGTGCCCTGATTTTAGATGAATGAATTGCCAGAGATAGAACTAACTGGGTTATAATCTTGTGAATTTTGAAAGGTTGGGGAAATGACCAAATATCCCCTCAATGACTGCAGTAGGTAGCAGAGACCACTAGTAGCAGCAGTGGCATCTGAGCTTGTGAGTTACTCCTCCCTAATTGACACCTTTCTTAACTTGAAGTCTCTACAAACAGAGTTTATCTAGAGCAAGGAACTGTGAGGTATCCCTTAGCCCCTGATATCCTCTACCTGTGAGCCTCCCTAGAATGGAATTTTAAAATTTGAGTCTATTCTCCTCAAGGATTGAGTATTTACAGATGGGAAGATGACTCTGTGGAGGGAGATGTTTGTAAGAGGGAGAGAGTGGGAGAAGGGAATGGGGAGGAAGACGAGAGAGAGAAAAAGAAAGAGAAAGCAAGAGTGAGAGAGGGGGGAGGAAAGGAGGAAGAGAGGGAAGGAGAGACAAAGGGAGAGACAGAAAAAGTGAAGGAGGGAAGGAGGAAGAGAAGGAGGGAGGGATAGAAGGGGAGAGGGGGAGAGAGGGAGAGGAAGAGTGAGAGGAAGAGGGAAAGGGAGATGGAGAGGGAGAGGGAAAGGGAAAGAGAGAGGAAGAAAGAGAGAGAGAGAGGAGAAAGAGAGAGAGAGAGGGAGAAGAGAGAGAGAGAGGGAGAAAGAGAGAGAGAGAGGGAGAAAGAGAGAGAGAAGAGAAGAGAAGAGAAGAGAAGAGAAGAGAAGAAGAAGAGAAGAGAAGAGAAGAGAAGAGAAGAGAAGAGAAGAGAAGAGAAGAGAAGAGAAGAGAAGAGAAGGGAAGAGAAGAGAAGAGAAGAGAAGGGAAGGGGGAAAAGAAAGTTTGCAACTTCTGTTTTTGTTAAAAGATCTCAGTAAATTCCATTTTGTAAAAGCTTATTAATGTCAACTGGGTGATTGATATTGTGAACACAATTGATAGTTTCTTGTGAGTGATAGCATCAGAAACCTCAACCCCTCAGGGTATCTCAATGATAGAACCTGGAGAGGAAGATGTAGTTAGTTGCCATCTGATTACTCAACCTGTCAATAGAAGTGAGGGATTGTGAGAATGAGCTTAGAACTGTTTAATTTTTATCTTTGTGTCATCAGTGCCTGTCATAGTACCTGACACTATGGCACTTAATATTAACCCGCTAATGTCCTAAACCAGGGTCTTAATAATTAATTATAGGTACTTAATATTTGCTAACTGACTAATATCCTAGACCAGGATCTTAATTCCTGTTGGCTATAATACTGGATTCCATATCTTTCACATGCCTAGATTCAAGTATTTCTCTGTCTTGACTGCAATTCCTGGATTTTACCTTTAGCCCTCCTGATTGAAAGAACCTTTCAATCTCCTTTCTTCCTAACTCATTTCTAGTTCTATTCCATTCGAGGCAGAGCTACTTTATTATTACTTAAATCTCAACATGACACATATAGATGTTTGACATATCCATCCCTCTGCTCTCTCACTATCACTGAGAAGAAACTTCTCTAGACAAGGAGAATTTATGGCCACCAATTGATGACCACAGGAACTTTTAGGCCACTTTTCAGTCATGGAGATATTTATGGGCACTGCATACAAAAAAGTGATTATATCTTCCTTCTTAAAGATGTCGGTACTTCAGGTACCGGTGATTTCTTCGGTGTCAGTACTCCCACACTAATCTATACCATAACTCCTCTTGATGTAGTAAGTAATCTTTGAGAATGTCTAGGATAGAGTTAGGGACTAGATCTTGAGATTTCCTTGTTATAGGCAGCTCCTGAGGAGAACCTTCTAATAATGCTTACTGGTACCTTCTTCAATATGTCTAGAGCACTGAGAAGGTAAGTAGCTTGTCCAGGTTCATACAGTCAGTATGTGTTAGAGTTAGGGCTTGAATCCATGACTGTCTGGTTTTCAGGTTAGCTCTCTATCCATTATGCTATTTAATGAAAGGCACATCATTGCTTTGACTGAAAAACTCACCCCTAGGTTACCAATCTGGTGATGAGCCTCTCTAAATTTAAGTGGGCAGGTCTTCCAATCGTCACCTAGCTAATACACAGAGTGTTTTCCATCTCAATAGAACCTAACAGCACTTGTGTTCTGAGGTATAACCCACGGTCACCTCAACAGCTCTTTGAAATATTAAAGTCAAACATTAATGAAGACTTCTTAAATACAATGGTAGGAATTTTTCACAGAATGGCATTCTTCTATTTAATTTCTTTGGTCTTTTAGAATCTAAAGAGCATCATGACATTTAAAATGAGGTCAGCAAAAAATTCATGTTAATCCCTTCTTATTTTTGTGTCTTGCCATACCACATTAGGAGGGATTAACACAGAGAAAGGTTTGTGAAATGGTTCCAACTACAGTTTTAGCATTCTGCCACAAAGAAGCCCAGAGAGTGAGTTTTCAAATCCAAAACACCACTGAAAGGCAGATGAAATTGGAGGTCATAATATAACACTCCCATTTCCCAAATCTCTAACCAGTTTCTAGGAATAGTGGTTCACATCTTTTCTCTGGAAACATCTGGTTACTGCAATCTACCTTTTTATCTTATGATTTCCAGCTAAAACTACCCCCCTTTTCTACTGCATAAAAGAAGATTCTGAAACATTTATAGTTGGAATTGATGATGACTAGAAGCAAAATCATTATGGGGAAAGGGAAAGGACACTAAATAATGGTGTATGAGATTTGGCTCTTGTTTGTGCCATTTACTGTCTATATGACCTTAAACAAGTCAATTAATAATAATAATAATAATAATAACTAGCATTTACATAGTGATTTAAAGTTTGCAAAGCACTTTATGTATATTATGTCATTTGATCTTCACAACAACTCTGGGAGGTAGCTGATATTTTTATCTCCATTTATAGAGAAGAAAACTGAGGCCCAGGAAGATTTCAAACAACTAGTGTCTGAGGCAGAATTCTTACTTGGTCTTCCTGACTCTTCTAAGTCCAATATTTTATCCACTGGGCTACCTTGCTGTCTCACAATCAGCCTCTAATAGTCTTGCTAATCTGCAATATGAAGGGATAAAACTAGATGAACACCATACTTTCTTCAAGCTCTAAATCTATGATACTATGTAGTATGATGACATGAGCAGGGAATTGGGCATTTATCCTATCATCCTTGGGGTAAATTGAGCTACTTGCTTTTTTCAAGGTGAGAGAGTAACCAAATATGAATTGAACATAATACCAATGCTCAGAGTACTATGGGTATTGAGATTAATAAAAAGTCCAAGAAATAGAGTTTCTGGGTAATTAATAATCAATTTATTAAGTAGGATAGCTGATAATCAATAAATTGATGGTCACTGATTTTTCTTAGTAACAAAGATACCTAATAGAGATACTGAATGCCTTAAATATTTTTAGATAATCGAATGCCCTTACTAGGAGAAATCTATCCTTATTGGTGAATAATTAATGAGAGGGTAGACATATTAATGAGGAGGTAAGCTAAAATCCTTAGCTCTTCATGCTGAGAACTTGGTTTGATTATGACATTCAGTTCCCTAAAGGATTCTGGATAAAGGAATCCATTTCTATCCAGAGCACCCTGGTTAGTTTTCTCCTTCATGAGAGAGTCATCCTACATTCTAAATGAGGGATACAGGGATATGGGATTATTACCCCTAGATTAGATTCTGTTTATACTATAAACAAAAAAACACTCTTTTTACACTTTAACAAAAGTACTGTCTTCTAGTTAGGTAGGGTCCTGCCCAAGATGAAAGAGCATGTTCCCAGAGTATTTGAACAATGTCATTTGTCAGCAATGTCTTTCAGAGACTGATTGATTGGCCTAAAGGGGTTGGTCCTTGAGGAAAAAGAAAAAAAATCTTAATCTTAATTTAATAATTGGTCATTAATATAAGAGAAAATTAACTTCTTTCAGTGTTCAGATTTGTTGATCTCCATCCAAGGAACTGCCTAATTGTCTGGTGTTCCAGGAATTTTTTGTTTGTTTTATAAAATTCAAGTAATGGCAAAAAGCAGGTCACTGTTTTATACTTGTTTAAAAAATATTTTACTGAGCACCTCTTATGTGCAATGTGCACATGGTAGTGAAGCAGAAATAAATGACAGGTTCCTGCTTACAAAGTCATTAGGGTCTAATGGGGGAGATAAGATATATATCCGTAAATGGATTATATGAAAATGTGTGATAATGATGATGATTATCCAGATGAAAATCCAGAATAGGGAAAGAACATGTAAGAAAGAATCTATTCCAGGTAAAGAATATGCAGGAAAGAAAATATCCGTTCCAATTAGGAACTCAAGTAAGGCTACATTTTAGTTGGGGGCTTGAAAAAGGTTGAATTTTCAGAGGCAGAAGTGGGATAGGGGGTAAAAAAAAAGCATTCAAGTCCAAAGGAACAACAAGGGAAAAGACATCAAAGCAATAAAGTTCAGGGTATGGCAAGTAATTCAATTTGAATAGATTAAATATTAGGTGCAGAAAACTATTAAGCTGAAGATGGGATCATGGAGTGTCTAGAAAGGTAAACTGAGGAATTTTTACTTTATCTTGTTGATCACTGGAATCCATTAAAAGTTTTTCCAAAGTCAGATGACAGGAACAAGGCTGTCTTTGAGAAAAATAATGTGGTCAAAAGGATGGACGTGTTAGAGAACTACATCAAGGAGATCTATTAAGAAACAAACAATTGATAGAAGAACTTTTGGGAAGGAATTTTAGGAAAGGGAATAAGGTATGATCTAGAACACAAGTTAGATTTGGGAAATAAGAGTAACCAAAAATAGCTTCAGAAGAAAAGGAGGAAATAACGTGTGATAACAGGGAAACTGAGAAAAAATGAAGGGAAGTTGTTTAAATAAAAATAATAAATACAGAAATTATAGTTCTTGACACCAGAAATCATAGAAAGGTAATTTATAAGGAAGTTTGGCATGCTGAACCATACAGACTTTGCAAAGAAATTATATAAACTGTGAAACATATTACTACAGGTTAGAAATACATAATCAAGTAACAAGAATTATGGACCAGAAGCTCATTATCCTTTTCAAGCTAAGAAACAGCAAATCTTCATATATACAAGTCACAAAATATCTTAGAAAATTCAGCAAATAAATTTTTTCACCTGAAGCATCATTACAGACAAAACTGTTATCCCCAATTACCTACAAAATTTAAGAATGAAGTACAGCTGTTGCCATGCTGAATGTTCATGGCCTTCAACTTATAAGAAGTTAAAAACTCTGAAAATACATATGCCTAACTGAAAAAACCAAAATTCTATGAGAATAGGATCAATCAATATAGTTATTAAACATACACTGTGCTAGGTGCTTTAGGACAGAGATGAAAGAGTTTACATTCTATCATGTAAGCCATGTACATATAAAATATGCATAATTTAAACAAAACAAATACAAGATAATTTTGAGGAGAAAACACTAGCAGCTGGGGAGACTGAGAAAAGTAATATATAAAGTAATACTTCAGCTAAGGATGAAATATATCATTGTGGTTGTTATGTCCTACTCTCCATAACCCATTTAGGGTTTTCTTGGCAGAGATATTGGAGTGGTTTTCCATTTCTATCTCCAGCGCTTTTTTTTTTTTAAACAGATGAGGAACTAAGACAAATAGGGTTAAGTGATTTACCCAGGATCACAGAGCTAATATGTGTCTGAAACTGGAGTTGAATTCATGAAGGAGGGTCTTTCTGTTCCAAATCCAATGATCTATCCACTGCACCACCTAACTTTCCTATATCATTATTCTTGACAAGTATTTATTAAGCATTCACTATGTGTCAGGTACCATGCTAAGTGGTAGAATACCAAAAAAGGGGCAAAAATATAATTCTTAACCCCAAGAAACCCACATTCAAAATGACAAGATAACATGCAAACTACTATGTATATATATAATCCTTATGTTCCTATCTGCTAACAAAGTTGTCTCAATTATGCTTTTAGTGACTAAGCAGAGAAATTTAGTAATTTAAGAGTCAAGTAGATAAACTTACATTCTAATACTTTTATTCAACTAAAGAAGCAATTGTTTTACCTACCTGTCAACAATCCATCAAACTTTAAACTTAAGAGAACAATAATAGAATAGTCATTTGTCTCAGGATTGTTTCTGAGTAATATTGATTATATTAAATTAGTTTGAAATGAGATGAAAATAATAATAAAGCATTTTAAAATGTACAAAGCAGAGTATCCATCCATTATCTCACTTGATCCTAGCACCTATATGAATTAGGTCCTGCAGATATTGTTATACGGTTTATAGATAAAGAAACTGAGACTTAGATTAAGTGACTTGCTCACACTTAGAGGAAGCAAGCGACAAAACAAAAGTCTTTCCTTACTCTCAGCCTAGTACTTTCAAATGGCTTGATTTTCTCAATAAAGCAGGAGGGGAAGTCATCTGCTGAGAATGTCAAGATGATGGTAAGGTTGGATACTTGAAGAAAAATGAAAGACATCTGCAACTGTAATAGAAGGGAACTGAACAAAGAAGTAATATATGAACAAAAAGCATCTCTGAGCAGCGATGATAATATAGGTGAGGTCGGATAGCTTAAGTTTATAGTGGATGTAGTCATATGATTTTGTAATTCTCTCAAACAATGCTCAGCAATGTCTAGAAGCAAGAGCAGGAAATACAATTTATGGGAACTTTACCCTACAGAACTTGCTATGATTCACTTGAACTCCTGCTGCTTTCCCTTATAAAGGGCTGAGGGAGGGCTAACTGGGAAAAGGTCTCAATTTCTCAATTGTAAAGGAAAATATTTGTGAGCTTGCTTGAGTTAACTGGTGCTAGCACTTGGCCAGGAGACTGCCTTGAGAAAGAATTCATATCTAGAGCAGAAACTACTATTGTGTGTTTCAGGCTCAGCTGATCCATATGCTGCGAAAAAAGAGTGTCCTAGATTAATGAAAAGGTTAAGAAGAGGAAAATGGAAAACTACAATGTGGTACTTTCCAGGCTCTATGGCTCTTCTTTGCTTTCTATCTATACTACTACTACTACTACTACTACTACTGCTACTGATACTACTATTACTACTACTACTGCTTCTACTACTATTCCTACTATTACTATGACTACTGCTGCTTCTACTACTACTGCTACTACTACTACTACTGCTGCTGCTGCTACTACTACTACCTCTACTACTACTGCTACTACTACTATTACTAATGCTGCTATTACTACTACTATTACTATTACTACTGCTGCTTCTACTACTACTGCTACTACTACTACTACCTCTACTACTACTTCTACTACTACTACTATTACTACTTCTACTACTGCTACTACTTCTACTACTATTGCTGCTGCTGCTACTATCACTACTACTACTGCTTCTACTACTGTTGCTACTTCTACTACTATTGCTACTACTATTACTATTACTACTATTATTGCTAATATTACTACTACTGCTGCTGCCACTGCTGTTATTATTACTACTACTTCTACTGCTGCTGCTAGTGCTATTACTATTACTACTGTTACTTCTACTTTTACCACTGCTATTACTACTACTACTATTACCTACTGCTGCTGCTGCTGCTCTTACTATGATCATCATTATCATTTTGTCAGATTTCACTACTCAGAGACACTTCATATCCCAGGCCATTGTCAGGCATCTTGACTCTTGTCTTGCCACTGGACTGAGATGACTCTGGAGGAGAGATTAAGGTTGATGACTGTAATTCTGCCTCACTTAAATCCGATTTACTTGAAAGTCAAGACATTGTCCCCATGATGTCATTGGTCTTCTTCGAGAAAGAGGGATAAACAACAACAACAACAATAATTTCTTAGTCCTAATAGTAAAAAAAAAAATCATGTTCATGAGACTCTCTCAGAAGAGAATAACAGGCGCTCACGGCTTCTGGACAAACTTGTCACATTTTGACCCTAGGATAGAAATAAGGTTGTCTTTACCACATTAGCAAAGAAAAGACCACTTGTTGGCAGCAATTTTGAGGGACCAATTCCTGAGAATGTAGGAGACAGAGGCTTTGGCAGTTTTTCAATGCTAATGACTGCTATCATTTATCAGACTGTCAAAGCCACACTAAGTATAGATAGACTGAGAAAATCCAAAGAACAGACAGGAGGAGCTCTTCAAGAGTAAATTTGCTATTGCTAGAGGAGATTACTGACAACCAGAATTTGGGAACAGTTCAAAACCTGACTAGGTATTTGGGGAAACAATTTACATGACTATAAAAATTATTATCATATAAGTTAAAAGCAAAGGCCCAAGATGTTATCAGCGCTCTCTCTTACTTATAATAGTATTTCTCATCAATATTTATCAATACTTATGATAGTATTTATCATAGAAAACCTATGATAAAGAACATTTCACTCAGCACTGAAAAGATGTAGATTGGAATTCCAGTTCTGATATTTACTAGCTGTGTTACCTTGGACAGGTCACTCTACCTCTCAAATTCCTCATCTTAAAACCGTGTGTGTGTGTGTGTGTGTGTGTGTGTGTGTGTGTGTGTGTGTAAACTCCACAAAGAAGTCATAAGGAAAGCACTGTGTACAAAAAAAACAAACAAACACTGAGGGGCAGCTAGGTGGAAGTGGAGAGCACCAGCTCTGAAGTCAAGAGGAACTGAATTCAAATCTGACTCTTAAGATTTCCTTAATACTTCCTAACTGTGTGGCTCTGAGCAAGTCACTTACCCCCAATTGTCTCAGAAAAAAAAAGAGATACTGAAAGTGCTACATAAATGAGGAGTGTTCTTATTCTAGTATGTGAAAACTGGAAAGTACCTTATATACACTTGTGTAATGCAATGCCTGAAATTTGCAACTAAAGCCCAGAGATAATTACTTTCCTTAGAAGCCTTGAGCTAATAGATACAGGTAGGAGACTAAAAACTAGGTGTCCTGAGTCTCAGTACAATGTTTGTTTTTTTCAGTAACTTTCTAAGAACCTTCATTCATGTAATCAAATGGTTTAGTCTTTGGGCAATTTCTGCTCTCTGTTCTCTCCCCACAAAATCTAAAAGTTAAATCTTACATGGAAATATAGTTTAGAATTGCTGGGTAAAGTGCCTTATACATAGTATGCGCTTAATAAATGTTTGAGCAGCTAGGAGCACAGTAGATAGAATGCCAGGTCTAGAGTCAGGAAGATTTATTATGCCTCAGTTTTCTCATCTGTCAAATGAACTGGAGAAGAAAATGGCAAACCACATCAGTCTCTTTGCCAAGAAAAACCCAAATGGGATCACAGAGAGTTAGACATTATTGAAAAACAACAATAAATAAATATCTTGTAATTTAAAAAAATTTAATTTCACAAAAATGCATATATGTCTGTTACTATATGAACATCATGGTATACTGCATAGACCTTGATACCTTGGAGTCAAGAAGACCTGAATTCAAATTCTGGCTCAATTACTTAATAATTCCATGATTCAAGACAAACCACTTAGCCTCTCAGAGATGCAGGTTCCTACTTTGTCAAATGGGAATTGTAACAGCACCTGCCTCACAGGGCTGTTGCAGGGATCAGATGAGATGATGTATGCAAAACTCTTTGCACACCCTAAAGCTCTGTATTAAATGTGTGGAATTATAATTACTGATGCTATCCAGGGACAAGATTAACATTAAATGAGATAATAGGTGTAAAAATACTATAGAAAGTATAAATTGCTACACAAAAGTAAAGTTTTGTCATTATCCACACCATCATTTATTAGTCTGGGCTACATATCATGCTTTTATTCTATGAAGCTATGATTTCAGAACCTGAGTTGATTTGCATCTCATAGATTAGAGGATGTTACAGGTGGAAGAAAACATGTCACTGTGGTGAATTCTTTAATATTATAAACAACAACAACAATAAAAACAACTCCTCAAAGTCCAACCTAATATTCATGTTATAAAGGGTAAGGGAGTCAGTGACAAAACAGCATCCTGCTAGCCATGATGATGTACAGCAGGGATTTTGTGTGCCCTGAGACCATTACAATATATACATATAAAGGCCTGGCAGAAATCCTGAAATACTATGGACCAGACTCTGGTAGTACCACTGATTGAATTAGTACTTAGTCAGTGAGATATAACTATCTCTAAGAATCAAAGGGGGAAAATGGAGTAATACAGAGTTGCAAGTTTGCACTGTTCAAAGGCATCATGAAAATCAGGTTTTCACATGGATGATCAATGAAAAAGGGGCAGTATTTCATATTTTGGTTCCACAAAATAGCAAAATACATCAAAATAAATTAGAAATACCGAAACCCTACTTGCCAGAAATGCTTCAATGCAGATGATGCTAACCACTAAGGAAGAGAATGCATGAATATGAGTAAAATAGACAGTATGAATACTTTCATTAAATGTCAGTACTACCTCCTAAGAAAACTGGAAAAGGATTTCACCAGCTACAGCCTAAGGCTTTTTATTACTTTTTATAAACAGTTTTCTCAATTTCAAATCACACAACATACTGCTGACTAGTTATGGGACAATTCTAAAATAATTACAACCCCAAACCTACATTAGATGAAATAGAGAAGCTACTAATATGAAAAGGAAAAACTGAAGAACCTTAGATTGCTGAAAATTTTCATTCACTTCAAACTCTAGAAATTACATCTAATTTTTAAAAGTTTCAAAAGATTTTGAAAGGAAGATGGACACATTGAATGGAAATTTAAAAAAAAACAACATCTTTTTGATCTTGACAATATGAATGTTATTACATACCCATTATACCAAAATAAAAACATATTGGTTGACAAACAAAAAAGATGTGCCAAAAAAGAACTTATTATTCAAAAGAGTTGTTATCTCCCATAAGCAACATGGAAGAATACATTCTCCCATAGTGTTTAAGAAAAAAGTGTAAGAACATTTAAGGACATTCAAAAAGCAAAAAACAAGAGCTGTTGTCATTTCAAGTCCATAAGATGAAAGTCAGAACTATCCAAGAGTGCCTAAAGTCAGAGATCAAATACTATCAAGACATTTTACCAGCTGCTCTTTGTACAGAAGCTTGATTCTTAATAGAATAGAGGACATATCTGTTACTAAGGAATGAGAACACCAACGATTCCTCTGATAAAAGACCAAAGATGTGTTGATGTACCTCATACAAAGCACTTATAATTTAAGTCACTAAAAAAAATTCTACAAACACAAGAAAACAATATGTTGGCTAAGGAACAAAAAGAATGGGTCAAAACCCACCAGAATATAAAGAGCAACTTATTGTTAACGTGATAATCAATGAAGAAGTTGTCTGAAGGTACCATAACATATTTACATCCTTGTGTATTATTAAAGGCTAGCCTATGACTCAGTTCACTGAACACAAGCATCCTGAAAAAAATTAGTGTTTTTGATGTCCACATAGGCAACATTTTTGAAAAATTTAAAGCATGAAATAAAGTGAGCAGAAACAGGAGAATGTTGGATATAGTAACAGCAAGATTATATGATGATCAGATGTGATGGACTCAACTCTTCTCAGAAATGAGGTAATTTATGACAATTCAAATAGACTTGGGATAGAAAAATACTACATCCTAAGAGAGAACTATGGATACTTGATGTGCATCAAAGCACAGTATTTTCATCTTTTTTGTTTGCTTACCTTTTCGTTCTTGTGGTTTTTTCCTTTTTGGTCTGATTTTTCTTAAACAACATGACAGATATGTTAATTACTTATAAGGATTGAATATATTTAACCTATATCAGATTGCTTGCTGTTTTGGGGAGGGGAGAAAAGATGGGGAGGGAAGGAGAAAAAATTTGAACACAAAGTATTTTGAAAAATCAAGTACTATTGAGGAATAAAAAGATGATTAAGAAAAAAATTTAAGCATGCAGCTAACAGAATGATATGAAAAGTAATTCATATAAAAATAATATTTTTCAAGGACACAGTTTAAGCCCATTATGATTTTGTCTAGCTTTTAATCTATTATCACCTCTATAGAGGTGATAGAACTAAGATAAAAATAATTTGGGAACAGGAGGCACAATATATCATCCTGATGGTTCTGCCTGCTACTAGAATTATACCAATGCTTTTGGTGATTCTAGAGAGGAAAATATTATATCCTCATACCTTTATTCAATTATAAAAAGCAATTATATTGTCCACCTATGTAATACCCATAGAGCACTGTATATAAATGAATAATAGCAGGATAGCAACTTGTTTCCATTCCATTTCTATTTGAACCAGCAACAAAAAAATCTTTAGACCAATAAAATCATAGATTGAATAAAAATTCTAATGGTTAATAATAATTATTATTATAATGATAATTATACAGTGCTTTGAATTTTCCAAAGCTCTTTGAATATGAATGTAACCCATGGCTCAAAGTGTAGTTGCATAAGACTTTCTTCATTAGTGAAGTTGGTTGTTCAATGCTCTACCACTTTTGTGAGGAGTTAGCAAGATTTAGAGAGAAGAGAGATCCTGGTCTTCCAGCTTCCAGCTTCAAGAAAGAGGATGAGTGGTTCCAGATTCTCTTTAGGTCCCAAAGAGAGAAAGGCTCTGGAAAGAAGCCAACTTGTAGAAATGAATAACTGGTCTTCCTTTATGAAGCTTTTCCCAACTCCCTCCTCACAAAAGTGAGGAGCTTTGAATAATGAATCCCCACCAGTATAGACATCAACAGTATACTTTGAGTCACAGATTAAATCTATACTTTATCACTTGAATCTCAAGAATCTATCCGGTAGGTATTTCAAATGTTCTCATCCTAATTTTATGGATAAAAGGGCTTAAGTGATTTGCCCATGTTCTTCTAACTAAAAAAAAAAAAATGTAATAAACAGGATTTTAAACTAAGTTATCCTGACTTAAAGTTCAGGTGAAGAAAGTGAGGTATGGAAAGATCAATATGCCCATTTAGCTAAGCCAGATAAATACCTAAACCTTATAACTAGTCTTCTCTCAAAGATGGCACAGTGGAGAGAGCACTAGACTTGAAGTTAGGAAGATTTGAAATCAAATCTAACCTCCAGCACTTCCTAGATATGTGACCTTGGGCACTTAATCCTGTTTGCCTCAGTTTCCTTATCTGTAAAATGAGAAGAAAATGGCAGACCCCTCTAGTGTCAAGAAAACCCCAAATTAAAGGTCATGAAGAGTCAGATGTAAATGGAATGAATAAAGAGCAATAACTCCTTTTCTCATCACTACAAACCTTTATACAGTATACTTATCCCAAGATATTACTGCAATTCAATTTATACAGTAGGTATTGCTTTTAAGCTTTCATTGCCATGATGATATGTTTTAAAGAAAAAAACCTCACTCTTAGAATTTCTAATAGTCAATAAAAAGAATGTACTTTACATTTATTAAATGATATATAATTTCTCCATGTTGATAAATCTTCGTCAGGCTGTTAGACATCTTGAAATAATAAAATTAAAGGTTTCAACTACATGGTTTCGACTTCATAACTCAATATTGGACAGAATACAACTAAGATGACAAAGCTACTGTTAGCTTCTGGTGGAGTACTGATAAATTAGTCTTAAAACATTTATTTGCTCTTTTTAATGATGTTTTTTCCTTTTACTTTTGGGGAAGAAAAGGAGATGAAAAAAACCTTTTACAGGAAGAAGCAAGGTGGGTAGATTTCCTTATCAAGATGTTAACTTGTTTTTGCAGAGAGAGAAGAGAGACAGAGAGAAGAGAGAGAGAGAGAGAAAGAGAGAGAGAGAGAGAAGAAAGATAGAAGAGAGACAGGAGAGAGAGAAGGAGAGAGGGAGGGAGAGAGAGAGAGGAGAGAAAGAGGAGAGAGAGAGAGAGAGAAGAAGAGAGGGGGAGAGGGGGGGGAGAGAAAGAGAGAGAGAAAAGGAGAAGGAGAGAGAGGGAGGGAGGGAGGGAGGGAGGGAGGAGGGAGGGAGAGAGAGAGAGAGAGAGAGAGAGAGAGAGAGAGAGAGAGAGAGAGAGAGAGAGAGAGAGAGTCTTTCTAGGAGGTGACTTGGGATCATGACTCTAGATCCTGAAAGGACCTCAGAAGTCATCTAGTCCAATATCATCATCTGTAAGATGAGGAAACTGTAGCCTTTAAAGGTCAAATTGCTTGCCCAAGATTACCTAGATAGTAAGTGGAAGCCATAGGATGTCTAGCAACCCTAAATACTTAAAGTTTTTTTCCTACTACATCATAAAGGAGAACAGGAAACAAAAGTCTCATATGGGGAACAAAGCACCAGTCTCAGAGCCAAAATCGGAACCAAATGAGGAAATTCTGTGTTTTAGCACTGCACAGGCCCTACTCCTTGACTTTTATTTCTTCCATGTTGACTAGTGATTAAGAAGATCTATGGTCTATATGACTCACAGCTTCCTCTTCCTCTTCCTCTTCTCAATTCAAGGCAGTCTGCTTTATTTAAGAATCCACTCACAGTTTCTGCCCCAAGCAGTCATATTCTGACCCTGACTCAAATCCCATCAGAATCCCAAATTGAGAGAAGGAAAAGCAGCACCTTAGGCTAATTATCAGTACAATCGACTGTTCAGTACCTTCTGGCCAGAAGCTTATACAGACCCCTACCTCTTGCCTTACAAAGTCTCAAAGCTAGAAGATTCATCAGAGCCTATTTAATGCATCTTTTTTTAAAATTTTATTTAATAATAACTTTGTATTGACAGAATCCATGCCAGGATAATTTTTACACAGCATTTAATTCATCTTTTACTTGGACACAGCATTCCCTGAAAAGTAGCCATCCATGCAGTCTTTGCTTGGAAACTCTTTAGCGAATAGAGAACTTTTCCCAAGATAGCCCATGCAACTTTGGGACAACTCTAATTGTTAGGAAACTTTTCCTTAAATTAATCCTAAATCTACCTCACTAAAATTCTCATCCATGGTTCCTATCCTGTACCTAGCTCCAGAAAGTTGAAGAAGAAAGAAGACTGTCAGATTTCCATAAGCATTTTCCACCAGAAAGGTCAATGTATTTCAAAGATAACTAAAAATTTACAATATTTTCACTCTGCATGCAGATGGAGTAAAAACAATAAGTATATAAGAAGGAATTAATAAACCAGTAATAGTTTCTGGGTACAAGCTCTGTCTGGGCAGTGATATTAGGGCTGGAAAGAGGAAGACTCATCTTTGTGAGTTCAAATCCAGCCTTAGCACTTACGAGTTGTGTGAACTTACTCTTGTTTGCCTCAGTTTCTTCATCTGAAAATGAGCTGAAAAATGAAATGGCAAGTCACTCCAATTTCTTTGTCAAGAAAACCCCAAATGGGTCACAAAGAATCAGAAGGTGAATAACAACAATGTGAACTGTGGCTATCCTAGTTTCCCCTGCTTCTATATACCTTGGAGATGGGAATTTTCAGGATGCCATTAAGATAGAGCAAAGGCTAATTTGGGCATCCATTCTACTGATGTGAAAGAACCAAACCCAAGTTTTTGCTTTGAAATGTCACGACATTGCCACAGAACAGGACTCTGAAGTTAAGGTCTTTTAGTAGGGCAAGTTTGCTAATGAAACTTCTTGGATCACCTTCATTCCTCATAGCCTTGTTGTGTAACTGCCTCAGGAATGAAAGGAAAAAAATCTCCTGCTCAGATTCTATTGCGTTAGGCTTGAGAGATAAAAGGGCCTGGGCTGCTTTAGTGAGTTCTATTGTGAGCTGAGCCCAAATAAGGGCTAAGTCTGGCTTTTTCAGAAGGAAAGATTTGATAATGGGCTAAAGTCCAAACCTCCTTCTGGAATGAAATCTTCTAATGTTCTTTAATTCCAGGCAGGGCAATCTGGCTTTCAAATTTAGCTAAAGGCCAAGGGCTTGTCAGTTTATAGTGCTTGCTCACCAAGGCAGCTCTAAGAATGGAAAGGGAAGGATACCCCAGAGAAGAGAGTGTAAGTCTCACTGAGACTGCTTTTGAAGGCTTGTTTTTAGTTTCATCCTTCTTTTCATCTAAGGCAATATAGTTTGATGGCTAGAGAATCAGCCTCAGAAAGACTTGGAATTTTAATCCAACCTCTGATACCTAACAAATGATAAGGTAAGTCTGAGGTGGCTGAATCCTTATAGTGCTAGATGTGGAGTCAAAAATTCCTGACTCCAGTTCAAATCTTACCTTAGATTCTTGGCTGTGGAATCCCTGGAAAGAACTATAACATCTCTTAGTCTTGGTTTTTCTATCTGTAAAATGGAGATAGTAAGAGCATCTCCCTTCCAGGGTTGTTGTGAAGATCAAATAAAATAACATGTAAAGTTTTGCAAACTTTAACCTGCCATATAAATGCTATTATTAGTAGTGATAATCATAATAACCATCACTCTGTGCCTTATTTAACTCATTAAGATCATTCTTTATTGAAAAAGTATAAATCTAGGTCAGCTAGGTGGTGCAGTGGAAAAAGCATCAGCCCTGAAGTCAGAGGACCTAAGTTCAAATCTGGTCTCAGATATTTAACACCTCCTAGTTGTATGACCCTGGGCTAGTCACTTAACCCCAATTGTCTCAGCCAAAAAAAAAAAAAAAAAAAAGGTACTAATCTACAAATTATTGAAAGGAGGTTTCTTAATTCTGGAGTTCCCTATAGCAAAAAAAAAAAAATCTTTGGTCCAATTACCCCTAAATTTCATTGCATATTTTTATGAAGTCATTTTGCAGAATTTGTCCTTTCTTCTTTCAAAGTTTATCAATAGGAAAAATAATAATAAAATTTATGAGGAAGAACAAAAGGTCAAGAATTTCAAAGAAATGAAGGGGAAAATGTAAAGAAAAAGATTCAGTTATAATTATAATATAAGGTGAGAGCATTATTGAATTGTAAAATGGATAAATTTGAGTATTTTGAATTTAAAATTTCTTGTATAAATAAAACCAATGTATCCAAGATTAGAAAGAAAACAGAAAATGGGGAAAATGTTCATGGACAATCCCTTAGATAGGATAGAATCATGATGAAATACTGCAATCATATAAGAAAAGATGAATTAATTGATTTAGAAAAACATAGAAAGACTTGGTTGGATCTATGAAAGATGCTATTCACCCCAGAGAAAGAACTGCTAAATAGAATTATGCATAGTAAGGTCTTACATATATATGTATATGTCTATATGTAAATTTATGGATATGTTTACATATCCATATATATATACATATGCATATATATATAATTCACATTAAATTGTAGCCTTCTCTAGGAAGAGATGGAGAGAGTGAAAAAACAAAATAAAATAGAAAGTGCACAGCAAAGAACAAAAGGACACCTAGAAGGAAGCACAGAAAAGCTGGGTGCTTTGAAAACAATATGTAAGGTTTATTACTAGGATATTTGTGAAATGAAAATTTAGTGTTTTATATAGCTTATATATTGGAATGTCCCTCCAGGACATTCCAATCAGACACACAACCAGGAAAGTAGAAGGCAGAGCTACACAAGGGTAGGACATATGAGGAAAGTATAATTGGCAAAGGCAGTAGGAGCCACCACAGTGCCTAGTTGGGCAGCCCAGTATAGACAAACAGCCAGGAACAGCAGGAGAAAACAGAAGAGACCCTTCTTTCCCTGGTCTGTGCATCATGTGGGAGGAACAAGGGAACACCACATGCTCTGAGACTGCAAAGAAAATGTGCCAGGAGATGTCACAATAGATACACACCATGTTCCTAGTCCCAGCCAACACCATGATGTCTTCCAGAAGGCCCAGTTTGGCCCAGAAAGGAGAGAATTGCCTGGGGGGGGAAAGGTGAAAGAATCTCAGAAATATTTTTCCCAAGCAATTGACATTTTACATGACACCAGAGAAACTGCCAACCATATACAGTCCTCTATCAAACGAAGAAAGAGATAAATAATACATCAATTCTCATGGCAGAAACTGATGGATAAAGTGAGAGGGAGGCCATCTCTCTACTCCTAGCATTCCTAGGCTAACAAACCTTGGATATTACTCTTGGGAAAGGAGAATGTGACTGAAATATAGGCTTGAGTGTTCAGAAATGTTTCCAAACTAATATATAAGATGCTTTCTTAATCACAAACAATGCCACATTAAACATAAATAAGTTGAAAGTATTAGAATAGTGTGTTCCATAACTCTTCTCCTGCTGCTTTCAAAGCATGGAGGCAAAAGTGATTAATGGGAAGCACATGGGATTAGGGAACCTAGATTTTGTCCTAGCCCCTGACATTAGTCAACTTTGTGATCTTAATCAAGAAATTCAATCTTTGAGCTTCATGTTCTAGAAAATGTCTGTTAAAACTAGATGATCTATTTAACATATACAGGACTGCTTGCCATCTAGGGGAGGGGGTGGAGGGAGGGAAGGGAAAAATCGGAACAGAAATGCGTGCAAGGGATAATGTTGTAAAAAATTACCCTGGCATGGGTTCTGTCAATAAAAAATTATTATTAAAAAAAAAAGACTAGATGATCTTTAATGGATCTTTATAGCCCAGAAATTCTAAGGTTATCTCAATGGTAAATGGTCAAAAGATATGAACAGACAATTTTCAGGTGATGAAATTAAAGCTATCTATAGTCACATTAAAAAAATGCTCCCCCTCACACCTCTCATTCTGGCTAATATGACAGGAAAAGACAATGACAAATGTTGGAGGGAATGTGGGAAAACTGGGACACTGAGGCATTGTTGGTGGAGCTGTGAAATGATCCAACCATTCTGGAGAGCAATCTTGAACTATGTCCAAAGGGCTATAAAACTGCATGCAGCCAGCAGTGTCGCTACTAGGTATATATCCCAAAGAAATCACAAAAGAAGGAAAAGGATCCATATGTACAAAAATGTCAATAGCAGCAGTTCTTTTTGTAGTAGCAAAGAATTGGAAAATGAGTAAATGCCCATCAATTGGGGAATGGCTAAATAAGTTGTGGTATATGAAGGTAATGGATTATTATTGTTCTATAAAAAATGATGAATAAGCTCATTTTAGGAAGGACTGGAAAGATTTACATGAACTGAAGCTGAGGGAAACCAAGGAGAACCAGGAATACATTGTATATAATAACAACAAGATTGTGCGATGATGAATGATGAAAGATTTGGTTCTTCTCAATGGTTCAGTGTTCATGGCAATCCCAAAGAACTTTGGAAAGAAAACACCATCTGCATTCAGAAAGAGAACTAGGGAGATTGAATGTAAATCAACACATACTATGTTCATTTTTTTCTGTTTTTTTTTTTTCTCTCTCTCTGGTGGTTTTTCTCTTTTGTTTTGATTTTTCTCTCCCAACATGATTAATAATGAAATGTATATAAAAGGTAATATACATGTAAAATCAGAAAAAAATAAAACGGTAATCTGTTTTATATCTCTGTTTCTTCTTTGCTAATTTTGACTTTGTAAATCATGTTTCTTCCTATAAACCTGAACTTTTTCTTTCTCAAATGCTACCACCAACTTTGAAATAGTCAAGCCTGCTATTCTAGGCTCAGACTTTCAATAACAAATCATTTTGGTAAATCTTTGACTCACTTAATCTTTAATCTATAATATATCCATATGTCAACTAAAAGGAGAAATTCAATAAAAGAGATCTATTAGACTGTAACAGAGGGCACAGAGGCAGATAGATGGCAAAATAGGTAGAGTGCTGGCCCTGGAGTCAGGAACACCTGAGGTCAAATCTGGCCTCTGATATTTTTTAGCAATGTGATCATTGGACAAGCCACTTAAGTTTACTTTTCTGTCTTCATATGAATTTTACTTGCAACTGTTCCATAACCTCAGAAATGTCATCCAGGATATATAACCTAGTCCAACCAGCATCTATAAAAGGTCTCAAATTTGCCTTCATGCTACCATATTTCCTAACACTTTACCAACGGGGAATTTCTGAGGGAAGAAGGAAGGAAGGAAGGAAGGAAGGAAGGAAGGAAGGAAGGAAGGAAGGAAGGAAGGAAGGAAGGAAGCAAGGAAGGAAGCAAGGAAGGAAGGAAGGAAAGAAAGAAGGAAAGAAGAAAAGAAGGAAGGAAGGAAGGAAGGAAGGAAGGAAGAAGAAAGAAGGAAAGAAGAAAAGAAGGAAGGAAGGAAGGAAGGAAGGAAGGAAGGAAGGAAGGAAGGAAGGAAGGAAGGAAGGAAGGAAGGAAGGAAAGAAGAAAGGAAGGAAGGAAGGAAGAAAGGAAGGAAGGAAGGAAGGGAGGAAGGAAGGAAGAGAGGAAGGAAGGAAGAGAGGAAGGAAGGGAGGGAGCGAGATGGGGGGGGAAAGCTTCCAAACTGCTTTTGCATGGATGGAAGCAGTCATTCTGATGGGGTTTTAACTTCATTAATTCCACTTTCAAATTTAAGGTCTGATGGGGTCCCACATATTAAATCTAGGAGATAAAAATAGCAACACTATATTCAGAAATGCACCCTGTCTTCTAGAAAGCACTCAACTTGTAAAAAATGCAAGGTAATATTCAAATTTCTTGCAGGCAGAATACTCTTAAAAGTCCAAGTCAACAAATACTTACAGTTGCAACGCACTTGTACTAATTTGCTCATAGAATTTGTTACCTTAGACACATAAGTACAGAAATTCTAGAATGATAACAGTACAGCATAAAGGAAAATGGAGTAGGCAGGAACAGAGGAAAGATACTTCAGCAAATTGCTGAAATGTTTAAGAAAAGCAATCAGATTGGAAGAATATGAATTTTGTTTCAGAGGACTCAAATAAGTCCTTAGAGTCTATGCTATTCTAGCCCAGGGGCTACATGTATTTTTCCCCTACTGCAAGATTGTCATCCAGGTTTAATGGAAGAACTCTGCCTTACATCCTCTCACTCCAACAGGAAACCTCCCACTCTCCCCACTTCCCCATGATGGATTTTAAAAGGCAGATTTAATGAACTTGATAATTCATTTGAAGTTTGAAAGGAGCAGAGCACATCTGGCCTACAAAGAATAAACAGTCCTCTGACACCACACAGATTGGCAAGAGATCAGAAGTAGGAGACCTATTTCTTAAAGCTTGGTCCTTCCTCTGAAAAGAATGACTGTTACACTTTACGAACTGAGGTTTGTCTTCTAATTCTGTCTTTTCCCACAGCACTGTCCTCAGAGAAGTCATGTAATATAGCAAATAGAGTTCTGACATTCAAATTTGGGTTCAAGTTAGATCCTTTCTAACTGGGAGACCCCATACAAGTCCTTGAACATTTCTGAACCTCATCTTTTCCAACTATAAAATGGGGAAAATAATAGTACTTACCTCACAGAGTCATTAGAAAGGTGAAATAAAATAGTGTATGTAAAGTGTTTTACAAACTTTAAAAGGCTAAACTCCTGTTCTAGTGATCATTACAGCTCTGAGAAGTAGGTAACTATTGGCAATTGACTATATCTCCATATTCATTTAGAGAAGATGAGACTCCATTAAAGTTCCATTCTAATGCCTCATCACCGCTTGGGAGCGAACCTGTGTTCTTCAAGGACGAGCAGATGGGGCACATGCTATGGCAGGTGACAGCCCGCTAGAAAGGCTCAGAAAGACATGGTGACAGACGGTGGGCTACTGTCCAAAGACCAGCCCAGCTAAATTTGAAGACAACAGAAGGTTGGCCACCAGGTGAAGGACTTATTTATTTATTTATCCACAGTGATGCAAGGGTTTTCTCCTCAGAAATGCATTGCAATCTATGCCAGTCAATCAATCAAATATTTATTGGTCACCTACTATGTGCCAGGAACTGTAGTAAGTGCTGGAAAGAGTGCTAATAGCATACTCATGCTACTGAAGTCACTTGTTTTCAGGAAGAATGGAGCAGGCACCCAAATTCCCCTAATCTATAGGAAGACCCATCAGGGTCTTCAGGTCATTTAACTCCCCATATTTTCTATCACACTGTACACATCAGCAAGGCTCACATGATGCTAAGGATGCTAAGGTTCAATCCTAGTGTTCTTATAGAGCCTTCCCACTGAATTCTCAAAGTCATCTCTTGTCTGAGATTTTATTATCTATAAAGTCAGAATTCAAAATAAAATAAAATTAAAAGTCAGAATTATAAACTCCTCAAAGGGCCAGCATTATAAATCTACTGTAATAATACATCCGAAAAAGAAAGGCAAGACCTATAAACACATGCTGTACCCAGATGCCAAAAGACCTGTTATGTCTCTTCTCCTAAATGGAGGCATGATTTTGGGCAAATCTCTTAACCTTGCAGGGTCTCAGTGTACTTGTGCATAAAGTAAAGAAGCTGAGCTGGATAACCTTCAAAGCCCCTGTCAATAACTCTGAATAGTCCTATTTCTTTCTCAGAAAACATGACAAAATAAAGCCAGGGTTAGCAGCCTTGCAGAATAAACCATTCCCACCCCACCAGAAGCCATAGATGGAGCTCTTGAAGGTCAGATCTTATTATTGGCAAATTCAAAAGATTATTTGGCACATCTATCTACAAGGAGGGTGGAATTCACCCATTGGCACTAGTGCTTGGAGAAGACTTTCTTCCCTTCTATACTGATGCAAACTGAGCAAATTCTCAAAGAAACCCGTTCCTTTAGGGCAGTGGTTCTCAAACTCTTTTTCTCAGTGT
Source organism: Antechinus flavipes (assembly GCF_016432865.1). NCBI lineage: Eukaryota > Metazoa > Chordata > Mammalia > Dasyuromorphia > Dasyuridae > Antechinus > Antechinus flavipes. The sequence continues at coordinate 103,185,382 of NC_067401.1, forward strand.
GTTTATGGTATTAACAACTATTGAGAATATGTCCAAAGAGTTTTGTTTATATGGGTTACATAATAGATATTTATCATAAATAGAAAAAAACTAATTTTGAATTTGTAGATCCTCTGAAAGGATTTCAGAGACCCTCCAGGATTCACGTTACCACACTTTGAGAACCACTGCTTTAGGGGCTCTATTTCTTCCAGAGAGCATTTGGATACTTGTCCCATGATCCATAGGGAGCTCACATTTTCAAGAGACACTAAGTGTATAGGAAGGAGAAAAGAAAGGAAAGGGCTAAAACAATTGTTTAAATTCTCCTCCAACATAATCAGTTTCCCAGTAGGTATCATCAGCCTACTACAAGAGCCTCGGATTGAGTCAGAAAATTAAGCTTTGTTACTTAATAGATATGACATCTTGGCAGGTCATACCCATTCTGAGTCTTAACTTCTTCATTTGTAAAATGGGAACAAAATGGTGACATACTTTATGCAGTTATGTGAAAGTTGTCTTAGAAAACTGTTAAGGACTTTATGATTGACACAGGGAATTCTGTTTCAAACAAGGTGGCTTCAGGTCCTGCCTCTGAAATAGAGTGGTTGGGTCACTTTGAGCAAACCACTTATCATTTCAGGACTCCCAGGCAACTATTTATTAATAGAAGGAATTTCCTTACCAAAATTTCCTACACCAATCAAATCACAGGTCAAAAAAGAAGTCCTCAAAACCTAAATCCCCAAATCAAAACCTTTCAATTTAAACAATTATTTGTCCAGAGAGAAAGTAGCAGGAACTAGCTGACCTGCTCCCTGAAAAATCAAGACACAGTGATAATAACAGATGATGGAGGTCTTCTGATCAATCTTCGTAAGAGAGGTGCAACAGGATGCTTCCTCCTCTAACATCTGCCCTCCAACTGATCTTCTCCACTCTATGTTCTCATCTATGGATGGTCATCAGCCTGAGATATTGAGGGCAAGTTTCCAAAGAAACTTCGCAGAGTCTTGTTCTAGAGCGTCTCCTCTTGATGAGGTTCCAGATCTCAAAGTCTGAGATCTCTACTCCTAATCTAGAATAGCTAACCCATTTGGCTCCAACTCTTGCTCTGGGAACATATTTCTGTAACCTCTCTATTTTGTCCCCATTAGCTGTTGGTTCCATCCTTCAAACCAGTATTCCAGAGATTTTGCCTCAGAGGAGCTAAATCACTTAGGAATCATGCCCAGGCAATTCTCTGATCCCAGTTCTACCCTTAATACTATCTACTTCCTTTTTTGAGAATTGTAATAAAACCAATAGTCCCAATGGCTCTGGAATAAAGGTTTGTTAATTGACTGTCCTAGAGTGCCAGTCACTGTTTGTGTGACTTCCCAAATCAAAATATCCTTCCCTATCAGGCAACTATGTTGAGACTCATTAGACTAAAAGCTCTTCAGAGGCAGGAATTATCTGGCTTTTCACCTTCTGTCTTCAGTGCCTGGCACATGGAAAAAATTTAATAATTTTTTTCATGCATTGATTCATTTATTCATTCCCAATCTTACTATATAACTTATTCTGACACACCTTTGTGCTGTTTGCCTAAACCTCATTGGCTAGTTAACACTTTGATGATGCATTTTTCAAAACAACTATATAAAATTGTAGAAAATGACTTAGTGTATGAGAATAATCACATAAAGTAATCTAAGAAATTCAAATATTACTCTAAAATATCTATACTTACTGATGTTATTGTTAACAGGGGGAAATTATCATTAATACAAGCCTTTATAGTTTCCAAAGCACTTTGCAAATATTATCTGATTTAAACATCAACATAACCCCATAGAGGAAATAATGGATCATTATTATGATCATTTTATAGGTGAAGAAACTAAGGCTCACAGAGATTGCTCAAAATTTTGAGGGGGGAAGGGAAGAGAATTTAAATCCAGCATTACTAGCTCCAAGTTGCACTTTTATTCATGCCTATTGCTTCTTTACATGGAGGAAAGACGAGGTGATTTCTGGTAGGATGGGAAATACCAAGAGTTGCAAATAAGAAATCAACTCTGAAGTGGAAGGGCCTCTGAAGTATAAATGAAGTCGATTACCAGAGTAAGGAAATAGGGGGTAAATCTACTAGAAAAAACAAAATCTGGAAAGAATATAAAGGTTTTTAAAAAAAAAAGTTTGAGAGAAAAGAGAATTTTTAGTCAGAGGCCAAAAAAATGTACAATAATTGCTGCATTTGGCACTTTGAGATCATTAAGTCTATAGCTCTAGATAGGATATATTCTTCATCTGAAATCTCTGGAGGTCACTAAGGCCCAAAAGAAAAAAAAAACATAAAAAACCAAATATTTATAGGAAATCTCTTAGGTCTTCTGATTTCCAGGGGCATAACAAGAAAATCATATTAAAAAAAAAAACATTAAAAGTATTCAGTGCTTTGTTTCTAAAGTCTGTTATTAGCTTCCTAACGGTGTTTTGCTTTAAATGTTTCAACCATACCAAGGAAAATGTGTAAATACTGGTAATATTTGCTATTCTCAGACTAGAAAGGATTCATTGGCAGGCAGCATTTATTAGCATTTGATTATTAAATAGGCACTACATGAATAACAGACAAGGGAAGAGAGAAAAGAGAATGAAGGGACAAGAAGGCAAATGAGACAGTCAAATGGTATGATGTTTTAAACTAGCAGGACTACCATATATCGAAGTGGGGAGGGGCCGAGAAGAATCTGTTTTGAGTCCAGCCAAGCCTTTTAAATCTCAAATTTCACCATGTCTGGGAAATGTCAAACCTTTGCTAATAAAAGATATGTGACTGTGCCAAACTTTTGAAAAAAATCTCTTCAGTCACATCACTGCATATCCATGGGACACTTTTCTACAGCATGACTGCTGCAAAATGAAGGCCACTGAATTCTATACACATTAATCTGCACCAGTGCAAAAGTAATTATGGCAAATGAAATGGCCATAAGGAGTTCTAAGACTTTATTTAGATACAGCACATCTGAGCAAGCTCCAAGAAAACTTTTGTCCATGCAGTCTGGCATTTCTTCCTTTGCCCACTTAAGGAGACTATAGGGAAAATCGAAACAGTCAGAGAAAGGACTTTGAAATGCTTAGTGAAACAATCCCCAGCTTTAGCACCTCAACTAGGTTGTGGAGTCAGCTTGGAGCTGGCTGCAAATTAGCCAGCAGTGAATCCGAGATTCTATACCCAAGTGAAAAGCACTGTGCCAGAGGACATAAAGATACCTAAACTAAAACTTCTGAAGTACTAATCATCAGCTCTTTCTCCCCCTTCATTATCTCCTTCTGTATTGACTTTTAGAATCATTTTATATTTACAATATTTTTTGAAGGATGAACTATGGTATGTATTCCCATTTTGTAAATGATCACCATAGCTCAGAAATTAAGAGATGCCCTTGTTCACATAAGCTGGTCTGAGATGAACTTGTGCTCTTGACTCCAAATTCAAGGTTCATTTCTACTATGCCATATTGATTCAGGGAGCTCTCTGTTCCATCCCCCTCTCCCCATTTCAATTCCAGTACTTCTGATAGAGGAATTTGGGTCATTAAGAGGAGGTAACTGAAAGGACTGGAAAAAAAAAGAACCTTAAAGATAATGATAATAAAATTTTAGCTGAAAAAAAAATGCCCAACAGAAACAGTATATATAGACATATCCAAACTGTATTTAACTCTGTGTGTGTGTGTGTGTATGTATTTAACTATGTGTGTATGCATGTGTATGTATGTATGTATGTATTTATGTTTGTATACACAATCTCTCTCTATTTACACACACATAAATGAAGAAAGAAAGAGACAGAGACATACAAACTGTATGTTAACAATATGCCAAGATTTAGGGACTCCTTATAGTGCCATTCTTTTGCCTTTTGAACATTCGTACCCACCATAAATATTTTTCTTTATACTCAGTCTACATAATTTCCCAACATAATCTCTCCATAGGAAGGGGTCTTTGTTTAATCCTGACCTTTTGATTTCAATAGTATAGGAAATTTCCAATTCATAAAGCATTTATTAAGTCAAGACAACAAGTATTTATTAAGGGTTTAGTCAATCTCTCCAGCAATGCAGGTTAATCACAACTCTATAACTTATAGTCTTGGTGAAAAACCTATCCAAAAGGATAAATGACCTTCCCAGGGTCACAAAGAAAGCATGTTTCAAAGGTGGGACTAAATCTAGATCTTCCTGACTCTGTCAGTTCTCTATCCAATACATTATACTTTGAATAATAATAATTTAAATTAAAAAAAATCAGAGTTGGGAAAGGTCTCATTGGTTACCTATGTGTTAAACTGAAATAGAAACTGATATTGGAAAATCACAGGTTAGCATCATCTATATTGAGTTTTTATTTTGTTAAGCATTTCTCAATTAAATTTAAATCTAGGTCAGGGACACACCTCTGTTTTTGGTCCAATTTACATCCAAAACAGAAATCCCCTCTACAATATCCCAGATATGTGGTCTTTGCTTTTAGACTTCAAACACAGGCAACTTATCACCTAAGTGTCTCATCCCACTTTTAATTCTATTAGGAAGTTTTCTTTGTATTGTAGCTAAAATGTGACTTTCTGACATTTTCAATGATTAGTCCAAGTAACCTCGATAACCAAGTAAAACAAGTCAAATTCCTCTTCTAACATTTAAACAGCTATCCTGACCCACACACTCCCTCTCAATCTGCTCTTTCCAAACTAAACATATAATTGTATTGTATATCTTTCCAGTCTCATCTTGCTTATTCTTCTCCAGATATACTTCAGTTTGTCAACAAAATGTAGAACCGAGAACTGAATATAAAATACTCCAAATATGGTTTGATCTGGCAAGAATCACCGCCCTCATTCAAAACACTGGATTTCTATTAAATTTTCCTAAGATCTTATCAGGTTTTTTTGTTTTGTTTTGTTTTGAGTTTTTTTGGCTGCTGACATACATCTGGAGCATTTATTTAATCCTAGCTGTCCCAGTTGCATTTACAAGTTGGAGAATATCTATTGTTAGGCAATCAGGATAGATAAGGATTCTAGGTTCGTGCTATAGCAGGGCAGTGAAGAGAAAGCTCAAGCCAGAATGTGAAAGCCATATTCAAATATTTGAAAAAGGATGAGACACCAGTGGTTTGCACAGTGCTTGACATATAACAGGTGCTTAATAAATACTTATTACTAATGGATCAATGTTGACTTGCCCCTGGAGAGAGGAACTAGGAGGCTTATTTAGGTTTGATATGAAAAGACTAAGACTCAGTGCTATTCAAAAGCAGAATGGATTGCCTCCAGAGGAAACTCATTCCCTTTTTAGTGGACATCTTCAAGCATAAGCTAGATATGGTCTGTTGGGCATGTTATATTAGGGATTCTTGGCATAGGTTGAACAAGATGGCTGAGTGAAATTCTATGATATTATGATTCAGCTAGAGTTTCCCCCCTAAACTTCCAGGACCTTTTTACATGAGCTGCTGCCTAATCTGTCTCTCCTATTTTAGGACTGGAAGGTTCAGAGATGATCACTATATGATCAAAGTAGATTAGCCCTTCTCTAAATTGTTTCTCCTCCTATCACCACTCAGGTCTTAATTGGCAAGAGGACCTAGTTCAATAAGATCCTATTTATAACAGAATAAAAATGCTTAATGTACCTCTAAAAATAAACACTCTCGTGGATTTTTTCCTCCTCCTATTACTCCGGTGTAAGAAAGGAAGAAATATGTAAAAATAGCTAACATGTCTCAAATTGTTTATTCTGGAGAGAAATGGAACCAAGAGCTGTCTGGCTAACTGCCCAGAGATGTGGCCAGTCTTTGGAATTCACCAAAGTGTCATCTTTTGTTTTTCTTCATTGAGCACCTACAGTTAGCATTTGTGCTTTAAAAAAATTTTCCCTTTTATTTTTTGTTACATTAACACACATGTATGGAATAAAACAAGCATTTCTATAATATGACACATTAAAAAAGATAATTGTGCATGAAACTGCAGATCTTTTATGCACAATTTGCTATTCCTTTCAGATATATAATAAAATTATCATGTGAGTTTCTTTTTTTTCTCCTTTTCTATCCTTCTTCCACTCTGCCATTAGATACTAACATATATGTGTATATATCTATATTTTATATATATACACATACATATATATGTAAAAGTATTCTATACATACTTCTATTTATCAGTTCTTTCTCTGGATGCAGATAGTAACTTTCTTCATATGTCCTTTATAGTTAATTTATAATCATTCCAATTTATTTATAATAGTCAAAATTTATATTTGTAATTTATAATAGTCAAAATAATTTATTCACTCAAAGTCATTCTTAAAACAATATTGCTGTCACAATATACAATATTCTGTTGATTCTGCTTATTTTACTCTTCATTATTTCATGCAAATCTTTCCATGTTTTTTATAAAATTATGTTTTTAAATTATTCCTTAGCTACCTAGGAAAACATACCTGTTCAGCTTATATCAGCTTTTTTTTGTGTGACCTGGCTTTCTGCAAATTCCTAATGCAATAAAAGAAAAAGGGCAATGGATACATACATTAGAATTAGTGGAGGTTGATACTATATGATAGAAAGAGAACAGGGTTTGGAGCAAGAGGCCCAAGATTAAAATCCCACCTATTTGCTAATCTTTCTGAGCTTTAGTTTCTTCATCTGTAAAATAAAGATCTCTAAGGTACTTTCCAGATCTAAATAATTAATGACCTTATGTTTGGGATACACCATAAGTTAATAGGAAGAATATTGGCTCTGGACCTAGATTCACATCTTACTGTAACTATTTATTTTGTTATTTCTCCTCTGTAGTTTCCATTTCCTTTTATGGAAAATCAGGGAGTTGACCAAATGACTTCAAAACAAAGTTACTTCTAAATCTTAATTCCATAATACTGTACACAGGGAGTCAAAAAGGGACTTCAGTATTTACAACTATCTTCTTCTTCAGGGTATACGCCACTATTTATCTTTTTTTTTTCTAAAAATTATATAAAAGACTCCAGAGTATCAAGAAAGTTTTAACTGTTTTTAAAAGGAACTCACTACTTCTATTCAATTCAATAACAAATGCACTTTGTTTTCCACTATTAACTTTAGCTTTACAGACAAAGGTATAAATGGCTCAGTTGGTTTGAAGATATTAATTGTATATAAAAATCAACATAAGAATTACATTAAATCAACCCACTCAATATAGGATGTAAGATAATTAGGATGGCCAAGGAATATATATTGAGGTTAGAAACAATTGTCATTCCTTATATCAGGATAGTTCATTCAATAACATTTATCAAGTACCTACTACGTATAGAGAACTATATTACTCAGTGTAGCTTAAAGCTTAATTAGATAAGGCTCCTCTACTCCTATTCTGTACCCTCATAGGGCTTATATTGTTGAGACTGACCATTTTCCTACGATGGGAACCACATCTTTTATTTTTATTTTACATGTAAAGAATTTTGACATAAAACTGAAGTTGTTAAGCTTCAAAAAGCATATTTCCTCATATCAAAAGGATTAGTTGTTTAAAAAAAAAAAAACTAGTGAAATAGGTGGAGTTTCTCAAAGGCTTGATTTTCACTGGACTCAAAGAAATTCAGTTATCTGTTCTGCAAAGTTGCCTGCAGCTGAAAGCATCCCTGGGGTAGGAAAAGAAAAACTTAGAAAGTATATAAATATGAGGAAGATTTTCATGTAGGAGGATACAATGAATCTGTTCTGCTGCCTAATAACAAGAGCTGACCTATTTAACAAGGTTTAGTTTATAAAACACTTTATATCCAACATGATTCATAAAGCAATGTGTATTTTTAAAATTAATTAATTAAAAACACAACACTATATACAAACTGCTCTTCCTCCTTTGCTCTGACTACTGACCTCCCTGGCTTCCTTTAAGTTCCAACTAAAATCCTACTGCCTAGGGTGTGAAATTGTGTTCCCTTTAATCTGTAAAATTAACACTCTAAAATTGTGTACCCTTTGATCTGTAAAGAAGGGAGATTCCAGTCTCAGGCCCCCCTGGGAAGCATATCTCCCAGACAAATTAAGTGGCTCATCTGACTGGGCCATTACTATGGCAAATCACCTCCATAGATAGCAGATTTCTATTCAAATTCAGGCTGAAAAAGCCTCCAAAGCAATTTCATTTGGGAGATACTAGTCTGATCATCTGAAACTGCTTCAGCTCTACCCCATTCCCCCTCCCCCCGACATCTGCTCATATAATAGCTTTCTGTTTACTCATTTCTTTGCAGAATGTCCAAACCAGGACTATGGCTTGTCCCTTGGTATAGCTGCCAGCACCCTGCCCGCTGAGAAGACATTCTCTTCTCAGTGCCAGCCTCCATTTCCCTACTAGGACTTTGCCACTAAAGAAGTCAGTCTCTTAGCAAAGCTGACTTCTCATCCAATAATAAACTTCCATTTTTGCCACCTAAAACTCTTTGGGTTCATGAATTCTTTCACAAAGAACCTGCACCTTCAACCAAGAGGAAATTTCCACAACTCTCTGACTGCCACTAGAACCTCATCACTACCTTCCATAAAATCTTTCCCCAGCTCCTTTTAATTCCAGTTCCTTCCTTTTTTATTATGATTTTTCTACTTATCCTGTATAGTTTGCTTTGCCTATTTTTGTTTGCATATAGTCGCCATTATTTGATTATAAGCTCTTTGAGCACAAGAACTGTCTTTTTCCTCTTTTGGTATCTGCAGTTCTTGATACTATGACTGGCATTTAGTAGTTGCCTAATAAATATTTAATGATTATCTTTTTTGGTTCACAATGACTCTATGAGATTAGAATTTTAGGAACAATTATCCCTGTTTTATAGACAAGGTAACCAGAGTCTTAGAGGTTAAGTGGTTCCCAAAGAAACAGGATTCGAACTAAGGAGTTTCCTTATTCCCAGTCCAGTGAGCTTTTCATATTGACCTCAAGGGAGAGGACATGATGTAAACAAGCTCCAGGAAATTTTTTGTCCCAGATGTTTGTTTGTGGCAATTATGGTTACCAAGTTCACTGAAGAGTATTGGCAACCACCCCTTAATATCTGGCTAGTGAAAACAAAGCAAGGGATCAGGAGTCATAGTAAGCCTACCAGAAGACCATAGCAGGGGAGACTTCAAGGAAAGTGGTAAAGATATTTAGCATCCTAGAGCACAGAGAAGTCTGTAGGGATCAGTAAGGAAAGGAAATGTCTTCCAACGCTGAAACGAAAGTGGATCAGAGATGATGATGATGAGAATAGTACTAGCTAAAATTCTTAGAGCACTTATTGCATGTCAGGTACTGTGCAAAGTGCTTTATAAATATTATCTCATTTCATCCTCACAACAACCTTTAGTACTATTATTATCTCAATTTTACAGATGAAAAGACTAATGCAAATAGGGATTAAGGGACTAGCCTAGGATCCCATAGCTCAAGGAAGCTATAGCAGAAAAGTACAAACAAGGTTAGCTAGAAAAAAACAAACAAACAACTTATAAACCCTCAGAAGTTTATGAAGGAAAAACATTTCTAGAAAGACAAAGAATTCCACCTAAAAATAATTCAAGCCTTACTCCATCTTAGGCTGAAATTTTGAAACCGTTTGCTGGGTACCCCTTTCTCCAACACACAACCTACCTGTAATTAAACCAAGAGAATGGAAACAAAAATGGGGGAGGGATAAGCATTTATTGAGCACCTACAATGTGAGTGACCATGTTAAGTGCTTTACAAATATCTCATTTGATTCATACAACAACCCTGGAAGGTAAGTACAATTATTATGTCCACTTTATAATTGGGAGACAAGATTAAGGGAATTGTCCAAGGTCATACAGCTACTTTCTGAATCTGGATTTGAATTCAGATTTTCCTCATTCCAGGGCTAGTATTCTAAACTATATCCCTCCTTGTCTCTTTAGATGTGCCTGCTAAACTAATTTTTGGCTAAATAATTAGAGTTGGGATCAGAAACCATTCCTATCTATGATTTATATAAACTTTTTGTTTGTTTGTTTTTCTCAGCTTCTCAATGAAAGACCTTTGGGAAATGATCCAACATTTTTTTTTAGTTGAATTTTTTAGGCAGATTTTTATTAATTCTATCCTTTTCTGAATTATTTAAAAATTTTTTATAATAATAGCTTTTTATTTTTCAAAATACATACAAAGATAGAACATTCACCCTTGCAAAACCTTGTGTTCTAAATTTTTCTCCTTTCTTCTCCCTTCCTCTAGACAGTAAGGTTAATCATAGGTTTATAGGTTAAACATGTAATTCTTCCACATTTATTATAGCTGAAATGTTTAAGAGGATGTGTATTGTGTGTATATTAATATATATGCATATATATATGTATATACATATATATATATACACATACATTAATACACACACCTCAGTCAAAACAAATAAGTCACAAATATCCTTCAAGGAGTAAAATAGAGCTGAAACATTTTATATAATTTTCTTTTAGGGGATAATAAAAAATTAAGCTGGAACAGATTTGGAATCAGGAACTTTGAAGAGGGACCTGGAACCACCTTACCATGGACAAACTCTGAAAAAAGCTAGGGGGATGCCCTAAAATATTTAGTTTCTTTCAATAGACAACATGAAATTTATTCATAAATTTACCTAAATATTTCCCTAAAACCATTTATATTTGCTTATGTTTTTCTTATGGTACTTCTTGGGTAGAGATGGTTAGGTATAAAGACTACCACAAGTAAGTTACCAGATGGTGGAATTGATATTTTAGATGACCTAAAATGTATTATTTTCCCATTTAAAGATATGTCTCCTAGTTCTGATATAGCCTGTGCCTAATTTTAGTGGGCTAAGAGTGAGGAATAATTGTTTGTATATTTGAGGAAAAGCTACTTGAGAAGAAGATAAAAAGTTAGAAGGAAGTTTTGATACAGATTATAAAGATTTTCAAGGACTCTAGAGGATAAGGTCATGGCTTTTTACTACAACTCATTTCACTCCAAAACTTATGATTTTCTATTTTAAAAGAAGAGCAAAAAGACAGAACAAAAAGAAGGTCAAGTGCTATGCATGATTAGGGCTGATTTTTGGCTCTTAAATAAAATAAGGGCATTAGGGTGAAGAGTTTTCCTAAGATAACAGAAAGAAAAGGGGAAGGTTAATGTGTAAGTACATGTCACATGTGAGAAAAACTTGTCTATGGTAGAACTGTGAGTGATATACAAAAAAGGAAGGGAGAGTAAGCACAAAATATATAAGATTATAGCTAGCATTTATAATATTCAGTTGCTTTTTAGTCATGTCTGCCTCTTTATGACCCCCTTTGGGATTTTTTTTTCTGCAAAGATACTGGAGTGATTTGCTATTTCCTTCTCCAGAGCTAGCATTTACATAGTGCTTTAGGATTTTCAAAGTACTTTCACAAATATTATTGCATCTGAACTTCAATATAATTTTGTGAAGATAGGCACTATTATCATTCCCATTTTACAGCTGAGGAAATTGAGGTAGACAGCTACTTGCCCCAAGTTACTCATCTAGTAGGTATCTAAATCTAGGTTTGAGTTCAGGTCTTGACTATACAGGTCCAGCTTTTTATCCATTGTACCACCTAACTGAGATGCTCCTGGGAGGGGGGAGAAAGAAGAAAGGAAGAAAAGGGAAGGGAAGGAAAGGGAAAGAAAAAGGGAAAGAGGAAGGAAGGAAAGAAGGAAGGAAGGAAGGAAGGAAGGAAGGAAGGAAGGAAGGAAGGAAGGAAGGAAGGAAGGAAGGAAGGAAGGAAGGAAGGAAGAAAGAAAGAAGAAAGGAAGGAAGGAAGGAGGAAGGAAGGAGGGAAGGAGGGAGAAAGGAAGGAGGGAAGGAGAGAGAAAGGAAGGAAGAAGGAAGGAAGGAAGGAAGGAAGGAAGGAAGGAAGGAGGAAGGAAGGAAGGGAGAGAGGGAGGGAGGGAGGGAGGGAGGGAAGGAGGAAGGAAGAAAGAAGAAAGGAAGGAAGGAAGGAAGGAAGGAAGGAAGGAGGAAGGAAGGAAGGAAGGAAGGAAGGAAGGAGGGAAAGAGGGAGAAAGGAAGGAGGGAAAGAGGGAGAAAGGAAGGAAGGAAGGAAGGAAGGAAGGAGGAAGGAAGGAAGGAAGGAAGGAAGGAAGGAAGGAAGGAAGGAAGGAAGAAGAAAGAAAGAAAGAAAGAAAGAAAGAAAGAAAGAAAGAAAGAAAGAAAGAAAGAAAGAAAGAAAGAAAGAAAGAAAGAAAGAAAGAAAGAAAGAAAGAAAGAAAGAAAGAAAGAAAGAAAGAAAGAAAGATAGTTCACAACTAGGACCTAAGGAGAGTTAACTATTGGCAAATACCAATTTGCCTTCTCAAAGAACTCTTCTTAAGTTCTTGAATAATGAACGCTTATTCAGGTTCTTCACTTAATATACTTCAAAATAAAAGAGAAAAACAAAACAAACACAGCTCCTTCCCTTTTTGTAGAGGCAGGGAACTATGGGTATGGGAAGCCATCTCTGCTGTTAAGATATTGGTTGATTTCAATTAATTTCCCACCCCACTCCTTTTTTTTTTTTTTCTACCTTTCTTACAAGAAAAGTCTCTGTGGATAGGAATGATTCAGAAATGAAAGTGATATAAATATTAAAATCATCAACTAAAACAGAAAAGGATGGCAAATAGGGAATATTCAGTCTGCCTTTTAGGCAGCTTCCTTATTTCATAGGTTACTAATTGCCTGGATATGCAAGTTTTGCTTCCATTATATCTTCCCTGAAATACAGCAAGAAGGATTATATTTGGTATTCATACAGCAGGCCTACCCTTGGTTTTATATAGTTTTCATTTGATCTACTGCTTTGTTTTGGTTGTTAGTCCCAGGAAATTTCATGAACTTTTTTTGGCCTTTTAAGTTCATAGAACCAAAATATTTGAGAAATAGTCAGCAATGACTCCTAAGTCCCCTTTCTGGTAAGTAGCTAATAATCTTGGGGCTAATCACCTTAAAAACATAGTTTAGATTCCTGTCCCCTCTTTTCCCTTCCCCCTCTTTAGCTTCTCACAAATGAATTCATTTATCATTATCTACACTAAAGCCTGTCTGCCATTTTTCTGACTACTCACATACCCTCAAGAGATCTTCTAGCTGTTCATCCCCATTATCTTGGCATTTTAATCCCCATAAAAGCTTAGAAAATTCATTCATCCATTTATTTACAGCAGGCCAATTACGGACAAAGTGCTGACTTAGTCACTGCAGTGGGTTTATAAAGAAGAATAAGTTGTAGTCCCTGTCCTCAAGGAGATTATAACAGTGTACATTTAGTCTCTGCATACTACCCTGCCCCCAACCTCTCCTCCCATTACAAAATTGTTAAATAAGATAGACCAAATTAAAAAATCTTATAAAAATACATGTTTCAATATATCTATCTTGAGAAATATTCATTTTCTTTGTTCCTCTTGAACCCTCTGTGCTATTTCATAAAGACTTGGCTTTTGAAAAATAACCTTTTAATAGAAGACCTTGTTACAGAAGTTTTGAAAATCTAAGGAAATCAAATATGATATCCAATTATATTCTGCTTTCCTTTTATTCATATACCAATTTGCCTTCTCAAAGAACTCTTCTTAATTAGTCAAGCATGATCTAACATGCTTCTCTTTTCCCTATAAATTATTTTTGCTTAAATGTTTAGGGATTCTATTAATTGGTCATATCTTGATAGGACAAATAACTATGTATATACAGAGGAACTGTAGTATCAACTTGACCAGTGGATCTCATTTCTACACTAAACTTGTTTTGTAGGTCCCCTTAGAAACTTTTTGGATGGAAGTGATGAGGTCTAGATTTCCTGGTGGTCAGGGAGTTAAATGATGAGATTAGGAGCAGGCTCAGGGTTCAAGGAACCAAATGAAGGGGTGTGACTCCCCTCAATCCCCTTAGGATTCGGCACAAGGTAGGGAGTTATGGGAACCCCTTTTTGGGGGCGCAGAAGTCCTATGTAAAGGAAGTTATGAACCTGAAAAGCTGGATTGGTAAAAAGTTTATTATAGACAATGGGAAGTCAGCCTTTGCAATGCATGAATAGAAAGACTGAATTCCTTAGTGGCAAGGTCCTGTCAGAGAAGTAAAGTTTCTAGTGGAGAAATCCCGACAGGTATAATGTCTTGTTAAGGAAATAGATAAGAAAAATAAAGAGAGAGTAATACTGAGAGAGAATATCATTTCAGTGGGCAGAGGTTGGCTGCTATGCCAGGGAGAGAGAGAATGACTTTCCTTGGCATGGCATATTAGGTCCTCTGCAAGGGCTGAGTTTAAAATTGGCTCTTTTTATAATAGAAATTGGCTACAAGCTGGGATTGCTCTTGATGGGGGCTGGGTGCAGTCTGAGCCAGAAAATCTTGAAATTGAATGAGTCTCTGGGCTTGATCTTTAATTCAATGGGGGTGGAATTCTCCAGCTCTGGATTCAACTAGCCCTACCTAGATAAACCACTTTATCTTGATTCATCTTGATTCCCTGGGGCAGGTCTCACAGAGGCAGGGTTCAAGGAGAATTTCTCCTTTAAGGAGCTTCTCAAGTGTTCTACCTCGTGGCTTATTCCCAAAGTCAGAGAGAAAGAAAGAGAAAGAGTTTCAAGGCTCCCTTGTCAGAAGTACATAATGATAACATGGTAATACTTGACCAAAAACTCCTAAGTTTCTTTGAAACTTATCTACATGTAATTTATGGGCTAGATTAGAAAAACTTCATGCACTGGAAACTTTTTGATCCAATATCTTTGACCTTAATTGCAAAAAACACCTTGGGATCAGAATCACAGAAAGGAAAATGATTCCGTAGAATCAGCTATATAAACTATAACTTCAATAAAAACATTATTGTCTTTGTTACTCTCAGGGCATAGCACAATGCCTAACACATAGATATTTAATAAATGCTTATAGAACTGAGCTCTTTCACTATCCCTGATAATATCCTTCTACTCAATACATCTTTCCACCATTTACACAATAATTCAATAAAATTTTATGGGAAAAGCACTATGCAAGGGAGACATAAATAAAAATGAAAATTCCCTGCCTTTAATTAATTACATTCTATTGGGTCACTAAATGGTCCCACTGATGCTTGCTGAATTCTCTCCCTTTGATATATTTGAAACAAATTTTTGCTATTCTGAAGGTTTGTTGAAAGAAATTTCTTTAACTTCTTTTGGCCTGCCAGGTTTCCAATATACATGTCATACTTTTCCTGTTTTTTTTTTTTTTTTCCTCTCATTTGGCTTTTTTTTTTTTTTTTCCCTCATTTGGCTATAGTACTTCCATTTTTTGGAAAGGTATTCTTTCTCTCTCTCTCTCTTCTCTCTCTCTCTTCTCTCTCTCTCTCTCTCTCTCTCTCTCCTTCCCCTCCCGTGTCTGTCTGTCTGTGTCTGTGTCTGTGTCTCTCTCTCTCTCACTGCTCCCCCCACCTCCCAGTCACACAAGATTTCTGGATTCCCTTTATCACCTTATAACTGCTCTTTGTTTTCTTTCAATAAGATGTTTTAAAATTTTCTTGGTGTTTTCTTTCTATTATTTATTTTAACTCTTTCTTTTAGCTCTAGTACACAAATTTTCACAAAATCTCTTTTGTAAAGAGAAATAACTTTGTGATCAATTTCTTTGGTTTTGCTTTTCCCATCAAAGTTTAATTTAATGATACTCTGTAGTTATACAATAGTTTACCCACAAACACTATATACATTCCTCTTCATGATTCTGGATCAAGGTCAGGAAATTTTCCATCCTTATTTCTTTAGTCCTTTCTCCCCCACTACCTAGTATAAGGATTCCCTAAGTAGCATCTCTGACAGATGAATCAACAAGATCATGCTTAAATATTTCCTCTGATTTCTTGTGTCACAGATTCATAACTGGAAGAGACATAACCAGAATATCCAGTTCTAGCTTGTCATTTTATAATTGGGCCCCAATAAGGTTAAATAACTGGCCTAAGGTCACATAGCAAATTAGTAATTCAACTGGAACTAAAAACTCATGTTCTTTCCATGAAGTCAAAAAAAAAAAAAGGATAGGAAAAAGAGGGGTTTTAATTCAGTTAGTATAATGCAGTACCAAAAAAAGCATGTACTTTTATTGGGAAAGGTCACTGCATTACAGATGTTGCAACAACATTCATTCATACAAATTTTGCATCATTAAAAAAGTATCATCTTTTTGCAGAAAAGAAGAAACAAAAAAAGGAAGGAAGGAAGGAAGGAAGGAAGGAAGAAAGGAAGGAAGGAAGGAAGGAAGGAAGGAAGGAAGGAAGGAAGGAAGGAAGGAAGGAAGGAAGGAAGGAAGGAAGGAAAGAGTTACTAGCACATTTAATCCAATGATCTAAAAAGATTAAATTACTTACAAAGTAGTTACAAATTTCAATAAAGTAAAAAGTCTACCTCCTACTTTCAAAGCTATATTACACCCTTCAATCTTAAGTAGTATTCACATCCTCAAATCAACATTCCACTATTTAACTTCTTTCAAAACAATCTTTGTAATTCTACATATACTAAATAGTCACTTCTAGGTAAGCCTTCCAATTCACCCATTTAAAGGGTTATTGTTTTCACATTGAATTTTACCATATACTGACTTTGAAAGTTATAGCAAACTGTCCTGAAGTATTAACATGACCATGACAAATACATCACAAATGCTTATTTCTCTTCTCAGGCATTTCAGTTCCCAAATTATTGCACAACATCTGGGCCTGAGTTTGAGAGCTGTTTGAAGAACATAAACTTCATTTCTCCTTGAACCACTGAATACTACTTGGCAGTTTAAAGGACTTTGACCCAAATCAAACTTTCAAAGATAAAGCTTTTTTTTTTTTTTTTTAAAAAGGTGTGTTTACAAAAGCCATACTCCCATTTCAGGCTGTCAAGGTCACATCACCTTGCTGAATAATAACAAGGGAACTGACATAATGCATGAAGAAACTATTTTAAAATATTCTACTAATAAAAGTTAATCAATGTCATAGATCCACCTATTCATCAGTTTCTCACAATTATATGTTAGCATGCAAAAGCTAACTTGGGCAAAAAAAAGTCAAAGCAAATCAACACTTAGGTCAACAGTTTTGAACCAGTTTGACAGGCTGATGAAGCTTTGGGAGTTCTCAGAATAGTGTTTTTAAATGTACAAAAAATATACATAATTACAAGGAAACAAATTAGAGTGAAATATAATTATCAATGGAGGGGGGGGAGTGAGGACTTTACAGATAGATCAAGTATCTTATTTTTCTTTGTCTTCATATCATAAAAGGCAAATCATAAGAGTGCTGGAAATAAAAAAAAAATAAATCAATTCAAGAAAGTAAACAAGTCTTAACTTCATGCTATTGCAAAGCACAAGTGGGTAAATAGCCAACACATTGCATGATGTTCTAAATGGAGTTAAGAACCTAGAGAACTCTACAGAATCTTGTGTGACTTATGGCTGGACTAAAGAAAGACTAGAGAAGCAATAATAATCATAAGCCAACACAGTCATGAGAGGTATTTGTTTGAAGTGGTCAGATCTTAAAAGAAGTAAAAGTATAAATAAATACTTTATTATTTGTGCCAACAAATATCTTATATCAGCATGGTAGAATGGATAGAAGATTGCCTCAAGGTTAGGAAGACTTACATTCAAATTCTAGTACTAAACAACTAAATAACTTCTCAGTGCCAAATAACTCTTTAAAACTATGGCTACTGTTGAGTTATGGATCTGGAATAGTAAACAAAGTTTTCATTCATTGGGAGTTCTCCACTCACTGATTAAATTATAAGTTTGTAGCAGAATAAAAGGAATTAATGCAAAATTATGGACAGTATGAAGAAATCACAGAACAACAAAATTGAGAACTGCAATGGATCTGAGGGGCCATTTAATCCAAGGTGTTTGTTGAAGTCCCTTCTATAATATTTCTGGTAAGTGATTTCTGAGTGAAGATTTTGAACAAGAAAGAACTGATACCTCTTGAGAAGCCCATTTCAATTGTGAGGAAATTTTTCATCTACTCCTCCTCGTTCTACTCTTTTGGGCCAAACAGAAAAGTTTGTGCTTCTTTCATATCATGAACATTCAAATACAAGAGACAGCCAGCACATCATTTTCCCTACCTTCCCCTGAGTCTTCTCTTCTCTAGGCTAAAAATGTCTAGTTCTTTCATCCAAGTCTCATATAATATGGACTCAAGGCTGGTTGGCCATTCTGGTTATCCTTTTCTGGACACTTATAAACATCCTTCTTCAAATGTGGTTCCCTAAAACTAAACACAAATTAAAAGGCTCACAATCTGCACTGTTGTCACAGGTATCCGAGCCACTGAGGTTCAACTATTCATTGAAGTGTATTATAATTATCATGCTATCTTGGATACCTTAGATAAATTACTTCACCTTTCTTGGATTCATTTTCCTCATCAGCAAAATAAGAAGATTGTATTAGATAATATCCAAGAGCCCTTCCAGTTTCAGACCTCTCGAACTCTTGAGTTAAGCGCCCCCTCTAAAAAAAAAAAAAATACCTACTACAGGTGTGTTCTTTTGGCCACAGAAGAATTGAAAGCAATTCTGGGATTTTCAGCTGTTTTATTAACCAGTCATGCTCCAATTACAGAAACACACACAGCCTGTATTTAAATGGTCTCAAGGGAACAGAGAACACCCAGCACCATCAAAAGTTGAAAAGGAAATGAGAGAAGTAGAAAGAACCTTTCAGAACTTTTAGGTAACTGCAGCCTTGGAATTATGTACCCTGATTTGTTTCTGTAGGGAAACTGTACTTATATAATAATGTTTTGTACATGTTTATATTTTCGATGCAGAGTGGGGCTGGGAAGACTCAAGAGGAGTTTCTTCTTTCTTTCTCCACCTGGTTTTAGTCAGGGATCATATGCCTTTCTCTTGAGCACTATTTTCAATTACACCAAAGATTGTAGAACAAAGGCAGAGAATGGTCACATACATAAACTTTTTGTAAAGGTTATATTGGGGTCTTGATGCTCAGTCCTTGTAGATCTGGGTCTAAGAAATAACAAAATGTTTAGAACTATAATTTAATAATAATAATAAAAAAATGTCAAAATTAATCCAAAGAAGTAAAGGCTACATAGGTTTTAAACTAGGAAATCTGACTATATTTGCAGATTATCTCCTTCCTTCCCCAGCAATTTGTTAATTGGAGATGAGGATCAGTGCAGGATGAAGTTCTTATCACAATCACAGATTACAATGAATTTTTTGCTTCAAGTCACTAAACTGTTATTTTGATTGCACTGAACCAAAAACCCTTTTAACAAAACTTTTGACTATTAGAACTGCTGAGATATAGTCTCCATAATGCCTTTTAGAAATTATACTACTAGGAGGAAGTATTTTTTTCCTTGCTAACATTGTACTTCTGTATTTATTTCAACCCCCATAAATCACACTCTATTGTTACCAGGGAACTAGGAATTCATACTTAATAAGGCTTCTTTTCTCTATTTTGTTAAAAAGGATGGGGTGTTGTAGAGAAGTAAGAAATTCTAAATTTCATCTAGAGTAAAAGCAAATTATTATGCAGAAAGGGGATAATTTTAAAAGCTCCAAGGTAAACAATGTCCATCTAGAGTTAACTCTTGGACTAAAATGTTTAATTACAATCTTGGATCATTGACAGTCTGACTTAAGCACATAAGTCTTAAGCCTTCATGATGTTTGACACCAAGAGTACAAGATTCAAATGCCAAAGTTAGAGTTTTAGTGCCCAGTTTCATGATTTTTCCCACTTGCAAGTGACTTTGAAATTTAACGTTTAACATTAACAAAATAAAAATAGTGCAATCTATATTCTTTACAAGATCTAACAGAATATCACTGTTCATACTAGATCTTATTTGAACACAGTTTAATAACCCTGGCAGAAAGCTCTTTCCTTGAATTGGGAGACTAACTATTATCTAGACACAACCTTTGCCTTTTCCCAATGTCCAATGATTGTTCACAAAATCTTAGAGCTCTATGATCATCTAGTCCAACTTCCACATTTCACAGATGAAGCCACTGAAGCCAAGATAATAGATAAACTCACAGTTGAAAATCTTTCAGACATAGAGCTATAACATGTTAAAGTTCACAGAATACTAATATACAAGAATAACTGTGGTGTTCAAAAAAGCTTAGTGTAATAAAAAACACATTGTGCAAAGTAATATGACCCTGGAAATATAAATCTCTTGGAAATCTTAACTACATTGCAAACCAGAAAACCCAGATTATAATCTGTTGCTCTATTACATGCTGGATGACTAAAATTATTAAAGCCAAATGGATTGAATAACTCAATTCTCATACAGCTAAATGTTTTATGGTACACTGATGTTGCAATTTGCTTGAGATTTGCAAACCATTTTTGGTCTGAGACTAACCAAACATATTAGGAAACTGCAGGTACCTACCTATCAGAGTTTTAAGAACAGTTTGTAGAATGATTTCCAGTCTGTCTCCAAGTTGAGAAAAGTGTTTGAATGTCAAGAGAATCGTTTGTGGCCCTTATGATGGAATACAATATGACCAGAGGAAAAATAACAGAGGAAAAAACTATATCATGCTGAGGACTTGGCCACTCCCTGTGTTGGTTTTATATAATTTACCAGACTAGGCCGGCAAAAACACACACACAGCAAGAGAGAAAGAGAGAATTCACTTCTAAATGCTTCAAGATTGGAAAGCAGGGCATTAATTAAAATAATGTAAGGGCTAGGAATTAGAAAATGTACATGCTGATGATGAATATCTTAATCTTTCTCCAGTCAAGAGATGGTAATGCTTTACCACTGTTTCAAAAAAAAAAAAAAAATTCAAGCAGATACTAGTGATTTTGTGAAAGTAGGGAGCAAGAGTTTATGAGATTTCAAATGATATAATGTATGTAAACTCTTTAAGTTGAACATGCTATAAATGTCAGTATCATCCTTATTGTTATTATTAATGTGTGGCATGCAGAATATCTAAGGAAGTATTTCTAGTGTGGCAAGAGACCACCTTAACCCCTATAAGGCAAGCACCATTATCCTCCCTTTCCCCCTCAACTAATTTCCATCTCCAAGGACAAGGCAGTTTGATTTTTCATAAGGCCACATATAAATGGAAGAATTAAATAGAATAAAAAAAAAAGGTGCAAAAGAACTTTACATAAGAATATTGTATAAATAAATTTCCAGATTAGTTAAGAGATATATGGGGGGAAAAAATGTGTGAGTGAGAGAATTCAGCTGGATCTTAGGCATTCTTAAATGGGGGCAGTGGACTGGTCAGACTGGTTTGAAAGATAACTAACAGGTATCTCTCCCCTCCACCTAATCATCCCAGCCAGTAATCCATCTCATTCTTAGAGCCATCCAAATGAAAACCTATCTTCTGTAAACCCATTTGAAAGTTTCAAATCCTAGCAATCAGACATTTATTGTACTTCAACAAATTCTATCGGTATCTTGGGCGCTTACAGGTGTGACTACTTTCTGGTGCAGGACGCTGGAATGCTCCCAGCAACTAAAAGGAGAGAGCTTCCACGTCCTTTTGTACTTGATTGAACAGGAAGAGTACTTCTGGTAGCCTCTATTTTATCTCCTTCCAACAGTGAACTTAGAACACAGAACCTGCATTCAAATAGTTATTTCATCTTCATAGTAGGCCCTTTTATGCTGCTTTAAACGTCAGTATCTGTCTTTAAATTTTTTCGTCATCAATTGAGAGTTTGTCTTGCTCCCAATTTCTGCCTTATTTAGAGTAGCCAACAAAACATCTGGAATCCCTCCTAAACAGATGTGCCTAATATCCTTAGTCAAGAGGACTCCCAATCTCAGTGGACTTGGCATCCAGACTGGTGTGCCAGTTGCCCCCAAGCTCAGGACTCTACACATCACCACTGCTGGCTCTTAACCACTCCGCTCCCCCATCCCCCCATCCCCCGGCATTCCGCGGCCCCGCCCACCCCCTTTTACCGCTGGTATCCTCGAAGCGAGGGGGAGGGATGTCTCGCAAAGTCTGGGTCCAGCCTCCACGCTCTTCCTCATCCTCCTCATCCATGGGCCCGGGGAGCTGATGCGATTGCAGTTGCCGCTGTCCACCAGTCGCCTCTTCTACCCTCGGAACGCAGCGCCCTCCTCCTCCCTGAAAGCAGCATACGCCTCCCCCGCGAACGGGCCCCTCGGGTGCAGCCTCTACCTCCCGGGCCAGGGGCTGCGGCGGCGGGGCGGAGGCGGCCGAGGAGCAGGAGATGGAGGAGGTGGTGGGGTCGTCCTCGTCTTCTGAAGAGGCGGCGGAGGAGGAGCGTGAGTCGGCCGAGGTGCTGTAGAAGGGGTTCCCGCTACTGTCCTGGCCCGACTCGCCGAACACGTCGTCCGAGATCTGCAGGCTCTCGTAGCGGGAGCGGGCCGCTTCCAGCAAGGAGAGCGCCTTCTTCCTCGGGCCCCCAACGCCACCGCCGCCGCCACCCCCGCCGCCGCACTCCGCCATCATCTTCGCTGCACCCCACTCTCTCCCCTGCCCCCCCGCCCCCCAAAACACCTCCCAACCACAGACCCCCCCTCCTCTCCCGGCACCCCGGGCTGTCTCTCCCCACCAGTTCAATCCACAGCAAAGCGCCCTCCCCTTCCCCACCCTCGGCCGGTCCGCCGTCTTTGCCCGGCTTTGGCCCAGCTCCAGGTTAAAAAAAATTTTTTTAAAGGCACGGGCGGCGGCGGGCCGGGGCAGCTGAAATAGCAAGCTCTGTTCTGGGATCAGTGCACCACTCAGGAAACGAAGAGACAGGTGCTGCTGCTGCTACCCTGCTGCAGCCGCTTCTAGAGCTGTTGTTGCTGTTACTGTTTTTCTTCCTCCTCCGTTGAGCTCTTCCTGACTCCCTCCCTGCTTGCAAGCCTGCCTGCCTGCCTGCCTCCTTGCCTGCCTGCTTGCTTGTCTGCTGCTTCTCCTCCAAACTGCACCCCCCTCCCCTGTGTTCCTCTCTCTACCACCAACCCTATCGACTCCCTCCTAGTGTGTGCAGCGAAGAGGGCGGATTCCACCTCGCACCTCCAAATACCCCGTTTGGCCAATGGGAACCGCTTACCCGGAAGGAGAGGGAAGGGATTGGGAGGGCCCAGGAGCAGAAGACACCTCCTTCATCTCCTTCTCAGCTTTAGAGGCGGGGCAAATGAAGTCAAGACTTGTCAGGAAAAGGGCTCTGGCAGCTGTAGGTTCCCTTCCCTTATCCTTAAAGGCAGACTAGCACGTGAGTGTGTGTGCGTTCGTGAATATGTGTGTATATGTATGTGAGAAAAGGCTTTGGGGATAATAGATTGGTTTCTTCCTGATAGCCTGAGCCAACTGGGAAGAGAGAGATGGCCTTCAACTTTCTTCCTAAATCAGTGCCTGGGCACCAGAGAACTGTCCACTTTTGGTGGTCCTGAATCAGAACAAGCAAGGAAAGCCTTACCCACATCGCAGAGGCAGCCTTGGGAAGGATAGTGAGGGTGGAGGCGGCAGCAGCAATAAAGTTAGAACTGATTGCTATTGGTAATATTTTCTATGGCAATATTGAACGCGGCCTTCAGACCGTATTCTTCTATAACTGAAAAGATGGCATGGCTCTTTAAAATAATTAAAAATAGGGGTTAGATTTGACAAACCATTTCTATGGGTCAGATGCCATCTTAATCCCTGTAATTTAAGGATGGTTGCAGGATGAGTAGAATACAACTTTTCTTCATTATCTCCCATAGTTGGCAGATATTTAGAACTAAAAATATAGATCCTTCTTTCACACATACTTGTCTTTAAATATATCAGATAATAAAGAAAATATATATCACATAACATCCAGACTGGAGGGAGCAGATTAAACAACAGCAACAAAAATGTTTCACCATCCTGTTCTAGATCCTTTGATAGAAGCTATTGTTTCTTTGTCTCCCTCCTCCTAATAAATGTTTCAAACAGTCACATTAATGATTATTTTTTGTGGCAATTTTTAAAAATCTTTTTAAAAATTATTATTTACAGCTTTTTTATTTACAAGATATATGCATAGATAATTTTTCAGCATTGACAGTTGCAAATCCTTTTGTCCCAACTTTTTCCTTCCTTCCCCCCACTCCTTCCCCCAGATGGCAGGTTGACCAATACATGTTAAGTATGTTAAAGTATAAGTTAAATACAATATATGTATACATGTCCAAACAGTTATTTCATTGTATAAAAAAAGTCAGACTTTGAAATAGTGTACAGTTAGCCTGTGAAGGAAATAAAAAATGCAGGCAGATAAAAATAGAGGGATTGGGAATTCTATGTAGTGGTTCATAGTCATCTCCCAGAGTTCTTTCCCTGGGTGTAGCTGGCTCAGTTCATTACTGCTCTATTGGAACTGATTTGGTTCATCTCATTGTTGAAGAGGGCCACATCCATCAGAATTGATCATCATATAGTATTGTTGTTGAAGTATATAATGATCTTCTGGTCCTGCTCATTTCACTCACCATCAGTTCATGTAAGTCTCTTCAGGCCTTTCTGAAATCGTCCTGCTGGTCATTTCTTACAGAACAATAATATTCATATGTGATGATCACGTTAGTACCCTGAATACCTTAGAATCAGCCGGAGTCAGGATAAGCAAAAGTTCTTAGTCTTTATTCTTGGTCTTTAGAGGTAGGATTGAATTTGATGGAAGCAGGATCTCTGCAATCTTCCTTCTCCCTCATCTACCACCAGTGACTCTGGCTAGTCTTACTTCACCTCCTAGTCTCTCCTACAATTCTCTGTATACACCAATCATTGAGCCAGCACAAGATAGTGGGAAGGGCCATTTTCCAAGCATATGCCCATAGAGTATTGTCCAATTGGTAGTTAGCCTTAAGTGCTCTGCTGTCCTGACCTCAGTGCATCGACTCAAGTGTTTCAAGCCCATTACATCTCCCGCTTTCTTTGGTTTTAGAACACAGGTGGTAAAACCAGATCTGACTTCTCAGGGAGGTGAGAACCCCAAAAAGGAGGTGATCATGCCTCCCTCCCCCTCCCGACTTCTCAGGAAAGGAGGTGAAAGCACTAAAAAGGAGATGATCATGCCCTCCCTGACATCTCGGGAAGGGAGATGAAAAGCACCAAAGGGAAGTGGAGATTGCTAGTGTATTTCTGGGCTGAAGGGTCTTATTAGAAACAGATATGCACAAATCCCATCAGCATGGGAGGCATTACAAAAGCACATAGCAATAACGCACAGGCTATTAGTGGTGACTTTCCCCACAGCCAGTGCAGGCTTGATGTGGTGTAACAAACATGAATTGTAAATGCAAGTAGTGGCATAACAAATAATATAAATCAACATGGTATTGTAAAAGATTTCCCTAAGTCCTAGAAGAAGGGTATGTAAACAATAGTCACACATACATCTTCTTCAGCAGCCAAAAGGTAGTCCAAAACCAATCTATTATCCATTGCTTCATGTGTCAGGGAATCCAATGATCCCCACAGTTTTTCAAGTCCTGCAACAGTCTTTTTATGTGTTAGGGAATCCAATGATTCCAGCAGATTTTGAAATCCTGCAACAGTCTTATCATTTCTCAGAAAATCCAATGATTCCTGAGGATTTTCAAGTCCTACAACAGTCTTATAATATCTTAGAGAATCCAATGATTCCTGAGGGTTTTGAAGTCCTACAATAATCTTATCATGTCTCAGAGAATCATCAATTTTTGATGTTCATGAGTCAAACGCCATAATTGGGCACAGTCAGCAATGAAACCATTCGATGTTTCTTGGGTCTTCTCCTTTGTTTCAAGGGTCTGCTCCATCTCTCTCTGATGGACAAGGCGAATACAGCTCATTGGCACCTATCTGGTTCCTTCTCCATTTGTGGAGATACAAGAAAACCTTCTCCTCCAAGCAGTTAACCTTTCTGGTGCCTTCCATTCACCACTTTCTGGGTCTCTCCACATTACCTGGCGATTATCTAAAGATAGTGGAGCTGTTCACACTGGACACTGCTCTTCTAGTGGGTTATAAAAGCTGTCTGCTGGAGCCAGTGCATCTTTGTCAAAACTCAAGAAGTTAATAGTATAAAGAGCTAGATTTAGAAGTTCTTTAGGGTTACCTGTGGCTCCCTCTTTCTTTTGTTTTTGGAGGAGCATCTTAATGTCTCTGTTTCTCCTCTCTACTATTGCCTGTCCTTGAGGATTAAAAGGTATGCCAGTGATGTGTAAAATCTTATACTGTGCACAAAAGTATGCAAAATGTTTAGAAGTATATGCAGGACCATTGTCTGTTTTTATTGCTTGTGGACACCCACAATTGCAAATGCTTGTATAAGGAATTCAGTGACCACTCAGGCTGTCTCTTTTGCTGCTGGTATTGCAAAAGTGAATCCTGAAAAAGTGTCTACTACAACATGAATAAAAGACAGACAATCGAAAGATTAATAATGGGTCACATCCATTTGCCAGATTTCATGGGGTCTCAAACCACGAGAGTTCTTTCCTGGAGGCAGTGTAGGAGCGTGGAAAGGAAGGCAAGCTGTACATCTTTTTACTATGCTCCTAGCTTCCTCTTTTGTTATCCCAAATTGAAAATGCAAAGCTCGAGTAGCCTGATGGTATTTAGAATGGGATTCCTGGGCCTCCTGAAATAAAGGTGTATGGCTAACATAGTTAAAAGGCTATCTGCCTTTGAATTCCCATCAAAAATAGGACCTGGAAGTCCACTATGTGAGTGGACATGCAAGATATAAATCTTTCCTGGATGCTTTCTCACTTGCTCCTGAAGTTCCTTAAAGAGCTGATATATATTAGAAGCTGCAAATTTTATTTGGGCTGTGGCAATTCTTTGTACCATATCTACTGAATAGGCTGAATCAGATATTATATTTATGTCTCCTGGGTAATAAGTGAGAGCTAGCATGATCGCATACAATTTGTTTTGCTGAGTGGACTGAAAAGGAGTTCTGACTACTCTCTTTATAGTTAAGTCACGAGAGTATATAGCACAAATATTATGTTTGGTTGCATCTGTAAAGACAATTGGTCCTTTAAGAGGAACTTTAGAAACCTTTTCTTCAAGAATCCATCGTCAATTATGTAATTGTCTGCTTATCTTTAATAGAGACCCATGTGTGAAATTTGGAGCCATGGCCAATAAAATTTGCCACTCTGGGATGGTTACAGCATATACTAATTTGTGCATTAGTATAAAAGGTGTATATCTTGTCAGGTCTTATCCCAGATAATTGTACTGCTCACTTAATGGCCTTTAATAAAATTCTAGCCACAAGCACTGGGTAAGGAGTAAGGCTTTATTCTGGTTGTGCCGGGAGGTTCACCCACTCTATCACACTATCTCTTTGATGAAGGACTGTTGTGGGTGCCTCTTGTGTAGCAAAAACTGATATTTCCAAGGGTTTTTGAGTGACTCTTTCAACCACATTGGATAAGCCAGTTCAACTTCTCTCAAAGCCTCTTGAGCTTCTTTTGTAAGCTGGTGTGGTGAGTTTAAAGCACTGCCTCCCCTTAAAATGTCATATAATGGTTGTAATTGATAGGTAGTCAAGCCTAACACTGGATGCATCCATTGGATATCTCCTATCAATTTCTGAAAGTCATTTAAGGTGTTTAACTTCTCTGTTCTTAAGGAAAGTTTTTGTACTGTAAGCACCTTGGGATAAACTTCATATCCTAAATATTCAAAAGGAGCATGTCTTTGAATTTTTTCTGGAGCTATGTGCAATTTGTAGTACCTTAGTGTTTCCATGGTCTTTTGTAGACATGCTTCTAACATTTGTTCCTCAGGTGCACATCCCAATATATCATCCATGCAATATAATAACATAACTTTTGGAAATGCTTTTCTTACTGGAATAAGAGCAGCAGCAACATACATTTGACAGATAGTAGGGCTATTTTTAATTCCCTGTGGCAAAACTGTCCATTCATATCTTTTATAAGGCTCGGCTAAGTTGACACTGGGCACTGAAAAGGCAAATCTTTTCATATCCTCCTTATCTAGAGAGATAGAATAGAAACAATCCTTAATGTCTATAATCCAAAGAGGCCATTCTCTAGGCAATTGAGTAGGAGATGGAAGCCCAGGCTGAAGAGTTCCTATAGTTTCCATCTGTTCATTTACCTTTCTTAAATCAGACAACATCCTCCATTTTCCAGATTTCTTTCTTACAACAAATACTGGGGAATTCCAAGGACTTAGAGAAGGTTGTAAGTGTCCTTGGTCAAGTTGCTCCTGTACTATATCTAATAAGGCCTGAATTTTATTGCTACCTAAGGGCCACTGTCCTATCCACACTGGTGTATCAGTTTTCCATTCCTGCCAACACGGCAGGCCTTCAACAACAGCCCTGCCTAAAAATTTTTGACTTTTAATCCTAATTGTTGTAAAATGTCTCTTCCCCACAGATTGATGGGGATTTTTTCAACTATAAAAGGAGTAAAAACTCCTGTTTCACCTTCAAAAATCCATCTCAAAGGGGTAGCATTAACTTCAGCTGCTATTGATCCTCCTATGCCAGACATGTAGGTGTCTGCCTTAATCTTTGGCCAGTGACTGGACCAGTTGGCACCTCTAATGACTGTACAATCTGTATCAGTGTCTATCAATCTTCTAACAGTATGCCATTTATATAGATAGTGAGCATAGGTCAGTCAGCTGTCACAGCTGCTGTCCAGTATATTCCTGGATTTTGTTGCTTGGAGTCAGAATCTGGGTGACTATCACCAGATTGCTTATGAGGAGTCTGTATCCGTAAACCTGATGCTACTACTTCTCCTAGTTGAAAAGTCACACATTGTCTACTGTATTAGTGACTGGGATATTATCTGCACATTCCCCAGTTTCCCACATCACTGTATGGATGGACACTGTTTTGTAAGTACACTCAGAAAGTAAAATAGTCAAGCCTACTGTCCCTGGAGGCAAGGGATCTATAGGCTGGAGAGAAACAGATTTCCCCTCTTCAGGGGGCATCTCAGTTGTCCCAGATGCATACAACTCTATTCTCCCCAATTGTAATCCTTTTCTCCCATCAGCTTTCTTCCTGGCTGATTGGTCATGTCTGAATACTGAATTTCTAGGCACTCTCTGGGTGTAACATCGGCTGCCAACATGACTCAAATGTTTTTTTGCCTGGGGCCCTGGAGTTGGGCCCCTCATCCCATTTCCCTGAATCAATCTACATTCTGAGGCCCAATGGAAGCCTCTGGTGCTTTTGAACATGGGGCATTGGGTCTTGTTTTTACACTCTGTTTTCTCACTCTGTCTCTATGCCAACATTGAGCTTTCAGATGCCCTACTTTACATTGATGAGTCTCTCTGGAAGTCCCTTGCCAAAAGGGACCCTGTCTTCCCATGTTGGGATTTTGGGGAGTCTGCATCATAGCCTGGCTAGAAAAGGCATTTGTACTCACTGTGGCTCAGCATCTTATGATCCCCTGAAAGGAGCATCCTTGTGTAGTCCTAGTATAATTCTTCTACAAACCTCTTTAGCATTTTCTTTAGCAAGATGCCTTATCATAATGTCTGTTACTGCATTTTCACCATTAATTCGTACGACAGCTGTCTGCAAACAACCCACAAAATCAGCAAAGGGTTCATTTGGCCCTTGTGTTATTTTTGTGAAAGCTTCACCCTTGTCATTTTCATTGGGGAGAGAAGCCCATGCTTTGATAGCAGCAGCAGCAATTTGCTTGTGTGCTGCTAAGGGGTAATTAATTTGTACTGAAATTTCTGCATAAGAACGTACACCTGTTAGTTGGTCACAGGTGATTGGAGTATGAACTCCATTTTCACTATTTTATTGGGCTTGTATCCTACAGAGCTCACTATTCAGAAAGCCACAACAAGTTTTGTCCAGGTTCTAAGCATGTCCTTGTTATAGATTTCCGGTCCCTAGGGGTTCATAAGCCAAATTCTGTTATAACATCTTAACATAAGCTGATGTAGCCTCATAAAGAGTGCAAGCGTTTTTCAGGTCTTTGAGGATTTCTATATTAAAAGGAGCATATCTTCTAATTTCTTGACCTGATGAGTTAAACTGTTGAATCACAGGATACATTCCTATTTTCAAATCAGCTAAATCCTGCCCTTCTTCTGTGGCTTTAAGTGGTGCCTTTTGCAATCTAGTCCTAGGAGGGGATGATTGCTGGTGGGGAGGTGCTGGTGTCACTGCCCCTCTCACTACTCCTCCCCCCCTCCATCCTGGAAGGTGAAGTTGATGGGGGCATGTCAAGAACCAGTTTCAGTTTAGGGAGGGTTGAATCACCATGCCCTTCACCACACCCTTCATCACACCCTTTATCCTCACAACTCCCCATGCCCTCTGGTGATACTGTTTTTAATCCCTCCTTGTCCTCCTCATTTTCCTCACACTTTCTCATCTGGCCATTTGTAGAATTTTTCTTTTTTCTATAACTTGCAGGATTCTTTAAGGTCAATTGTTTTATGTTGTATATATAGAATGTTTTCTTGGAAATTGAACAAGGACCTTTATCATTGTAGTATTCACATAGTTGCTCTTCTACCAGTTTCCAATTATCTAGTCCTATCTCTTCTTCCTTTAAGAACCAAGGGGACGTGCATTCTAATGTACCCAAGAGTCTAGCGATCTGCAACCAAGTTACAATTAAGCCTTGTCCCTTGATCAACTTAAGCGTGCTTTCTATAGTGCCTCCTTGGGGCGTGGGGGGGCATGGGGCTGAGGCTGGGGCTGGGGGAGAATCTTTTCCCAATATCTGCCCCCTTTTCAGCCAGAAAAGGTTACTAGTTTAGCCCTTAGCAAAGTAAGTTCCCTGTTGTCTATTAAAATACTCACCCTATTTCCTGGTCACCAGGGACTTCTTCAGTGAAATTAGGGTCCTTGGTCCCCACGTGGGCACCAAATGTGAAGACCACGTTAGCACCCTGGATGTCTTAGAATCAGCCGGAGTCAGGATAAGCAAAAATCCTTGGTCTTTATTTTTGGTCTTTAGAGGTAGGATTGCATTGGATGGAAGCAGAATCTCTGCAACCTTCCTTCTCCCTCATCTATCGCCAAAGTGACTCTGGCTAGTCTTATTCTACCCCCAGTCCCTCCTACAATCCTCTGTATACACCAATCATTGAGCCAACACGAATAGTGGGAAGGGCCATTTTCCAAGCACATGCCTATAGAGTATTGTCCAATTGGTAGTTAGCCTTAAGTGCTCGACAGTCCTGACCTCAGTGCATCGACTCAAGAGTTTCAAGCCCATTACATTCACATCCCACAATTTATTCAATCATTCTCCAATTGATGGGCATCCACTCACTCAGTTTCCAGTTTCTGGCCACTACAAAGAGGGCTGCCACAAACATTCTTGCACATGCAGGTCCCTTTACCTTCTTTAAAATCTCTTTGGTATATAAGCCCAGTAGTAGCACTGCTGGGTCAAAAGGTATGCACAGTTTGATAACTTTTTGAGCATGGTTCCAAATTGCTCTCCAGAATGGCTGGATGTATTCACAATTCCATCAACAATATATCAGTGTCCTAGTTTTCCCACATGTCCTCCAGCATTCCACATTATCTTTCCCCTGTCATTCTAGCCAATCTG
This sequence comes from Antechinus flavipes, assembly GCF_016432865.1. Classification (NCBI taxonomy): domain Eukaryota; kingdom Metazoa; phylum Chordata; class Mammalia; order Dasyuromorphia; family Dasyuridae; genus Antechinus; species Antechinus flavipes. The sequence goes on from NC_067401.1 coordinate 103,217,022, forward strand.
ACAGGTGTGTAGTAGTATCTCAGAGTTGTCTTAGTTTGCATTTCTCTGATTAATAATGACTTGGAGCATCTTTTCATATGGCTAGAAATAGTTTCAATTTCTTCATCTGAGCACATTAATGATTATTCACTTTCATTTTGCAATAAAATAAAACTTCCACAAAGAACCTCTGCTGAGTTTAAACTAATGATATTCCAAAGGAAAAGGCATGTTTCGACTTGGAGATGTAAAAAAGCTTAGAAGTTTGCTGACATTACTGGCAACAAATAATATTTCTCTTACTGATATTTGCCTTCTTCTCCTATCACCCGATTCCCTAAAAGCCTACTTCTCTCCCCCAATATTCTCAAGCTATAATGACCTAGGAAGATCTTGGTTATAAAAATTTAAGAAGATTATATCTCATATGATAATAACTTGGTATATGGATTTGACCATAATTGAAATGGTATTGACAGAAGTATACTAGAAAATAGATCTGTCTGTAACATATAATTAAAAAAAAAACAAAACCCATACACATATACATAGAGTAAGAAGAGTAGCAGAATGGGAATTCCCCTTATGGATACTGTATAAATTTACCCTATATCCAGCTTTAACTATAACATGTAAAAAAAAAAAAAAAAAACAAGGTTATGGGTGAATATTGGGTTAATTGAGTCACTTTCTAGAACTAAATAGTACATTTTGAGGAGAATGCTGTTATGCAGGAAAATGAATGTTACAAAATATAACTTTGAACTTTGTACTTGGAGGAACATTGTATAACCAAAAACATCTTGACTCAAAACTAGATCCTCACTACACTGATAAACATGATTAAGAATTATATGAGTCTCTGGGAAGATTTTTATGCTCAATCCAAAATAATTGTATGGAGATTAAGATACTGGAGTCTTTAGGAAATAATCCAGTATTCTTAAAAGAAGTTTGTCAGTGAAAAAATAAGTAGATGAGGCATGTGTTTTAAAATAATTGTTTCCACTGTTAACCAAAATGTGAGTGTATTATTTTAGTGCTGTTAGTGTGCAGTCTTGTTTTCTCAATTACAGGAAAACCTAATGGTCCTGGTACCTTAGCATATGCCTATAGCTCCATGTAATGAGAGGATTATATAGTAACAAAAGAAATAGTAAAATATTATTTGTTTCTGGAGGACTCTCCAAATCAGAATAAGATTACTAGAATCTCAGATACGAATTAAACATTTGGATGATAACTGGTCTTAGAAGAAATACACCATCCTTTGGATTGGTTTAACATAATGTAAAGAGATCTTGACCTTTTAAGAGAGAGTTTTTCCCTTTGGGTGGGGTGGGAATGGGAAGAAGAGAAATGTTTCTCCATTTAAAAATATTCTCCATTTCCCTAAGATTTCTCTACCTAATCCTACACTTCTGCAATTTAACATTTGTAAATTTTGATAATTGCTTGGATAATTATGGATTATCACTTATAATCTACCAACTTTTACCCTTTTAGAATAAGGCTTATATAATTATATATTTACTTAATCATCTTGGAAATCATGATAGAGTAATACTTAGCTTCTTCAGTAACATATATCTACATAAAGAATTCAGCATAATAAAGCTGAGTGATTTCTGCTGTAGAACATGTTTCATTTAACCAGGGCTTTATTATTTTATATAATTGTTTCATTATTTCTTTCTGCTAGTACTTCTTGAATACCTGCAAGTACTCAGTTTTTCAAACATTACTAATTGAGCAAAATTTTAAGGCTGAAGGAAAAGCTCTAGTCTGTCCCAGATTTACTACTTAAGATAAAAGTGTGAGACATGTTTGCTTTTCACTAGGACGATGTGAGAAAGGCAGGAAATTGGAGGAAGAGGACATAGTATAATTGGTGGCTCCTTAATAAGCACTTCTGCTTTCCATGGTGCCCCTGACACTTCATTGGAGATGGAAACAGCCACAAAAAATTTGGGGGTGGGTAGGTAAGAATGGAATAGGAGAGATATATGTGTAATAGATAATACCTTGACAACATCTAGAAATCCATACCACACTCACTAAGCTAATAGTTATCATTTAGTCCCTTCTTTAGAACAGAAGCCTGCCCATCTTATATCAATCACTATTGGACAATATAGTATTTCTCTCCTCTCTACACACTTCCAATCTAGTTTATTCAAGCAACTTATTAAATCATGTTCTAAAGCATGAAGTGATTGTGATCTGCAAGGTGGAAGCAATACACATAGATAAAACCTCCCTATTCTTGAAATACTGAAGTAAAGTCCTTTTACAAAGGAAAAAGAAAAAAATAATATGGCAAAACAATTTGTTTAAAGTTTGGGTACAAGATTGGCTTATGTCAATGATTATGTTGAAGCCCTATATAGTTCCTTGTGTCATTCAATTTCTTTTTCCTCTACTCTCTCTCTTCAACATAGATCCCAAGAGCTGGCCTTTGATTGGCAATTAAGGATTGGGTAGTATTAATTTTTTTGTTGACTATTTGGGCCACAAAAATAAGAACCTTTTGGTACCATACTAGAAGCATACATAATAGGTAAAGATTGATGTGAATTTTCCATCATTAAAATTAGTTAAGGTATTGTTGAAGTGTGGGAAATGAGGGTTAGTGATCCCCTAGTTGATGCCTCAGGTTCTTTGTGAAAGAATTTGCAATCCTGATTCAGTGAGGTTTGTGGCGAAAATGGCTTTCTTACACTGAGAAACAACTTCCTCAATGCGCTAAATCCTGTTAGGATTTTTTGCAAAGGTAGGTTTTTAGCAAAGAGGGTTTTACATTGAGAAATAACTTCCCCGGTGGGCTTTCCTGATTAGGAATTAGCAAAGCTTTGGGGTTCAGCCTTTGATTATATTGGGTTTTTATGGCCTGAAGATAGGGAGTAGATCTACAGGTGAGTTTGAAGGACTAATTTTCAATTCAATAAAGGGTGGTGATTATCCCCCAGGCCAAGATCTCCAATTGAATTGTAGATGGAGATCTCTATGGGAGTTTCCCTACAAACAGGAAGGTGGGGCTCCTCCCAGAGGCCAGGAAGGGTTGAGATTTTAGGGTTTCTCTAACCCAGGTCCACCCCCCCAAAAAAAAGATCAAAGGGACACAGTTTATATCAATACAGTACAGCAGAACAAACTTTAAATCTGGAGTCAGAAAGCCTTCCGTTCATTTGAATCCTAACCACTACTAATTCTGTGTGCTTCTGGACAATTTTCTTGGGGCTTTATATAATCTCTTCCCTGGGCCTCTCTGCTTCCTTTTCACTTTTCTTTTCTTCATTTCTTCATCTGTAAAAATGAGGGTGTTAGATTAGACAAGTTTATAAGGTCCCTTCCCACTCTAAGTTTAGGTTCCTAAAGGTTGCAAGAATAGATATTAGAAATTAATTAACCTCTCCTTGGCACCTATATTTCAGATAGCCACCAATGGGTAAACAGTGTTTGGATTTAATGAATAGGCATTCTTCAAGTGGGGACAGTGGGGAAACAGGAATATAGCACTAAGTTATTTACACATCTGTGCTGTTAAAATAATAAATAATTTTTTGTTAAGAAAATAGCATATATGTTAATTCACTTATTGTTACTACTTGAAACACATTTATAAAACATCTCCAAGTTTATAAAGTGCTTACCATAGACCTACAAAGATAGAGAGTGCAGGTGTTATAACCTCCATTTCTATAGCTAGTGACAACATCACATAGTGGATAGAGATGAGACTTAAAAGTTGGTTTCATGTCCAGCCTCTGACACATACTGGCTGAGTAACCCTGAGCAAGTCATTTAATCTCATAGTGCTTTAGGCAACTCTTTAATACTAGAAGCTGTGGAAAAGGTGTTGACTTATATTGGTAGAGGGGATTTTCTCATTTAAACATCCTCTATGTCAATGACAAATCCAGCCCCAGTCCCATTCCTTATTTTTCTATAAATGGAGAAGTTGAGATCCAGAAATTCTAAAGGATTTGTCCAAGGTCACCACTATAGATTAGTTATCAGAACCAGAATTCAAATTCCGGTTTCTTGTTTCAAATCTTTTTAGGATTGCATTTCTTGCATTTCCACTATAATATGTTGCATATTAAAAGGCAAAAGAAATCCAAACTCCTAAATATAAAAACTGGGAGAGCAGTGATATAGGATGTGGCCAAGACATTCTGTGTTATTTGTTTACTTCTCAAAAGCAAAGAGCCTGAGAAAAAATGGCATTCATCATAGAGACAGATGACTTCTTTCCCTACGATTGTTTTTCATGATGAAATTTTTAAGGTGAAGCAATGCTCCTGGGCAGGAAACTCAGTGTAAAATGGTGTATATGTATAATTGGGAATGACTGGAGGTGTATCTATAGTAGAGCTATAAGAAGTATTCCTAAAAAATGTGAGCTTCTTGAGGCCAGGAACTGTCTTTTTTCTTTTTGTATTCCCAGCACTTAGCATAGTACCTGGTCTGTAGTAAGTTCTTAATAAAAGTTTATTGATCAACCAGTTGGTTGAAGAATAAATTTCTGATCCAGTTTGGTGGAGAGCTGAGTTGCCATATATGATGTAAAACATGAACTTTAATCAGGCCATTGTCAGAACTTTGATCTACCTGTCTTGTTCCAGTCTTCACACACAAAGGTAGGACAACTTCTTACATGGTCTTGTTAGCATATCTAAAAAGCATATTCTACTTCCTCCTGTCTCATTGTGTATCTGGACAAGTAGCTGAACATAATAGTTTTTTTTTTTTTTTTCCACTAGGCCTCTCCCTAACTCCCTCCAATTTCTCCTTAACTCACTAGATCCTTCCCTTACTTCCCTTCCTCTCCTCCCTTTAACTTTAAATGTCCATGTCTCTGAAAGAATCTTGCTTAATTGTTTATGATTTAGACTTGAATCATATATGATTTGCATTGTGAAGTGTTTCAGGTAATAAATAGCATCTTTTCTGGCTATGAAAAATGTCTTGTAAGCTTTTCACATTGTGAACTACTCTTCCTCTTGGTATATGAATACTTAATTTATGCAATACTTCTTCACTTAAGAATATTTGAATTTAGGTAGCTGAATAGAGAAAGCACTTGGTCAAGATCTTTCAATATTTTCCTTCAAAAAATAGCTCTGGAAGCAACAATGCAAAATAGTCTTAAGCTTGAGACAGTGGTCCTTCCTGGACCCCTAATGGTAACAGAACCGAAGTGCAGAATCAAGAAATAGGGTGGAAAATGAGCGATTAATAACAAAAAAAGAAGCTGACTATAAAAAGCTACAATAGTGACAGGGAGGATCGGTATTACAAACTCAGAAGACAAAATTGTCACAAGCAAAGTCTCACAAAAATGTGAATTGGATACAAGTCCAGTAAGAATTCATAGAAGAGCTTTAGATTTTTTTTTTCAAAATCAAATGAGAGATATGGAGGGGAAAAAAAGGTAAAGAAATTACAGCAAAGGAAGAAAATAATAAAAAAGATATTAAGAGCTTGGTAAAAGGCACAAAACATACTAAAGAAAAAACACTTTAAAATAGAATTGGTCAAATAGAAAAGGATGCACCAAAGCTCAAGTGTCAAATTAATCTATCTTACCCAAGAGGAAAGTAAGAAGGGAAGGGGATAAGATAAAAGGAGAGTGATAAAAGGAAGAACAGATAAAAGAAGACAGTTGTCAGAAGCAATATAGACTTTTAGAGGAGGGACAGGAAACAGAACAAAGAAAGACACACATATGGGCACACACAGAAAGACAAACAGAAGGATAAACAGAAGAAAATAGGATGAAGGAAAATACATAATAATTATAACTGTGAATGTGAATGGGTTGAATTCACCTACAAAGTGAAAGTGGAGAGCAAAATGGCTTAGAAACCAGAATGAAACAATATGTTGTTTACAAAAAAACATGTTTGAAAGAGAGAGGCACACACAAAATTAAAATAAGGGACTGGAGCAGAAGCTATTGTGCTAGAATAGATTTTTAAAAGACAGGGATAGCAATCATTATCATAAAAGCAAAAGCAAAAATTAGCCTAATTAAAAGGGTCAAGCAGGAAAACTATATCTTGCTATAAGGAACCATATACAATGAAGTAATAACAATACTAAGCATATATGCATTGTATGATATAGCCTCCAAATTCTTTTTTTTTATTAAAGCTTTTTATTTTCAAAACATGTATGGATAATTTTTCAACATTGATGCTTGCAAAACCTTGCATTCCAAATTTCCCCCCTTCTTTCTACCCTTTCCTCTGGATGGCAGTAATCCAATATATATTAAACATGTGCAAATCTTCTATACATATTTCTACAATTATTGTGCTGCACAAGAAAAATCATATGAAAAGGGAAAAAAATGAGAAAGAAAACAAAATATAAGCAAAAAACAACAAAAAGAGAGAAAATATTATGTTGTCATCCACGCTTAGTTCCCATAGTTTTCTCTCTGAATAGAGATGACTCTCTTCATCACAAGACCATTGGAACTGGCCTGAATCATCTCACTGTTGAAAAAACCCATATCCAACAGACTTGATTATAATATAATGTTGTTGTTGCTATGTTACAATGCTCTCTTGGCTCTGCTCATTTCACTTAGCATCAATTTATGTAAGTCTCTCCAGGCCTCTCCAAAGTCATCTTGATGATGGTTTCTTATAAAACAATAATATTCCATAACATTCAAATACCATACCTTATTCAGCCATTCTCCAACTGATGGACATCCACTCAATTTCCAGTTTCTTGCCTCTACAAAAAGGGCTGCCACAAAAATTTTTGCACATGTGGGTCCTTTTCCCTCTTTTAATGATCTCTTTGGGATACAAGCCCAGTAGATACACTACTGGATCAAAGGATATACACAGTTTGATAGCCTGTTGATCCTAGTTCTAAATTACTTTCCAGAATGGTTGAATCAGTTTTATAACTCCACCAACAATGTATTAGTAACCATAGTTTTCCCACATCCCCTTCAACATTAGCATTATCTTTTCCTATCATCTTAGTCAATCTGACAGATGTGTAGTAGTACCTCAGAGTTGTCTTAATTTGCATTTCTCTAATCAATAATGATTTAGAGCACCTTTTCATATACCTAGAAATGGTTTCAATGTCTTCATCTGAAAATTGTCTGTTCATTTTTTGACCATTTATCAAATGGAGAATGGCTTATATTCTTATAAATTTGATTCAATTCTATCTTTCAGAAATGAGGCCTTTATCAGAACCCTTGAATGTAAAATTGTTTTCCCAGCTTATTGCTTCCCTTCTAATCTTGTCTAAATTGGTTTTGTTTGTACAAAATCTTTTGAACTTAAAATAATCAAAATCATCCATTTTGCATTTCATAATGGATTCTAATTCTTCTTTGGCCACAAATTCATTCCTTCTCCACAGACTGAGAGGTAAAACTATCCTTTGTTCTTCTAATTTGCTTATTGTTAAGGACCATACCTAGGTGAAGGGGCAGGTGAATTCTTCTAGAGCCTCCACAGCTGTGAATCATAATATCTAAAGGAGTTGCAAAGCAGCCTTTACTGACACAGGTCTTACTTGTGGACTGGGAATGAAATAAATTGGAGGCAGAGGGAAGAGGAGAGAGGTCAGAGAACAGCAAGTGCCTCTCAGTCTCCTTGTATTATCATCATCCTCTCATATGAAGGGATCCATTCTGCTGGTCGGAGTTGGATCCCCAGTAGCCACTGGCTGATGGTTCCCATATCACAACAGATTATAATATCACTTTTTATGTCTACATCATAAATTCATTTCTACCTTATCTTGGGGTGTTCAGTGTGGGTCAATGCCTAATTTCTGCCATAATAATTTCCAATTTTCTCAGCAGTTTTTGTTAAATAGTGAGGTCTTATCCCAAAAGCTGAGGTCTTTGGGTTTGTCACACACTAGATTACTATAATCACTGACTATTTTGTCCTGTGAATCTAACCTATTTCACTAGTTGATTTTCATTTCTTAGTACCAAATGGTTTTGATGACCGCTGCTTTATAAGATAATTTTAGCTCTGGTACAGCTATAGTCTCTAAATTCTTAAAAGTTAAATTAATTACATGAGGAAATAGTAAAATTATTAGTGTGAGAATGCAACTTTCCCTTCTTAGAGCTAGATAAATTTTACCATGAATTTTTAAAAAGTTAGATATGATAGACCTTGGGGAAAAAAAGACAGTTATTAGGGCACAAAAAATCTTACAGCTAGATGCAGGAAACCTAAATATATCCTTTTCAGATCATAATGCGATAAAATTATATTTAATAAAAAGCCACAGAAGCATAGATTAAAAGCTAATTGGAAATTAAACGATCTGATCTTTAAAAAGTGAATGGGTCAAAGAAAAAGTCATGGAAACAATCAACAATTTCATTAAAGAGAATGACAACAATGAGGCAACATTCCAAAATTGTGGGCTGCAGCTAAAAACAGTTCTTAGAAAACAAATTTATATCTCTAACTGTGTGCATCAATAAGAGAGAAAAAATAAGTCAATGAATTAGGCATGCAAGTAAAAATAAAATAGAAAAAGAACAAATGAAAAAACCCACAAACACCAAATCACTGTTTAATTTGATTTTAAAAGAAAGAAGAAAACCATATTACTAGTGTGAGGGATATAGAAGACCCTTACCCAAAATGATTACTCAGAGATCACGCAGTAGAAGGCAGAAAAGTTGTTTATTGAAAACCTCCCGGAGGATGAGCCGTCCCATTGAGAGATAAGAAAGAGAAAGCTGGTAGTAGAAGGGCTAAAGAGGCAGTAAAGATACATAGTTTTTATACAAAAATTACATCACAAGTAAGAGAGCATTGAGAAGAGGAGGGGGAGGCATCTAATTGGTTGTTGCTATTTGGGGAGATTGGAATGGAAGGTTTCTGTTTCCCTGAAATCTCCTGATTTCTAGGAAACAGAAAGTCAGGCCTTCAGGCATAATCAAGCAGATAGTGGTCCAACTAATAGACTAAATATCGATAAATGTCAAATACCAATAAATGTCATCAGCTCAGGTTAAGTAAATATGTTCCTAGCTGGCCAAGGCTCAAGTAAATATGAGCCTGCACATATTTTACACAGGTCATAGGGGAAACACAGAAATAATAAAATACAGAAAAAGAATTCTTACATTCCTGTAAGTTCTTCACCTTATCTCTATTCCCCACACTAGTATCAAAAATAAAAAGAGTGATCCCAACAAAGTGGAAGTTAAAGCAATTATTAGGAGCTGTATTGTCCAACTACATGTCGGTAAAACTGACAATTTGTGTGAGATGTATGAATATTTATTGTCCATTTATAAACTGTCCATATTAACAGAAGAAAAATAGAATATTTTTTGGGGGGTGATTCTAGGAAGATGGTGGAGCTCTCCCAATTTCCCCCATAAATAGAACAAATTTCTGCCTGAGGGTGAACATAGACTAGTGAAAAATCAAGACTTGGGGTTGAACAAGGATCCTCCTGATACAATACAATCTCTAAAGTGCAAACACCTCCAGGCTAGCTCTGCAAAAACATCAAGTGGAGATCTCTTGGGCTCCTTGTTTTGGTTGGAGCCTCAGCTGGAACCACAGAGACTTTCACCCCCAGACTGTTTATTGAGGGAGGATTTGAATCCTGGAAGACAGAGTGAAATCTCATCTGATTGGGAAATACAGGCCCAGCTGTGCTGCTGAGACAAGGTTCTGGGCAAGAAGGAATCAGCACCTGATGAGTAAAGAAGGAGCTGGGTAAGGGCTCTGCTGGCTATGGGCAGTTGCAGGAGGGTGGAGTTCTTGGTTTGAGGTTCTTGGTCAGAGTGGAGAACTGAAGGGAAGCTTGAGGCACCATCCCCACCCCCTATCTCAATGATTAGAGGTGCTTATATTAATATTTCTTATTTTTAAAAAAAGACCAAGCAAAGAAGAAAGAATCCCACCATTGAAACATATTATGGGAACAGTGAAAACTGGGATTCATCTTCAGAGTAGGACACTTCAGTGAAAAAAAAAAAGCTTCTACTCCAAAGAGTAATGTGAAATGGCTCTCTGTTAGGATTCTTACAAGGTGCTAAGTAAGTGGAATTGAGGAGACAGTGATTGAATCTAGTTTAGCATTGATTTAATCCCACAACAAATAATGGTTTCCTAGTAATATAATGATTGGTGTGTACTCAGTATGAACAAGAAACTCTCAGGGCCAGACACAGAAGTCTATTAGAAGCTCTCAGAGCCTCAGCCAGGATTCAGTCAAGGAGATTCACAAACCAGAGAAGGCAGCTTAAGCTCTCAGAACCAAGACTACAGAAGGCTTCTAAGAAAAACTAGCTGATCCCCAAGTGAAAGAGATAAGACTTTGAAGGAGACAATAAAGGATTTGGAGCTTTAATACCTTGCTGCATTTGGGGAGATTACTGAAACTGAAATGAAGGCTGCTCCCAGAAGCCCCCCAAGAAACCTGCTCCCAGAAAATATTATATTTTAGAGGAAAATATTACAGCTCTCTGCCCAGAGAGAATTTATAGAAGAACCCAAAAAAGAATTCAAAAATCAAATGAGAAACATTAAGGAAAATCTAAAGAAAAAAATTAAAACCATCCAAGAAAAATAAGAAGATTAAGAAAAAAGTTAACCAATTAGAAAAGGAGGTATAGCGTCTCAAAGATAAAAATAACTCTTTGAAAATTAGAATTGGGCAAGGGGAAACTATGAGAGACAAAGAAATAACAAAACAGATTACAAAGAATGAAAAGACAGAACAGAATATGAAACATCTCATAAGAAAAATAACAGATCTGGAGAACAGATCAAATAGAGGAAAATATAAGAATAATTGGACTGCCATAAAGTTGTAACCAAACAGAGAACCTTGACACAATAATGTAGGAAATAATCCTAGAAAGTTGTCCTAGAGTGACAGAACATGAGGGGAAAGTAGAAATAGAAAAAAAATCTACCTATCACCACCTCAAAGAAATCTTTTGTAGAAAACACATAGGAATATTATTGCCAAATTTTGAGACTCCCAAATCAAAGAGAAAAATTTTCAAGGAACAAGGAAAAAAACAAAATAATTCAAATATGCTGGAGCTGTTATTAGAATTATGTGAGAAATAAAATATTTAAATAGCCTTTTCTAAGAAAAAAATTGAAGAAGCCATCAACTAGCTATAAAAGAAAAAAATCTCCAGAACCTATGAATTTACAAGGAATTCTAACAAACTGTTCAGAAATGATTAATCCCAGGGGGCAATTAGATGCAGTGGCTCTGAAGTCAGGAGGACCTGCATTCAAATCCAGCCTCAAATACTTAATACTTCCTAACTGTGTGATCCTGGGCAAGATACTTAACCCCAATTGCCTCAGCAAACAAACAAACAAACAAAACAACAAAAAAAGATTAATCCCAATACTATGTAAACAATATGAAAAAATAGGTAAAGAAGGAGTCCTACCAAGTTCCTTTTTATGGCACAAATATAGTTTCAATATCTAAACCAGGAAACACAAATAAAAAGAAAGAAAATAATAGGCCAATTTCCTTAATAGCAATATAAAAAATAAATAAAACACCACCAAGAAGATTCCAGAATACACAACACTATAATCTGCTATGATTTATATCAGCAAAACTGGGCTGGTTCGATATTAGGAAAGATAGCAGCATAATTGACCATATCAATAATATTATCAATAAATATCATATGATTATATCAATATATGCAGAAAAAAGCCTTTAACAAATTTCAACATTCATGCCTATTAAAAAATACTAAAAAAAAAAAAAAAGGAATAAATGGAACCTTTCTTAAAATGATAAGTAGTACCTATCTAAAATCAAGAGTAAGTATATTCAACAATAAAGATAAACTTGAAGCAATCAATAAGATCAGGGTGAAGGAAGGATGCCCATCTTCATTACTACTATTCAAAATTGTACAAGTAATAGGATTGAACAAGCTTAGCTATGCTAGTTATAGCAGTAAGACAAGAAAAAGAAGGAATAAAAATAGACAACGAGGAAACAAAACAGTCATTCTTTGCAGATGGTGAGAAGCTATACTTAGAAACCCCTAGAGAACCAATTAAAAAACAAGTTGACACAATTAACAACTTTAACAAAGTTTCATGATATAAAATAAACCCACACAAATCACTAACATTTCTATATATTACTGAAAAATTCAGAAGAAAGAGAAAGAAAAAGAGAAATTCCATTTAAAATAACTGTAGACAATATAAAATGCTTGGGAGTATATCTGTCAAGATAAATTCAGGGACAATATGAACACAATTATAAAACACTTTTTATACAAATAAAGACAAGTCTAAACAATTGAAAAAATATTAATTGCTTATGGGTAGACGGAGCCAAAATAATTAAAATGGCACTTTTACCATTTCAATCAAGCTATTAAAGAATTATTTTATAGAGCCAGAAAAATTATGACTAAATTCATCTGGAAGAAGAGAAGGACAAGAATATCAAGGGAATCAATTGTTTTGGGAAAGTTTTTTTTTTTTTTTTAAAAAAAAACAAGGTGGCTTAGCAGATTTCAAACTATATTATAAAGTGGTAGCCATCAAAACAATTTGGTACTGGCCAAAGAAATAGAATTACACTGGATCAGTGTAATAATTTAGATATATAACCATAGTAGCAAATAGCGATAGTAATCTTGGGTTTGATAAACTCAAAGATCCAAATTTTGGGAATAAGAAGGCATCATTTGACAAAAATTGTTAGTTAAACTGAAAAGCATTTTGGTAAAATGCTAGATGAAATCTTACATTGTATACCAAAATATGGGTATATGATTTGGACATAAAAAGTGGTATTATTAGTAAATTAGGAGAGCATAGAATAGAGTACTTGTCAGATTTATGGAAAAGGGAAGAATTTATGACCAAATAAGAGATAGAGAATATTCCAATATGTAAAATCAGATAATTTTGATAACATCAAATTAAAAAACCTTTTGTACAAACAAAATTAATGTGGTCAAAACTGGAAGAAAACCAGGAAACTAAAAATATATATATATATATATATATATAGTCAGTTTCTGATAAATGCTTCATTTTCAAATACCGAGAGAATTGAGTCAAAATTATAAAAACTTAGAGTTGTCCCCCAGTTAATAAATAGTCAAAGAATATTGGGTTTTTTTTAGAAGAAAAAACCAAAGTAGCAATAATCACATGGGGGAAAATGTTCTGAATCACTTCTGATCACAACTAATAATTGCAGATTAAAACATTACTGATGCAACACTTCACAAGTTAACTAGATGTGGAAAAAATGGGACATTAATGATTTGTAAATAAAGTTGTGAACTACTCCAATCATTCTGGATAGTAATTTGGAATTATGCTATAAAGTTGTGCATTACCTTTGACCCAGCAATATTACTCCTAGACTTGTATTCCAACAAGATCAAAAAAGGAAAAGATTTATTTGTAGAAAAAAAATTATAGCAGCTCTTTTTGTGTTGGGAAAGAATTGGAAATTGAGGGTATGTACATTAAGTAGTTTGTGATAAAATATTATCAGACTATAGGAAATAATGAGTGGGCTTTTTCTCTCTTTTCCTCTTTTTCTTCCTTTTTCTTTTTCTTCTCTTCCTCTCCTTTTCTCCTCCACCTTTTTCTTTTTCTGTTCATTTTTTCTCCTCTTCTTTTTCACTGTTTTTATTTTTCTTCCCTAGGTTGGTTTTGACAAGAACATGCCTTGCACATAGAGGAACTATAAATGATGGATCCGATCTCTTGCTATGCTTCTCTATCTAGTGAGTCTGATGTCTCCCTGACACCATGCATGTTAGAAATGCAAAAATTAGAGCAAGCATTGTTTCTTGCTGGAATCTCTTTTTTCTGCAACACTAAGTACATGAAAATCAACCTGAACCACAGAATCCAACAATAAGGATACTTTGAACGGTGCTCATATGTGGTTTAGATAGTTGGATAGATCTGAAATTTTTCATCATTGTAATCTATGTGGATATTTGTCAAGAATGTTATGATGCTTATGTCATATAGAGTTTTATTGGATTCTTTTTCAATTATCTAACTGATATCCAAATCTGGTATTAATCTTTGAAGCCAAAGATTAGCGGAAATATTTATCTCCTTTCTGCTGCAGTCCATCATGGGCAATGGGAGTATTATTATTCAGAAACAAACTAGGTCTGCTATAAAATACTGCTGTCAGACTGTTCACAACTATTATTTCTCTAATCTGTAAGCTTCTTGATGTATAAGATGAAAAGAATTTTAGCTTTAAAAATGATTGGACTTAATTTTATTCAATAATGTGTCAATTGCTTACTATGTGATGCCTTGTAATATTTTGAAGGAAGAAATTAATCACACGTAGTCTATTGGCAAATGTCATTGTGTAAAGATGTTGTTTTTCTTTCCTTCTGGTAAGTGGTAATTATTGCCTTGTTGCTTAAAGTTGGAGTTATTTCTGAAAAAGAATGCCTGAAAATGGCAGATGTAGAAACTATGATTACAGGTCTACAAGATTTCATTGAGATCTTCTTTGCTGCTATTGCTCATCCCTGTAGCTTTCCTCACAAAACCTATGTGCAGTGTGTAGGAGAAGGCTCATGTTTTGATTCCTTCCTTGCAATGTAAGACATTTCAGACATTAGAGATGACATATCTGAACAAATAACAAATATCAGAAAAATTTGGTTATTGTAGTAAAAAGTTTTTTCCTGGTGAGTAAGAACAAATTGAAAATACATTATTATCATCAGCACAAGATCAGATTTTTGTTGTGTCTTCTATGTCATTTTCATCTTTGGGTCACTATTAAGAGTATGGACACACCATGATACCATAGACTACACCCAACTAACTGTTCTAAGATGCCTGATGAAATTCATAATAATGTTATAGGAGGAAATGAAAAACCTCCAGCTAGATGTAAATCTGTGGCTCCAGAATATTTAAAGGAATACTGTTTCTTCTGTCCTGAAATGTTATTTCATAACCTGGTATCCTATTGCTCATGAATTTCGTGCTTGGAAGAACACAAAATTTTTATGAAAAATTCTAGACCAGAGAAACTGATAAAAGCCAGAGTATGTACAAAGATATAGTTGAATTTAAAACTGGAATTAAGTACGTTTTATATATCAAATAATCAGTCTAAATTTCTCAAGATTTGATTTTTTTCTCAATGTAGAATATCACATGCTTACTTTGATGAAGAGAAGAAAATGACTGCAATTAGAAAGACAAAAAGAAAGAAGGAAAGAAAAAGAGAAAGGAAAGAAAGAAAGAAGAAAGAGAAAAAGAAAGGAAGAGAGGGAGGGAGGAAAGGAGAAAGGGAGGAAAGAAGGAAGGAAGGAAGGAAGGAAAGAAAGAAAGAAAGAAAAAAGAAAGATGAAGAAAGAAAAAAGAAAGGAAGGAAGGGGGGAGGAAAGAAATGAAGAACAGGATGATTTCAGGAAAACCTAGGAAGACTTATATGAATCCTTGCAAAGTAAAATGGACAGAACTAGGAAAACACTGTACACAGAAATAGCAATATTGTTTTTGCTTTATTCAATTTTTACATTTTTAAAAACAATAGCTTTTTATTTGAAACAAGGTTTTGCAACAATGAATATTTAAAACTAGCACTGTATATGTTTTAAAAATAAAAGCTTTTTTTTAAGCAAAAAATAAATAAATAATAACTTTCAATTTTCAAAAATAGTTTTCAACATTCACCCCTACAACATCTTTGTGGTACAAATTTTTCTCCCTCCATTCCCTTTATCCCCTCTCTAGACAGCAAGTAATCCGATATAGGTTAAACATGTGCAATTCTTCTATATATATTTCCACATTTATCATGCTGTACAGGAAAATCAGATCAAAAAAGAAAAAAAGCAAGCAAACAACAGCAAAAAAAGTGAAAATACTATATCGTGATCCACTTTCAGTCCTCATGGTCCTCTTTCTGGATTCAGATGGCTCTCTCTATCACAAGTTATATTGGAAATGACCTGAATGACCTCATTATTGAAAAGAGCCACATCCATCAGAATTAATCATTGTATAATCTTATTGCTGATGTTCTTTTGGTTTTACTTACTTCACTTAGCATCCATTCATGTAAGTCTCTCCAGGTCTTTTTGAAATCATCCTGCTGATCTTTTCTTATAGAACAATAATATTCCGTAATTTTCATATACTATGACTTATTCAGCCATTCCTTAATTGATGGGCATCCACTCAATTTCCAGTTCCTTGTCACTAAAAGTGGGCCTTCAATGTTTAATTCAATGAAAGTTACTTTACTTACATGAACTGATCCTAGATGAAATGAATAGAACCAAGAGAACATTGTATACAGCAACAAGAAGACTCTGCAATGATTAACTTTGATGGACATGACTCTTTTCAATAATGAGGTCATTCAGGACAATTTTAATAGACTTGGGATGGAGAGAGCCATCTGCATACAGAAAGAGGATCGTGAGGACTGAATGTGGATCACAACAATATTTTTCACCTTTTTTGCTATTGTTTGCTTATTTTTTGTTTTCTTTTTCTTTTTTCCCCTTTTTGATCTGATTTTTTTTTTGTGTGCAGCATAATAAATGTAGAAACATGTATAGAAGAATTGCATATATTTAACCTACATTTGATTTCTTGCTGTCTAGGGGAGAGGTGGAAGGAAAGGAGGGAGAAAAATTCTGAACACAAGGTTTTGCAGGGGTGAATATTGAAAACTATCTTCACATATATTTTGAAAATAAAAAGTTATATTTTTAAAATGGGGGGGGCTGCTACAAATATTTTTGCACATGTGAATCCCTTTTCCTCCTTTATGATCTCTTTGGGTCACAGATTCAGTAGAAACACTGCTGGATCAAAGAGTATGCATAGTTTGATAGCAATTTGGACATGGTTTCAAATTGCTGTCCAGAATGGTTGAATCAGTTCACAACTCCTAGATTTCTCACATCCCTTCCAACATTTATCATTTTCATTTCCTGTGATCTTAGCCAGTCTGAGAGGTGTGTAGTGTTAATATAACTTCAGAGTTGTATTAATTTGCATTTCTCTGATCAATAGTGATTTAGAGAATTTTTCATATGGCTAGAAATAGTTTTAATTTCTTTATCTGAAAATTGTCTGTTTGTATCCTTTGACCATTTATCAATTAGAGAATGGCTTGTAGTCTTATAAATTTGAGTCAATTTTCTATTGCTTTTATCAGAATCCTTGAATGTAAAATATTTTCCCCATTTTTTTTGCCTCCCTTCTTGTCTGCATTGGTTTTTGTTTGTACAAAAAAACTTAATTTAATGTAATCAAAATTATCCATTTTGCATTTCATAATGTACTCTAGTCCTTCTTTGGCCATAAATTCATTCCTTCTCCACAGATCTGATATGTAGACTATCCCTTGTTATCCTAATTTGCTTATAGTATCACCTTTTATGTCTAAATCATGAACCCTTTTTGACTTTATCTTGGTATAGGATGTTAGGTGTTGCTGTTATACTATTTTCTAATTTTTTTCAGCAATTTTTCTCAAATGGTGAGTTCTTATCTCAATTGCTAGGGTCTTTGAGTTTATCAAATACTAGATTACTATAGTCATTGACTATTGTGTCTTGTGAACCTAATCTATTCCACTGTTCAACTATTCTGTTTCTTAGGCTGTACCAAATGGTTTTGATTACCACTGCTTTATAATATAGTTTTGTTTTTGATGTTGTTGTTTTTCCTGTGGCAGTTGGGGTTAAATGACTTGCCTAGGATCACACAGCTAGGAAGTATTAAGTGTTTGAGGAAAGATTTGAACTCAGGTTCTCCTAACTTCAGTGCTCTATCCACTGCACTAACTATAATATGGTTTTAGGTCTGGCACAGCTAGGCCACTTTCATGGCAGTTGGGGTTAAGTGACTTGCCTAGGATCACACAGCTAGGAAGTATTAAGTGTTTGAGGAAAGATTTGAACTCAGGTTCTCCTAACTTCAGTGCTCTATCCACTGCATTAACTATAATATGGTTTTAGGTCTGGCACAGCTAGGCCACTTTCATTTACTTTTTTTTTTTTCATCAATTCCCTTGAAATTCTTGACCTTTTGTTCTTACAGATGAACTTCATTGTTGTTGTTTTTTTTTTTTCCCTAGCCCTCTAAAGTAATTTCTTGGCAGTTCAATTGGTATGCCACTTAATAAGTAGATTAATTCAAGTAGAATTGTCATTTTTATTATATTAGCTTGACCTACCAATGAGCACTTGATATTTTTCTTTTTTCTTTTTAATTTATTAAAACTTTTTATTTACAAAACATATGTATGGGGTAATTTTTCAGTACTGACCTTTGCAAAGCCTTCTGTTCCAAATCATCTCCTCTTTCCTCCCACTCCTTCCCCTACATGGTAGGTAATCCAAAACATGTTAAATATGTTAAAATACATGTTAAATCCAATATATGTATATATATTTATGCAGTTATCTTGCTGCACAAGAAAAATCTGATCAAGAAGGAAGAAAAAAATGAGAAAAGAAACAAAATGCAAGCAAATAACAACAGAAAGAATGAGAAAATGAAAATGCTATGTTGTGGTCTACACTCACTTCCCACGGTCGTTTCTCTGGGTGTAGAAGACTCTTCATCACTGAAGAATTGAGATTGGCTTGAATCATCTCATTGTTGAAGAGAGCCACATCCATCAGAATTGATCAACATATAATCTTGTTGTTGCCATGTACAATGATCTCCTGGTTCTGCTCATTTCACTTAGCATCAATTGATGTAAGTCTCTCTAGGTCTCTCTGAAAGCATCCTGCTGATCCTTTCTTACAGAACAATAATACTCCATAACATTCATATACCACAATTTACCCAGCCATTCTCCAATTGATGGGCATCCATTCAGTTTCCAGTTTCCTGCCACTGTGAAAAGTGCTGCCACAAACATTTTTGCACATGTGTGTCCCTTTCCCTCCTTTAAAATCTGTTTGGGATATAATCCCAGTAGAAACACTGCTGGGTCAAAGGATATGCACAGTTGGATAACTTTTTGAACATAGTTCCAAATGAGCACTTGATATTCTTCCAGTTGTATACATCTAACTTGACTTGTGTGGAAAGTGTTTTGTAATTGTGTTCATGTAGTTCCTGACTTTGTCTTGGCAGGTAGACTCACAAATATTTTATATTATCTGCAGTTATTTTAACTTAAATTTCTCTTTGTATCTCTTGTTGCTGGACTTGGTTGGTAACATGTAACAGCAATATTGCAAGGTGATCAACCCTGAAAAACTTGGCTTCTCTAATCAAGGTAATAATCCAAGATAATTCCAAAAGACCTATGAAAAAAACTGCTATCTACTTTCAGAGAGAGAACTGATGAACTCTGGATGCAAATTAAAGCATATTTTTTTAAGTCTCTGTTTTTTTGTCTGTATTTTCTTTTGTAGGATGGCGAATATGAAAATGTTTTTCTTGATGTCACTTGTATAATCCATATCAAATTGCCTTCTCAAGGGGGAGAGGAGTAGAGAGAAGAGAATTTGGAACTCAAAATGTTAAAAAAAAAATGTCAAAATTTTACGTAATTGATAAATATTTTAAAAACTTTTTAAATAGAAAATTTGAATCTAGATTCTGAACTATTTAAAAAAAAACAAAAACAAACAAGCAAACTCTTGTGTTTAGTTTACCTGTAAATTTAAAGACTTTGAGTTGCAGAAGACTAAATAGGAGCTATGGTCACTCAGGCAAATTCTTTTGTATTTGGCTTTCCCCCCATTTTGATTATGAGTAAAAACTTATTTTTAGTTAAGCTTGTATGATTAGCTCCACTAAAATATACACAACAAAGGGAAGAAGTTTTCCTTCAGTGGACAGAGGCACCCTAAGTATAATGAACAGACTAAATCATGAATATCATAATTCTCATAATTAAAAAAGCATTTTCACCCAGAAAACAAAGGGAAGTTCGGGGTAGAGATAGCCAGTTCTCTTGAAGCCAGTGAGCTAATAGGTTACTTCACAGAATCTCTGTTATTGGGTGGACTACAGATTGGCCACAGTGATTAAAAAGAGTCAGCTAGTGATCAGCATTACTCCCTGAGTATTAAATTTTATTCAATTTACTTTTCTTCCCCCAAATCCCTATTTGTGGAACATTTTTACCACCTTTACAATCACTCAGATTCACAGCCTTGGAGTCATATTCTATTCTTCACTCTTCTTCTATTTGCCTAACCAATCAGTTGTAAAAGCTTGTCAAATTCTACTTCCAGAACTTCTCTCATATCTCTTGCCTTCCTTCAGTTCATATTATCATCATACCTTCATCACATCTCCCCTTGATTATTATAAAATCCTTCTAACTGGACTCCCATTTTCAGTTTTTTTTTTTCTTTTTCTATCGATATTCCACTTAGCGGCTAAATAATAAGTCACATGCCCAACCATGTCACTCACTTATTCAATAAACTATCCATTCCATATTATTTCTAAGGTTACATATAACTTCTCTGTTTGGCATGTAAAATCTGTTGCAATCTGCGTCCAGCCTACCTTTCTAGTTTTATTTCATATAACTTCTTTCCATGGACTTTACAATCTGGTCAAAGCAGTCTATTTGCTGTCCTTCATCAACCACCTACCATTTTCTATCCATATTTTCCCCCATCCCTAGACTGTACTTCTCCCTTTTTTCTAACTTCCCCATGACTGTTGAGAGTACTACTATTCTCCCAATAACTCAAGGCTCACAATCAGAATGTCATTTTCTACTCCTTATTCTCTCATCCCTTACATACAATATCTTGCCAAGGCTGGTTGATTTTACTTTTATAACATCTCTATTATATGCATCCTTTTCTTCTCTGACATTAATACTACATTAGCATGGGCTCTTATGAAGTTATGGCTGAACTAATGTAATACCCTACCACTTTGTCTCCCTCCCATAAGTTTCTCCCCACTCCAATCCACCTTCACTTAGCTATCAAATGATCTTCCTAAAACACAGATCTGACCATTTCATACCCCCTATTCAATAAACTCTAGCAGATCTTTATATGTTCCAAATATAAAATCTTTACTTGAAATTCAAAATCCTTTATAACCTGGCCTCTTCCTACCTCTCCAGTCTTCTTACACTTTGTTCACGTTTATATATTCTGTGATCCAGTAATACTAGTCTTCTTGTTGTTTCTTGCATGAGAATCTATCTCTGACCTAGGGCCAACTGTCTTCTTTCTGAAATCTTCCATTTCCTTATCTGAACCTTCTGAATTCCTTCAAGATAAAATCCTACCAAATTCCAGCTAAAATTCCACCTTCTACAGGTATTCTTTCCTGATTCCCCCTTAATTCTAGTGTCTTTCCTCTTATTTCCACTTTTTTCCATTACAAAACACATTTGTACATAGTTGTTTGCATGTTATCTCTTTTCTATGAGCTCCTTGAGAGGACTGTCTTTTGCCTTTCTTTGTATCCCTAGGGTTTAGCACAGTACTTGGCAAATGGCATGTGTATTATTATGTTTATTATATATTATGTGTTTAAAATTTATTATATTGCTTACAAAAATGTTTTTAACTGACTAAGTGATCATAGATTTCTGTCAGGAAAACTTCCATCTACAGAGGTAGGATGAACGGCAAATGAATAGGGAACAGGAAATGCCTGACTGGGAGAGGTGGAGAAAAAGAGTGTCTGGACATAGTTTATTTTGTATAATTGATAGATACCAGAGGCAAGAATGAGTACTTCTTCCTTTAACTTTTGTTTTAACTTTATAGACTCAGACCAAAGTATATATTCACAAAAAAAAGTCAAACAAGGTGGAGGATATAGGATATGCAAGATAATATTACAATCAAGAATAGATATTGTAAGTCTTCTAAAACAAAGAATGTATACTAACAACAGCTACGGAGGTCTTAGGGATCTCTGATCTGATGGTCTTCAAGACTATGGCAGGAGTAGAAAGAGGGGTCAACAAGGGACAAATGTGTCCTTTATCAGTTCCATTCTACAGAAAGCTGAGGTATTATAGGTTTCCTGGAATAGGGGCAGGAGTGTGGTCTTCATTCAGGCACATCTGATTGGTTTTCTATAACATCATAAATCAGGAGATACAAACTCTCTGATAAGGTTTTGCAATGGCTACAGTGCTAGGCTTATGATCAGGAAGATTTGAGTTCAAATCCAGCCTGAGATACTAGAAGTGTGACCAGGGACAAGTCACACTTCCTATAACTCCTGGAACTCAGAATTCTCTCAGAATGTTGGGGACTTATATCTCTTTAGCAACCCCAAGTTTGGTCAGTGATAACAAGGTTTCTGAGACAAAAGATAAGATGCATACCAGACTACCCCTCAACCTCACCTCTAAATCATAAAATAATTTTTTGTTGTTGTTGTTTTTAAGAGTCAATTTGGGTTAAGTGACTTGCCCAAGATCACACAGTTAGAAAGTAGTGTCTGAAGTTGGATTTGAACTCAGGTCCCCCCAGCTTCAAAGGAGATGCTCTACCCACTGCACCATCTAGCTGCCACCATAAAATTTAATATTGAGATACATACCAGACCACTCCTCAGTTATACCTTTAAGCCATAAACTTAGCATATCAGTGACACGAAGAACTAGCTCTCTCTTTGTTTTTTCCTATACATTTATTTTCTTGCTATTGGTTCTTTGCTAAATTCTTTTGAAATTTAATGCTTCACAATAAACTGGCAAAACATTTTTACAGCCAAAGGATCTGTCTCTTTTCTAAAATATATAGAGAATTGACTCAAATTTATAATAGTTCAAGCCATTCTTCAATTGATAAATGGTCAAAGGATAACAATTTTCAAATAAAGAAATTGAAACTATTTGTAGCCACATGAAAAGGTGCTCCAAATCGCCATTAATCAGAGAAATACAAAGCAAGACAACTCTGAGATACCACTACACACCTGTCAGATTGGCTAAGATGACAGGAAAAGATGACGAATGTTGGAGGGGATGTGGGAAAACTGGGACACTGATACATTGTTGGTGTAGTTGTTAACAAATCTAACCATTCTGGAGAGCAATTTGGAACTATGCTCAAAAAGTTATCAAAATGTGCATACCTTTGATTCAGCAGTGTTTCTACTGGGCTTATATCCCAAAGAGATCTTAAATGAGGGAAAGGGACCCGCATGTGCTAAAATGTTTATGGCAATCCTTTTTGTAGTGGCAAGAAACTGGAAATTGAATGGTTGCCCATCAATTGGGGAATGGCTGAATAAATTATGGTATATGAGTGCTATGGAATACTATTGTTCTGTAAAAAAGGACTAGCAGGATGATTTCAGAGAGACTTGGAGAGACATGAACTGATGCAAAGTGAAATGAGCAGAACTAGGAATTTAGTATACACAGCAACAACAAGACTATATGACAATCAAATCTGATGGACGTGGCTCTCTTCAACATTGAGATGATTCAATCAGTTCTACTTGTGCAGTGATGAAGAGAATCATCTACACCTAGAGAGAGAACCATGAAAACAGATTGTAGAATAAAACATAGCATTCTTAGTCTCTCTGTTGTTATTTGCTTGCATTTTGTTTTCTTTCTCAGTTTTTCCTTTTATTCCTTCTTGATCTGATCTTTCTTGTGCAACAAGATAACTGTATAAATTTATATACATGTATTGGATCTAACATGTATTTCAACATATTCAACATTTAACATATATTGGACTACTTGCCAGCTAGGAGAGAGGGTGGGGGGAAGGAGGGGAAAGTTTGCAACAAAAGGTTATGTAAGGGTCAATGTTGGAAAAATTACCCATACATGTGCTTTGTATGTATTGTACCAATACATTCATTATTATACCAATGATTCAATTGGTGTTCAATTTTATGATAAACTTTGCCTTTTGATTTGGAGATGGGTTCAAGCCTGAAAATTCTTTTGAGATACTTTGGGACTCTAATCTGCAACCCCAACATTTTGGGGTCTCTTTTGAACCTCAACAAGAGCACACTGAAAATGTTTAAGTACAAGTTTTACCTTAGATAAAGGTTTTACTTATTAAGTAAATGATTAAATGGGAAAGGAATCATTTTAGAAGTTATGCTTTTATGTGTTTTTATCAATTAGAGTGGTTTTTCTAAAGAACAAGGTGGAAAATATCAATGCCCTTCCCTCTAATGTTTGGAGGGCTTCAGTTACACGCATAAGGACAGAAAGACTATTCTTTTTTTTTTAATATTATAACTTTTTATTGATAGTACATATGCATGGGTAATTTTTTACAACATTATCCCTTACACTCACTTCTGTTCCAACTTTTCCCTTCCCTCCCTCCACCCCCTCCCCTAGATGGCAAGCAGTCTTATACATGTTAAATATGTTATAATATATCCTAGATACAATATATGTGTGCAGAACTGTAGAGTTCTCTTGTTGCACAGGAAGAATTGGATTCAGAAGGTAAAAATAACCTGAGAAGAAAAACAAAAATGTAACCCATTCACACTCATTGCCCAGTGTTCTTTCTCTGGATGTAGCTGATTATGTCCATCATTGATCGATTGGAACTAAATTGGATCTGATCTTTGTTGAAGATATCCATTTTCATCAGAATATATCCTCATACAGTATCGTTGTTGAAGTGTATAATGATCTCCTGGTTCTGTTCATTTCACTCAGCATCAGTTTATGTAAGTCAGAAAGACTATTCTTTTGTCCCACTAATATTCAGGAGAAGTTTCTTCTCTCCAGAATCTATACCTTCTATAATTGAATTCAACTTCACAACATGCATTGTGCTTACTGTGTACAACTCTTTTTATTGGGTTCTGATACATAAATATATAGAGAGGGGAAGGGAATAGACAGTTATTAAGCACCTATTATGTGCCAGGCATTATGCTAAGTACTATACAAGTATTATATTATTTGATAATAGATTGAGAGACCAGACCATGATTTGTTACTGAAAGTCAGACAATAACTTCCAGGCTTTTCAGTCTTTTCCCACTAGCTCAACTATAGGATGTATATAAAACAAAGGAGCATATTGGAGCTGCTAAAAATCAGTTTTCTCATCTCTGTTTCAATAAGCTTTTTATTCCTTAATTACTCTGTTCATACCTATGTTCAGGTACTTTTCTTCTAAACGAAAAAAGCCATAGGCATATTTATTGTAGTTAGAGAAAACATAAAACTAAGAACTAAAATAGTTCTTCTGACCTTGTGAGATGAGAGACTCAAATGAAACTCAAAGAAGAGAGAGGAATTTAAAGTGCAGACCTTACCTAATCCCCAACCCTTTTGTAAGTAGTCTGGAGAAGGGGATGAACTTAAAAGTCATAGGTTTAAAAGAAAGCTGATAATAATTACATTGTAAGTTTCTTAAGATCAGGGACTGTCTTGTGACTCATTTTGATTTCCAACTGCTTAGCACAAAGTCTGGCATATGATAAATATTCAGTTTTTATTGATTGCTTATTCATTATTGATGACCGAGGAAAGTTGTAGCGCTATACTGCAGGGAAGAGGCTTATTAACCACAACATTCATAGTTATTTCATGAAAAGTCTCTGCTTTGAATTTAATGTGTCCTGTTTCTGGCAAATAAAAGCAAATATATGAGCAAAAATATCTTAGCCAAGATTGAGAGAATTAAGATTCTGATGCACAAAATATCTAAAATTTAGAGTAGATTTCAAAAATAAAGGGGCCTCCATTTGCCACACAAATATATGACACAAATTTTTCTCTCAAGGAGTTTACATTCTAACTGGGGACAGGGAAAACAAATACAGAGCAGCTAGGTGGCAGAGTGGATCTGGAATTGGAAGACTCATCTTTGTAAGTTCAAATCTAACCTCAAACATTTACTAGTTTTATGACTCTAGTCAATTTACTTAACCTTGGTTGACTCAATTCATCATCTATAAAATGAGCTAGATAAGGAAATGGCATTCTACTCCAGTAGCTTCACCAAAAAACTCAAACCCTCAAATGGGGTGAATCAGACATGACCGTAAAACAACGCTGCCATAGAACAAAACAGAAAAACTATGATATTGGATAGCATGAGATAAATGCATAGAAGAATTTCAGGAAAGGTGTTATTACCAATTTGTAAGGAAGGATTACTTTCACTGAGGGTAGTAATAATAAGGTGCAAAGCTTAATGAAGGAAAGAGCCCCTGTTCCTTCAAAGGATGAGAGGAACTTCAACAGTTGGAGAAAAAAGATAAGTGGAATACCTAAATAGTGAAGTCCCCTCAGGAACATGCAAAACATTCCTGCAAAACAGTCATATTCCTACATAACCACTTGTCTAACCATTCCTTCTATGATCAATGACAAATAAAATAAAAGAAGGGTGAAGAACTAAAAGTCCCAACTACAAATACCCGGTTTGCCCAGACCTTGCTCCCTCTTCAACCCTCTCCTTGGTGCTGAGCAAATACCTTTGTTTTGTACCCTTTTCTCTTGCCGCTGGAAAAAGTGCTGGAGTTCAGATTGAGAGCTCTGAAGTCCAGCCAATGAAAAGAAGAGCCAGGGGGTAGATGAGGTTGGAGAAAAAAGATATGTGCTTTGTGGAGTTCTTTGTAACTTACATGCTGTTTCTGAGTACCACATGGAGCATACCCTTTCTCAGGGGAAAGAAATAAATCCTTTCTGCCTATTTGAGTTTGTCTCTTTGGAATCAACCCACACCAGGTGAAATCTACTCCAAGTATGGAGATAGTATAAGCAAAGGTATGAAGATGAGGGAAGTCAGAATGGAATGATATAGAGTGTAGACCAATTTGACTAGAATATAGAATATAAAAGAATAATAAAAGAAGATTGGACATGTAAGAAACAAAATGCCTTACCAAGAACTCCATTGACTTGCAGATGAATCCAGGAAAAGGTTTTATTTTACATTTTATTTTACATTCTTTCTAAAACAGGTGTCTAAGTTAGTAGTCACATCCTTGAAGCTCAAAACCACAGCCTTTTATTCCCTATCCTGAAAGGTTAAGTCCCTATTTCTCCCCATTGGCTGGGTACTACAGAGGTTACAGTCTATTTGAAAAATCTAATTCACTCAGGTGTCTTCAGTCCTAATTATATCTCCACTCTACATGAATGTGAGCCCCCATCTTGCATAACATCTTTCCTATTTTAATTTATGGTTCCTCTCCATGAGTTTTGTTTCCCTCTGTTCCACATCAGCCTAACCTTTAGATTCCATTTCTTAGGTTTCAATTTCATTTTTGTGATTTAAATTTCATTTCTCTGCATTTCTCTAATTTAAGTTTCATGACTGTGAAAATGAAACCCTCATCTAATTCTCACATTTTTTACTAGAACATAGAATACATAAAGGAGCATAATAAAAGAAGATTAGACAGGTAAATTGGAAGCAGAGTGTGAAGAATCTTGGGAGATGTAGTAGATGGAAAATAATTTATCTATGGTCTGTAAATAGAATACTGGTAAGTGTTCTGGGTAGGATCATATAATCATAGCTATAGATCTATGATCTAGGACTAAAAGGAAACCTGATCACAAGCCATCCCATCCAACTGTCTCATACTATGGATGAGAAAACTGCTTCAGAATCATTTAATATTATGTAATATATAAAAAATATACATGTATCTATACTTGCACATATTCACTATTACATATGCACATACACATATAAATGTGTATATAAATGTTATTGGTAAGTTCTCTAAAAGGGCATTGTAGGCAGATTTTTTAAAAAGTAGTTTCTTTTTTATTAATTACATCTGCCACAAATATAAATGGAAGAGACAATGAGTGCTTCAGAACACATCTTACTCTATTATAACCAATCTGTCATAAACACTCTACCTTTCGCTGACTTGATTATTAGACTGGACTAGGGAATGAACATCTTCATACCATGTGTGTATTCCTCATCATCCCCCATAATATGTACATATACACATGTTTTTTTTTTTTCATTTTACAGATAAGAAAACTGAAACCCAGGGAGATTAAGAGACTCTCACCCAGGTAGAGAATGTTAGGGACTGAATTTCAACTTATTTCTCAGTTCCAGAGTCAGTATTACTTCTACTATACATCACAATATTACCTTATATACTCGAGTATAAGTCAACCCGAATATAAGCTGAGGCCCCTAATTTTAACCCAAAAATCTGGGAAAGCTTATTATATCAGTAGTTTTAGGTAGCGCACCGGTGCCCGCAGAGGAGGAGAGTAGGTGCCGGTATACGTATGTAGAGTGGTTGCCAGCATTAGTATATAGTCCGGTTACCGACTGTGATACTACAGGAACAGCCGTATCACCGTAGCAACGGCCGGCCCTGTAGCATCACAGTCGGCACTCGCGCTGTATACTACACAGCAGGGGGGCATTCACAGGGATATTTACACATGTTTTATCTAGTGACTCAAGTATAAGCCAAGGAGGGGATTTTCTGCCCAAAAATTGGGCAGAAAAACTCGGCTTATACTCCAGTATATACCGTACTTTTACTATTAGGATGAGAAAGGGCATGATAATCTATTATCCCCATAGTTCCACTCAAACTCCTTGTGATTTTAAATTGAAGACTTAAGATACCTTTCCATGACCCCCACTTCCTATCCATGTCAACTCCAATGCCTTTGGAGTATCTTTCCTACTCTTCTCTACTATTCCAATACTTTATTTATTAACAAACTATTCCTCTTTTAAAAAATTTAACAAAAGCTTTTTATTTTCAAAATGCATGCAAATATAGTTTTCAACATTCACCCTTGCAAAAACCTTCTGTTCCAAGTTACAGCAAGTAATCCAATATATGTAAAACTTGTGCAATTCTTCTATATGTATTTGCACAGCTATCATGATGCACAAGAAAAATCAGATCAAAAAGAAAAAAAAAGTGAAAGAAAAAGAAGCAAAAACACAAAAAAGGCAAAATACAATGTTGTGATCCACTTGCAGTCCCCACAGTCTTCTCTCTGGATACAGATAGTTCTCTTTATCACAAGTCTCTTTGGAATTGGCCTGAATCATCTCATTGCTGAAAAAAGCCACATTCATCACAGTTGATCATCATGTAATCTTGTGTTGCTGTGTGTAATGTTTTCTTGGTTCTACTCACTTCACTTAGCATCAGTTTATGTAAGTTTCTCCAGGCCTTTCTGAAATCATCTCACTGATCATTTATTATAGAACAATAATATTCCATAATATTCATATACCATAAGTTATTCAGTCATTTTCCAACTGAAGGGTATACACTCAGTCTCCAATTTCCACTACAAAAAAGGCTGCCACAAACATTTTTGCTCATGTGGGTCCCTTTACCTCCTTTAAGATCTCCCAGGGATACAAGCTCAGTAAAGACATTGCTGGATCAAAGGATATGCAGAGTTTGGTAGCCCTTTGGGCATAGTTTCAAATTACTTTCTGGAATGATTGGATCAGTTCACAACTCTACCAATACTGTATTAGTGCTCCAGTTTTCCCACACCAACCCCCAACATTTATCATTATCATTTCCTACCATCTTAGTCAATCTGAGAGGTATGTAGTGGAACCTCAGAGTTGTCTTAATTTGCATTTCTCTAGTCAACAGTGATTTAGAACCTTTTTTCATAAGACTAGAAATGGTTTTAATTTCTTCATTCGAAAACTATCTGTTCATATTCTTTGATCATTTATAAATTGTAGAATGGCTTATATTCATATGAATTTTATCCAATCCTCTATATATTTTAGAAATGAGGCCTTTATCAGAACCCTTGGATGTAAGAAATTTTTTTCCAGCTTTCTACTTCCATTCTAATATTGGCTGTATTGGTTTTAACAAACTATTCTTCTTGACTTATGCAATTCCCCTAAAAATCACTTTGTATTTAATTTACAGTTAGTAATATGTGTACAAGTTGTCATATAGGAGCAGCCTTTTTCCAATGGCTGGGTAGCCAAAACTGTCTGACTCTTTAAAACTACCCAACTAACTCTTAGTCACTCTCTTTCTGGCATTCATGTCTAGGTTTGGACTTATTCATTCATATGGGCAACTTGAGAGCCACATTATCCCTTCCTTTGTGAGCTATGTAATTTCCTGGAAATGGGCATGGACTTTTGGTCTATTTTATTTATCTTTTTTATTTTAGGTTCAGGGAGTTCAAGCCATACAGGTGTGAGAATGTGGGATTCCAGGTTAGATGCTATAGCCCTGAATTTAGTGGAAGACTTGAACTTAGTGGAACAAATGCTGCCTAGATTGTAAATCTAATCCCTCTTTTCCCCCCAGAGACTAAGGTGGTGAAGGAAGAGGAGGATTTCCCAAGATGTTGGGGGAAATAGTTGGATGCTTCTTCTTGCCTCTTTGAAACAAATATTCCTTTGTAAAAACTAATCTGGTAGTTTAATGAAATTGGGATGCTAGTCAGTGCATTCCTAAAAAGGGAGAGTAAAGTAAATAGGGTTCTGGTCTATGACAGAGAAAAGAAATCCTCTAAAGATCTTCTAATGTTTCAAGATACCAGAGAAAAAATCAGTGTGGTAGGGAAGGGGACAAGGCTAAATAACACAGCCCCTGACTTCAGGCATTGCCTATCAGAGTAACTGCATTACACCCAGATGACTCTTTGAGTCTCAGTTTCAACCATTGTAAAATATGGGATTTAGAATATGGTTCCTTCCAATTCTAAATCTATGATCTCATCACCAAACTCAATGTCCAAAATAGAGTAGGCACTTAATGAATATTTAGTGTATTGAACTGACATGGAATTAATTTTATATCTCAGCTCAGCATTTGAACTCCTTTACAAAAACCCATCAAGATTTGAAGCCATGAGCTGTCCCGTGGGTCTCTTTCTACAGGTTCATTGTGCAGACCTCACTTAATTCCCTAGCCTAAACTGATGTTTGTTGTATTATAATGTCTGGGTAAGAGTTTTCAAAATATGCTGGCTTGGCTGATGGATTTAGAGAATTGGGAGCAGTTTCAGGTCATTGTAGTTGGCAGGTTTAATAAAGAAGGATTTCAAGAGGATTGCCCTGCAAAAGTCTGTATATTTTTTAATTGCTGTCTAAAAATTTAAAAATTGCACTGTCACCTGGGGCTGTTTATAATTAGAGACATTGACCTGGAAAATCCCACTTAATTGTAATCATTCTAAATTGTTCTACAAGTGAGACTCATAAAAAAAAGTCTTGTTTCACATAGCATTGAACAACAGGTGCCCTGATGTACTATGTAAGGAAGTGTTTGGCCATGAATCAAACTGGTTTCCACTGATAGATTCAAACAATATCATGCCATAGATTGATTATTAGGTAGTGAGGTAAGAAATTGAAAAGGAGGAAATAAAAAGTATGCAATTTCTAGAGGCAATTACTCAAGATCTACCACTTTCTTGAAGCCTTTTTAAACTAATCCTAGTACTCATTAATTTTTCTCTTATCTGGTAATCCTGGATGACTGATATTCCTTTGACTTTTGTATATTCTTGTTTTACTAACAAGATTTCTATCTCCTTGCGGGCAAAGACCATGTTTTCTATGACTTTTGTATCCCTGTAGCACTTAACATGGAGATCAGAGGTCTTATAAGAAAAATCAATGAGCCAAGTCTTCCTCAGCATGCTTAGAGTGCCTCTGATACAAATCTATGTTGAAGAAGTTGAGGCATCTGCTTCTAGAGAGTTGTGATGACACATAATTGAAGTTCTAAGTGGATACTTTGAATCACATGTAGACATTTTGTGGCTGTTCCATTCCCCTTATCATGTGATATAGATGAGCATTTTGGTTTTTTTTGTTTTTGTTTTTGATAAGCTGGAACTGAATCCATTCAAAAATACCTTATGGTTAGAGCCTTAGCTCTTCTCTTTGTGTCACTTGTTTATCAATATTCTGGTAAGATAAGAAAAGAGATATGCTATTGAAAGGGAAGAGACCTCAGGCCCTCTCTATTCATTTGCTTTAGTATTTTTCTTTCATTTTGGGCAAAGGGAAGTAGAGATGGAGATTGAAGATGTGAACTTCAAGCGGTCCTGAGGATAAACTACTGAAGAGCTCTAGGAGTTGAATCTGTGATGCTTTTTAGTCACATGGTCTAACTTTGAGACTCCAAGGAGTAAGGAGCAACCTTTGACAACTAGAAACATTTGGGGCATTTAGATATAAACTTGATGAGATCATTGTTGTCTAGAAAATGAATTAAGTCTAACCCTACTCTCAAGTAGAGAAGACCAAAATGGTTTAGGATCCAGTTTCTTTTTAAGAAGCCCAGGTCTTATTTTCTTGATGAACATCCAAGATAAATAAACTCTTTGTAAAGGTTAATTGATGTTTATTGATTCAATGGAATTGGGGTATAAGTGACTAGAAGCAACAGTGGAAAAAAACAGGTTAAAAGAAAAATACTGGAGCCAATAGAGTATAAAAGAGATATATTAACTTCTTATAGGTATCCCTAGAAATGGAGGCAACCTAGGTCTATGAGCTTAAAGAACTCATTACATTAGGTCATAGATTCAGAACTGGAAGGAATTTAGGAACTAACTAGTCTAATCTCATCATTTTACATAAAGATTAAATAGCTTGAGAAAGTCAAACAGCTATTAATTAATAGAGCTAGGATTCAAAAGCCATGTACCAGGGAGGAATGGGGTGGTGGTGATGATGGTGATGGCCTCAGATCTGGTTCATCTTTAACAACAACAACAACAAAAATCCCATAAGGTCCAGTATCAAGGCCATTCATAGACTGGCCTACCTGTCTCTATGTCAAAGAAGGTCTTGACAGACACTCCTCCCCATCAATCCTTAATTAGAAAAATTCCTATTACTAACTCTTTCCCTGCTCCTTGTACTCCACCTGCCCCTTCCAGTCAAATTTGAGCTTTACAACCACCAATTTTTGTATAGATATTGGGGACTTGGTAACATTTATAGATTTAATGAATTCAGAAGTTTTTATAAATCTAGACCTTTCTGGTAGTAAAGATGATCACTGGATGTCTGATTCTTTCTGGAAGCAGGCATTAAAGCCCAGAAGAATTGAACTAAGTAGGATGATATGTAGAATTGTTCATTATTAGTTGAGTTCCAAATTAGTCCAGCCATTATGGAAAACAATTTGGAACTATGCCCCCAAGATCACTAAACTGTGCATATCCTTTATTCTGTTGATACCAATAGTAGGTCTATTCCAAGGTCACTGAATACAGGTTCAGATTCCAAAGAAAGGATAGAAAAGAGGGGGGAAAGAAAAGACAGGAAGAATTTGAAAGAGAAAGGAACTAAAGGATAAAAAAAAGGAAAAGGGAAAGAAGTGAAAGAATGGGGAAAATTAGGTTCAATATAGGTCAGTTAAAATTTTTTACATAGAATTTATATCACTGTATGAAGGTAAAGTGGAATTTCAAACTTGCTTGAATTTGCATTTCTCTGATCAGTGATTTAGAGTATTTTCATATGATTATTAATAGTTAAGTCATTTCCACTGACCACTTATTGACTGAATGCACCCTCTTTTAGAAATGTGAATCAATTCCATATATATCTTCCTCCTTTTCCTTCTTCTCCTCCTCCTTCTTCATAAATATATGAAGGAGAAGGAGGAAAAGGAAGAGGAGGAGAAATAGCCTGTGTAGCATACAAATGAAACACATAAAAACATATAAACATATAAAAAAGTCAGTCACATATATCCTATTATTGTAATACATATTGCAGCAAATGGAACCTTGCCAATTTTAACTTTTTACAAGTTGTAATACTTCCATAATACAATATATTTAAAGTTAATCACAAAATGTAATTGTTTTCTAATTTTTCATCAAGATAGTGAAATTTAAAATGTTTATAATTTTGATATGAAATCTTTTTTATTTGAGATCTAAGAAAATTGCACTTAAACTTAATTATTTTTTTTTGTAAAATACAGGTACAGGTCATTTATCTTTTGTGATTAAAGAATATCTAAATATTTTGTTCTAATTTTTTTTACTTTTCAAGTAGCAAATATTTTTAAATTAATATATCCTTCCCACTCCTCCCTAATGGAGCAAATTGAAAAAAAAATACATCTCTCAACATATAGCTAAATAATCAGGCAAAAACAAATTCCCACATTAGCCAAGTCTGAAAATTACTTTTTCTGCATTTTAAGTTCATCAACTCTCTGTTAGGCAGTGAATGATATAGTTTATCTCCATTCTTTTAGATTAATGGTTTAGCTAATGTCTTTCAAAACTGTTTTTCTCCATAATGTTGCGATCATTATATAAATTATTTTCCTAGTTCTGCCGACTTCACATTGAATCAATTAATAAATATACCTCCAAGTTTTTTTCTAAAACTGTCTATGTCATAATTTCTTTGCACTATAATAGCATTTCATTATATTCATATACCATAATTTGTCTAGCCAATACCAATAAGAGGATATCCCCTTAGTCTTCAATTCCTGTATACCCTAAGAGAGACTACTATACATTTTTTTTTGTTCACATACTTTCTTTGATATCTTTGGAGTATAGACTAAGTGATAAAGTTTAGATTTAGGGAACCAAAATGAGATTAGGGTTTCTGGTAGTCAGGGAGTTAAATGATAAGGTCTAGTGGCAGGTTCGGGGTTCAGGGAACCAAATGGAGAGGTTTGGTTCCCCTGCAGCTCCTTGGGATTTGGCACAAGGGTAGGGAGTTTTGGGGACTCCCTTCTATCAGCACAAAGGTTCTCTGTAAAGGAATTTATAGACCCAAAAATCTGGATTGATAAAAGAAGTTTAATTATAGGGATTAGAAGCAAGATTAGAAATCCTGACAGAGAGGCATAAAGTCTGGTTAGGGAAATAGGTGAGGGTAAATAGAGGGTGGCACTGGAAAAGAATATTCAAATGGATAGAGGCCCTTGGAATCCCAAGCATCATAGCTGGCATGTTTGAAACCTCTGCAAAGAGAGGATTTTAGTTTGGCTCTTTTATATTGAGT
The DNA here is from genome assembly GCF_016432865.1 of Antechinus flavipes. Classification (NCBI taxonomy): domain Eukaryota; kingdom Metazoa; phylum Chordata; class Mammalia; order Dasyuromorphia; family Dasyuridae; genus Antechinus; species Antechinus flavipes. Next base: position 103,251,973 of record NC_067401.1, read on the forward strand.
GTCCTAGTGGGGGCTGGGAGAGCCCAAGCAGATCAGAACCAGTGGGAGTGGGGAGAGCCCAAGTTGGCTCAGACCCAGGAGGAGCTGGGACAAGCCCGGATCGCCTATTGGAATTCAAAGGGATGCTTTTGACCAGGATTTGAAATTGAATCAAAGGCTCTGGGATCCTGGAAAGACAACTTGTCTAGGGAGGATATGCCTCAGCCAGGAGGGGCTGGAAATCTGAAAGGAATCACAGATCAATAGGAAATAGTTTCTAAAAGGGACCACAACCCTTCACAAGTAACAGTACAGCTAGATCAAAGGTATGCACAGTTTCATAACTTTCTAGGAATAGTTCCAAATTGCTTTCCAGAATGACTGGACTGATTCACAGCTCCATCAATAGTACATTAATGTGTCATTTCCCTCTTCTGTCAACTTTGCCAGTTTTATGAGGCTAAAGCAGAATTTCAAACTTGCTTTAATTTGCATTTCTTTTATCAGTGATTCAGAGTACTTTTATATGATTGCTAATAGTTAATAGTCATTTCTATTGACCACATATTGGCTGAATGGTCCTTACTCTTAGAAATATAAATCAGTTCCATATATATCTTTAAGATGAGATTTTGCAAAGAAACTTATTGCAAAGACTTTTTTTGCCAATTAAGTTTACTTTTAACTTTTTCTAAATTTCAGTCATTTCAGTCACGTCTGACTCTTCATGACCCCATTTGGAATTTTCTTGGCAAAGATATTGGAGAGGTTTGTCATTTCCTTCTCTAGTTTTTTTAATAGACGAGTAAATGGATACAACAAAGTTAAGTGACTTGTTCAAGGTCATACTGCCAGGATTTGAAGTGATATTTTGACTCAGGTCTTCTTGACACCAAACCTGGCAGACTATCTACTATACCATTAGCTATTCTTTTGCTATATTAGATTAAACATTTTGAAATATATATTTTATCATAATAAAGTAAAAGTATATGTCGAATTCTCAAATTACAAATTTGTTTATAAACATTACATTTATAAAATATTTATTTCATAAAAGTTGCAATTACTGTTGAAGAGCAAAAGCAAATGTTTGGATAGAGTTGAAAATATTCAGTTTATTGTACAAATTTATAAGCCATCATTCAGAATTGAACATGAAGTATATAGAAGTACAAAAAATAACTATCTTCTTTTTAAAGTTTAATCAATCGTTTTTTGGATTTATTATAGCCCACAACTGACAGAATGTTCTGTATCATCATAGTTTTATTTGAAATTCATCAATTTTAAAATGAGTGTCAAAATAAATCAACAAATAATGATATTACTGACAAAGACAAACAACACATTTAACATAGTTGGGTCAAGGATCCTTGTCAGTTTTCCCCATAACCGAAAGAAACTGAAGAGAGAAAAGTACAAAAATATTTATAGCAGCTCTTTTTATTATAACAAAGAATTAAAATCTAAAAGGATGTCCATCAGTTAATGAATGTATGAGCATATGGTATATAAATGTAATGAAACTTTATTGCACTATAAAAAAGGCTAAAACACTTTCAGAGAAACCTGGGACCACTTACATGAAGTCATGCAGAGAAAAGTAAGCAGAACCATGAGAATAGTTTATACAGTAACAACATTGTTAAGAAAAACAGCTTTTAAAGATTTAAAAACTTTCATGAATCAGAATTCCAGGGTGACAATACAGAATGCTACCCACCTTCTAAGAGAGGTAATGGCTCAAACTGCAGAATGAGACAGAGATTTTCAGATATGGTCAATATGGAGATTTGTTTTGCTTGACTATATATATTTGTTATAAAGATTTTGTCTTTATTTTATTTTTCAATTTGGGGGAGTAGGTAAGGTGGAAGGAAGAGAGGGAAAATCCAAGTCAATAAACATTTATAAAGCATCTAATAGGTTTCAGGTACTGTACTATGAACTCGGGATACAAAAAGAGGTGAAAAACTAGTCCCTGCCCTCAAGGAGCTCACCATCTAATGAGGAAAACAATATGCAAATAAATATAGACAAAGCAAGCTGCATACAGGATATATCAAATAATTAACAGAGGGAAGACCATGGAACTAAGAGAGGTTGGAAGAGCAGCAAAATGGTGCAATAGAGCACTATAGATAACAGATAGAAGATACAGGGGGAAGAGAGAGAGGGAGAAGTTGGGAAAGGCTTTCTGTGGCAAGAGAAACTTTATTTCAGATTTAAGAAGCCAAGGACGTCAATAGTCAAAGTGGAGGAGGAAGCACATTCCAGACATGAAAGACAGCTGGAGAAAATGACCCCAGCTAAGAAATATAAATGTCTTGTTTGTGGAATAGCCAGGCGGCCAGTGTCACTGGATTGAACAGTAGATGTTGAAAGTAAAATGTAAGAAGGGATTAGGTTATAAAGGGCTTTGAAAGCCAAATAAAGGAACTTGTGTTTGCTCCTGGAGGCAATAGGAAGTCAATGAAGAGAATTGGGTATCAGAAGAAAAAAAATATTGACATGATTGGACTTAGGTGTTAGGAAAATCATTTTAGTGGCTGAATGGAGGATATATGACAGTGGAGAGAGACTTGAGATGGGTAGATCCACCATAAGGCTATTGCAGTAATCAAGACATGAGGTGATGATGATCTGCTCCAGAGTGATGGCAGCAAGTGTACTGGGAAGAGGATGCAAAGGTGAAATAAAGATACCTTGGCAACAGATTGGATTTGGGAGGCAAGGGAGAAAAAAAGTTCAGGATAACTTCTAAGTTGTGAACCTGAGGGAGAATGATGTTGCTTTTTACAATAAAAGGAAAGATAAGAGTTCTGTTTTTGAAATATTGAGTTCAAGTTGTCTTCTGGATGTCTAATTCAAGATGTCTGAAAGGCAGTTAGAGATATGAGATTGGAGGTCAAAAGAGAGACTGGAGCAGAAAAAAGTAGACCTGAGAATCATCGACTTTAAGACAATAATTAAATCCATTGATGCTGTTGACATCACCAGTTGAAGTAGTAGAGAGAGAAGAGAAGAGAATTCAGGACAGATTCCCCAGAAATGCCTATGTTTAGAAGGAATGATCTGTAGGAGATCCTAGCAAAAGAGATAAAGAAGATAAAAAGGAGATGTTCAGATAGGGTGGAGGAAAACCAGAAGAGAGTGTGTCCTAAATACTACATAGATGAGAGTATCCAGGAGGAGAGTGATCAACAGTCAAAGAGTGCAAGAGAATGGGGATAGAGAAAAGGCCTTTGGATTGAACAACTAAGAGCTAGTAACCTTGGTGAGGGGAGTTTTGGTGGAAGCCAGGTGCTAATAAATTGAGAAGAGGGAAAATTGAGGAACCCTTTGCAAAAGTAAAGCAAGAGGGAGAGACAAAGACAGAAAGAGACAGAAGGCAGGAAGGAAGAGAAGGCAGGAAGAAAGAAAGAGAAGGCAGGAAGGCAGGCATGAAGGAAGGGATGAAGAAAGGGAAGAGAAGAGGAGAAGAGAGGAGAGGAAAGAAGAAGAGAAAAGAGGAAAGGAGAGAATATTAAAATAATTGTAAAATCTTACATAGCAAGATGATGGTCTAACCTGAGTGGCATCAATTCATAAAGCAGAAAGGAACAGTAGATGATAAAGCTAGTTTTTTTTTTTAAAATTGGCAAGATATTTAACTAAGCATAGTTATCAAGGAACTTTATTTATTTGTTTGTTTATTTATTTTTGCTGAAGCAATTGGGGTTAAGTGACTTGCCCAGGGTCACCCAGCTAGGATGTGTTAAGTGTCTGAGACCAAATTTGAACTCAGGTCCTCCTGACTTCAGGGCTGATGCTCTATCCACTGCATCAACTAGCTGCCCCCATCAAGGGACTTTTAAAGATGAAAATAGAAGGACTATGAAAAAAATTAAAATGGAAAAAATGTTCAAAGATTATTTAATAAACTCCTCTATCAAGGACAGTAGAATCTCTATGTTTGGACCTTAGTCTTAGATGTGTTCAGTAGAAATAATACTAAAAAAGAACAAAGATGGGGAAAGAATCCACAATCGATCAAATGGAGACAAAGATAATTTTTCCTGGAAATAACACAAGTATGAAGGTGTTTAGAGACTGATAGACTTAGTATTTGAAGTTTTACAACAGGTGAAGAAAAATCACTGAAACTGAACTATAACTGAAAAATAAAGTAATCAAGAAAAGATCAAAGCTATTAGGATCCCATATCTGACCTCCAAAACACTGCAATCTCTAATACAAACCCAAGAGAGCAGAAGAAGGGTCAGAGTGTAGTCAAAAAATACAACAAATGCTGACCTGTGTTACAATGTCACCATCACTTAGACTTTGGTTCTTTTCTGTTCCCAGAACCATAAACAACTCTTGGAAAAGCTTCAATGCAGAAGATTTCCTTAGATATATATACTTCACAAAGGAATAAGAGTCAAATGAAAATCACATAAGAATGCTATGCTCCCAGAGACACACTGCTTTACTTGGAAAAGGTTGTACCTCATCATTTTAATTCCTGTTTTATCAATACACATAGATCTTTTTCTATAGTATAATGGAATATCCTAACCTGAATTTCCCTGATTTTCAAGGTTATTGATAGGAAGCCTGAGAGAATATTGTTGCCCTCCTTAGGGCTATTGGCAACACATGATTCTTTCCTGCTTCTTAGATCTTTTGTCTCTTTGAAAGCAGTCATAAAATAATCTTCTTTGTTACTGTTGTTGCTGTCCAGTCATTTTAATTGCATCCAACTCTTCATGATCCCATTAGAAGTTTTCTCGGCAGAGATACTGGAGTGGTTTGATATTTTCTTCTCAATCTCATTTACAAATAGGAAACAGAGGCAATTGAGTATAATAAATTGAGACTTGCCCAGGTAATAAGTATCTGAGGTTGAATTTGAACTCAGGTCTTCCTGACTCCAGGTCTGGCACTTTATCCATTGACCATCTAGTTGCCTCCAAGTAATCATAGAATATATGGAAATGTAACTAATTTGGGGAAGGAGAGGAAAGAAAATATTTCCAACTGAATCTCAACCAAGGCAACACCCTCAAATGGTTTAGGTACCTCTCTTGAAAAGAGAGTGGAGAGTCCAGCAAGGATGATTCATGAATGCATACTAAGCATAAAACTTCGGTACAGTATTATAGTTATTCTCACAATACATCCTTTTAATACTCGAATTTCCTTGGATTTCATTAGAGATTCAAGAGAAAGGAGAGCAAAGATAGGCAAAAGAAGAGGAATCATTTACCTCTGTCTAGCCCGTCTAGTAAATGTCCATAATGGGGAAGAATAGAGATCCCAAGGACAAGGCATAAGCAGGTTGATTTTCCTTGACTTAGGGTTGATAAAAGGAGGTAGCTGTAGGAATAAATTTCAAAGGGGGGGTTTAGCAGCTGGATGCTTCTTATTCTCCCTGGAAAAGTACAGGCTATTTTCTGATAGCAAGCTGAGTAAGTGTCTGATTGCTCTCCTTATAGTTTTCCACTAGGGAAGATGGAACTCTTAAACCATTTCATTTATAAAATAAGAGGGTTGGACTAGATGACTCATAAAATCCTTTTGAACTACAAATCTGTGATCCTATGATCTCCTGTAAAAGTGTCACGAGGATTGGGTGCCCTTTCAGAGTGCACCACCAGAGCTGGTGATAGAAGACTTGTTTGGATTGTAAGTTCTCAAGTTGTCAATGGGCTTGCTGCCCGCTTTGCTATTAACATCTTCCTCCACCTCCCAACCCTTCTTTACACTTAGACTTTGAAGCCCCTTAAAACTGGTTGCTGCTGGGAGCTTTCCAGAGCCCTGGTGCTGTTATTGCTATTTGTGTAAGGAAGATGGGCATCCTCACAGGCTGATTCAGAGCCAATATCATGCTAACATAATTGAGGTTTTACCATTTGGTAAGCGAATCATGTCAAAGATCCAATGATCATACAAGATTCCCGGACAAACCCAGTTCTCATCACAGAGCAAAACACTACCTAGGCCAACAATGGAGGGGGAAAATTCATATAATAATTAGATTTATTTTCTATGGTTAAAAAATGAAAACAGTAGCTGAATATATAACATTTAGCAGACATTTATTTGAGGAATGAAATGACAATTCTTAAAGAAAATATGTGTGTGCCCATGCAATTACAGAAGTTTCCAAACTTCTGTTTCAGCACCAAAGAGCAGATTTCAGTTTATGGAACAGCCATGACAATTGATTTCTAATCTTAGTTCAGTTTGACCTGATTTTGCTTTTTTGATCACAGAAGAGAGCAGAATGGCTTTAGAATTAGGAGACCTGGACCCTTGCCCCAGTTTGGCTGATAGTTAGCTAAGGGACCTCCAACAATTTTTGGATATCAGTTTTCTTACCTTTTATAAGGATGGGGATTAATGATACTCAAGGTCCCTTTCAACTCTAAGATCCTAAGATTTTTCCCTAGGGAAAAAAGCAGGTACAATTTTGAAGCCCACAAGGGATGCTTTCAAAAATTTTCCAACAAGTAGCAAAGATAACCAAATCCTTAAAAAAAAAAAAAATAGGACATTGTTTTATATTACTTAACATGAGAAGAATAAATTTAAATTTCCTCCCTTTTGTTTTCTTTTGATTTAAATATTATATATAACATAAATATTAAACATTATCATTAAGAAAATACCATGTGTATTTGAAGCCTATTTTATTTTAAATGTTTTATCAATGTCTTTTTTTAAAATGTGGTCATTCTTATGTGAACTGATGCTAAGTGAAATGAGCAGAATCAGGGGATCATTGTACACAGCAACAAGAAGATTATATGAAAACCAATTCTGTTGGGTGTGGCTTTTTTCAACAATGAAATGATTGAGGCCAGTTCCAATGATCTTGTGATGAAGAGAGCCATCTACACTCAGAGACAGGAAGGTAGAAACTGAGTGTGGATCACAACAGAGCATTTTCATCCTTTTTGTTGTTGTTTGCTTGCATTTTGTTTTCTTTCTCATTTTTTTCCTTTTTGATCTGATTTTTTTTTTGTGCAACACAATAATTGTAGAAATATGTATAGAAGAATTGCACATTTAACATATACTGGATTACTTGTTATCTAGGAGAAGGGGTGGGGGCAACATAAGGTTTTGCAAGAGTTAATGTTGAAAAATTATCTATGCGTAGGGTTTGAAAATAAAAAGCTTTAATAAAAACAGAAAAATTTTTTACATGTGATCTTCTCTCTATCATACTGAACTCCATCTTGTTAAAAAAAGAAAAAAGAAATGGTTAAGAAAAACCAATCTGCATAATAATCATATATAATAGCAATCAATTGATGAATCAACAAACATTTACTAAGCACCTCCTATATTCTAGGCACTTGCTAAGAGATTGGGATACAAAAAAAGACAAAAGACAGTTTATGCCCTCAAGAGTCTAAAATCTAACAGAGGAGACAAGCACACAAATATATACAAAGCAAGCTATACATATATATGTATGTATGTATGTATATGTATATGATAAATAGGAAATAACAGAGGGAAGGCACTAAAATTAACAGGGATTCCATACAATAAATTTGTAAAACAGTCATTAAATACAAGATAGTGTAAGAGGAAAGGCACTAACAGATAAGATAAGGAAGAGAATTATGAAAGCTTTTTTACAGAATGGGTACCTGAACTGAACCCCGAATGAAGAGAGGGATTAGTGGAGTTGAGAAAGGAGTTTATTCAAGAATGGAGGATGACTAGTCCACAGATCAGGAAATAGGAAATGTAATATAGTGTGTAAGGAACAGAAAGATCAATTTGGCCCACCACAGACTATAGGAGGGAGAGTCATGTCCAACAAAGCTGGAAAGATATATTGCTATAAAAGTTAAACAGAGAAGTTGTTATTTCATCCTAAAAATAATAGGGAGCCACTGAAGTTCATTGAAAAGGGGAAAGACAGCTGTATGAAGCATATAAAAATACCTTTTCTTCATTATGTTCTTATATCATTATTTGTTCAGACATAGCCCAAACATCACACACACATTTCTAGTATTTTGCTACTAAAAAAAGTGCTTCCATGAATATTCTGGTATATACGGGGTCTTCCTTGCCATCTTTGACCTCATTGACTAATATTTACAGTAGATGGATGGATTACTGATTCAAAAGGATTGAATAATTTAGCAACTTTTCTCAACTAATTCCAAATGGACTAAAATGTGATGAGAACAAGGAATGACGGTCAGAATATGCTACTGATACCTTTTAATATGAGACAAAAATGGTATTCAGTTTGTTATGTGGACCTTATATGGCAAACTTATGGGAGGATATAGACAAAACCAGAACAACTAAATCAATGAGATGACAGATCAATTTGAGTACTAGAGTTTATTTATTTAGCACTTACTATGGTAAATGATGTGAGATGATAATCTAAACTTAATTTATCCCAAACTGCTTTCCAATTTTCCCAAGTTCTTGCAGAAACTGTTCTTCTACTATCTGTTTCTTCCATCTCCTTTAGTTTTAAAATGAAATTATTAAAAACTTAACATTTAGCATCAATACAAACTAAACATTCTACCATATAAAATATCATAACATTTTCCCATGACTCCTTCCAAACCCTTATCAGGATTGATCCATTCTCATTCACATTTCTTATGTGATCAGAGTGAATGTGTACTCTGTTCTTTATCCAAAGCATCGGTATTTTGCTTTTTCATAAAGTTTATTCCAGATTTCTTTGTCTTCACCATACTATTTTGGTCCTTGATGCATTATACATTCCAGTATGTTAATGTATCACAATTCATTTGACCTGATTCTTATTGTCATACATTTATTTGTATCCAGTTTTTTGGAATTAGAGATAATGCTCTTATGAAAATTTTTGAACAGACAGATCTTCTTGTCCTCTTCTGATAATGTTTTCTGAGTACACTCCAATAATGGAATTCTTGAGTCAAAGGGTATAATTTTTCTTTTGTTAATTTTTACTGTATATTGCAAGATTATTTTCCATAAGATTATTCTCCAAGTTAATAATTCCATAAGCAGTGGGTGAGTGAATTTATTCCTCTACAAATATGCCAGCATTTAGTTTTGTTGTTTTTAAATGTTTTTTGCCAATTTGATGGATGTGAAGGGTACCTCATAGTTCTTTTAATTTAATTTTGGTTATTGATAAGATTAAACATTTTTAAAAAGATGATATTGATTTCTTTCTTTTCAAAAAATGATCTATTTAGGACTAGATAGGTCAAGTGACTTATCCAATCATACATGTAGTAAGAATCAAAGATGGTATTTTAAACAAAGTCCTCTCATGTCAGAGCCCGTGTTCTGTACACTGGATAATGCTACCTTTTAAAAAAAAAAGATCTATTTGCCATAAATATTTTCTCACTATGTTTTTCTTTTTTCTCTAATTATATTCATTTTTATTGCACAGAATTTTAAAATTTTTATGTAGTTAAGAACATCTGTCTTGTTCTTAATGAGTCTTTCCACTTGTTGAATCAAAAGGAAATTTATCTCCTTGACAAAACTGAGATAAATATTTAATTTATCTTCCATCTTTTTATAGATTTTTTTTAATGTGAATTTCTCATCAAGTGTAGATTCACTAGGGGAATGTAGGATTGGATATAGTTCTAAATTCTTCTCTTCTTAAATTGTTAATCGTTTTCTCCAAGAAAATTTGATAAATAATGAATCTTTTCCCTAGTTGATATTTTCTATTGGCTTGTCAAACACTAATCTTTTAAGTTCATTTAATGGAATATCTTATATATCCATTATATTTCATTTTTCTACTTTTTTATTTTTTTACCCAATACCAGATAGTTTTAATCATTTCTTGCAATAAAAATCTGGAAGCATAAAACTCTCTCTCTTTCTCTCACTCTCTCTTTCTGTATATATATTTTTTTCCTTTTCAATGTCCCCTCAATATTTGTGCCAATTTATATTCTGATATGTACTTCACTATAATTTTTGCATACAATAAAATAAAGCCTTAGTGCTTTATTGTTACGGTATTAAACATAAATTAATTTGAGTATTATAAATTTTATTATATTAATCTAATCCATCTATTACCATCCAATGCTCCTCTGGTAATTTAAGTCTTCTATTTTTTTTTTCATTTTTGCTGTTTTTAACAAGTGTTCCATTCCTAGCTAGGCTCTACCACAATGTCAAAGGGATCCCTGACACAAAATAGGTTAAAAACCTCTGCTCTGCTATTCTTCTTTGTTGGTAATTTTTTTTTAAACTTTTTATTGACAGAGTCCACAGCTGGGTAATTTTTTTTTACAACATTATCCCTTGCACTCACTTCTGTTCCGACTTTTCCCCTCCCTTCCTTCACCCCCTCCCCCAGATGGCATGCAGTCCTATGCAAGTTAAATATGTCACAGTGTATCCTAGATACAATATATGTGTGCAGAACCGAACAGTTTTCTTGTTGCACAGGAAGAATTGGATTCAGAAGGCAAAAATAACCTGGGAGGAAAAACAAAAATGCAAACAGTTTACATTCATTTCCCAGTGTTCTTTCTTTGGGTGTAGCTGCTTCTGTCCATCCTTGATCAATTGAAACTGAGTTAGGTCTCTTTGTCAAAGAAATCCACTTCCATCAGAATACATCCTTATAACAATATCGTTGTCGAAGTGTAAAGTGATCTCCTGGTTCTGCTCATTTCACTTAGCATCAGTTCATGTAAGTCTCGCCAATCCTCTCTGTATTCATCCTGCTGGTCATTTCTTACAGAACAATAATATTCCATAACATTCATATACCACAATTTACCCAGCCATTCTCCAATTGATGGGCATCCATTCATTTTCCAGTTTCTAGCCACTACAAACAGAGCTGCCACAAACATTTTGGCACATACAGGTCCCTTTCCCTTCTTTAGTATCTCTTTGGGGTATAAGCCCAGTAGAAACACTGCTGGATCAAAGGGTATGCACAGTTTGATAACTTTTTGAGCATAATTCTAGATTGCTCTCCAGAATGGTTGGATGTGTTCACAATTCCACCAACAATGTATCAGTGTCCCTGTTTTCCCACATCCCCTCCAACATTCTGCATTATCTTTCCCTGTAATTCTAGCCAATCTGACAGGTATGTAGTGATATCTCAGAGTTGTCTTAATTTGCATTTCTCTGATTAATAATGACTTGGAGCATATTTTCATATGGTTTCAATTTCTTCATCTGAGAATTGTCTGTTCATATCCTTTGCTTTGATAGTAATTTTTAAAAACATGAATTAAAATTAGATGTTATAAAATATCTTTTCCTGCAATGATTAATATATGCTATAGGATTCTTATTGTTTTTAATTTATATATATATATATATATTATTGGTTTTGTATTTTCTTTTATATTGTCACTCATCTGATGAAGTCATAGTTCTGTATTTAGATTATTAGAGCTTCTAGGTACAGTTCTTCTTAGTAGTATTTAAGTGTCTACAAAAAAATACAGTAAGGTGAGAGTAGATAATAGTAACAAGTTTTTCCAGTTACTTTGGCCTGAAATGAAGTAAAAGTGATAGAAATCTTCAAGAAAGGAGCTACTATTAGCACAACAAGGAAGGCAGGGCATCTGAGTTGTGAGATTATCAAGGTAGTTGCCCTGCCCTTTTTGTTTTTAATATAGCTCATAAAAGGAAGGCATTACTCTCAAGGTTCTATAGCCTGCCACTTTCAGAGTCCTTTCTCTGCTGAGAATCCATCATATCATCAGGGAGATTGAATAGCTCAGAAAGTATCATTGAGGATGTAATGATCACTGACCTTGTTACACAGATTTCTCACTACCAATTTCTCTGGTGTTCTTTGGGCTTCAGACTTTAGAGTTTGACATAATAGCCTGGCATTCAAGTCTCTGTGGGGAATATGCCCAAAAATACATATGGAAGGTTACTGGTTACTTGAACTTCATGGCTAAGCTAGTCTCCTGCAAAAATGCCTTCCCTAATTCTTTTCTCCTAATACTATAACATTCTCCACAAGCAATACCATGAAAACTAGTCTCAAACAATGGTTTTTAAGTATTTTCTATAGGAAGCTCTAATATAAGAGAAGTATTGTTGTATTCCTAATCATAATAACTATTTGTGTAACTCTTTAAGGTTTGCTAAATCCCTTACAAATAGCATCTCATTTTAATATTCATAACAATTGTGGGACATAGGTGCCATTATTATGCTCATTTTGCTATTGAGGAAATTCAAGAAGATAGAAGTAAAATGACTTGATCAGGGTCACAGAGCTTTTAAGTGTCTGAGGTAAGATTTGATCTTATAAATGTATAAAATGTATTTGAACTTGTAAACGTATAATAATGCAGAACATTTAAGGCAAACTAAGTGCCCAGAAATAAGGAAAGTAAAAAAATTAATTTAACAAAATACTATAATGAAATTATAGTCACAAGTTTGAAGAATATAAAACAATCTGGAATAATCTTTATGAAATAATGCAAAGACAAAAAAAACCATAGAACCAAAAGGATGATATACAATCAAACATGAAAAGTAACTGAAAATAGAAAGCTAAATAATTTCGATGAAAAGAACAAAATAATGTCATCGTTAACATTAACTGATTTTAAAAGTTACTAAGCAAATATAGACTCAGAGGCTCAGTCTTCCAACAACTACTGTCACTGTCAAGTTAGATACCTAGAAGTGATACCTCTTTCATTAGGGATCTAGGGGTTGTACAGTTTCTCTAGTTTTATCGTATGGCCTCAATCCAGTGTATTCCCCTAATATCAATTTTTAGCTAGCATATTCCCAACATCATGTAATCAATTTACCACTTTATTTCTATTCAATATCAATTAGCTAATCAATATCAATTACCTTTTTTTATAAAGGAATATTTACTGAAAAAGTATTCCTAGATCATCAATAAGTCTTTTTTTAAATGTCTATCAGCACTGTGAAGTACAGCAAGGATAGAAGTATAAAACCATCCTCCTCCCCCAAACTTGGATATGGTGGTGTAAATATTTACCTAGTCCCTGGGATAATGGACACAGTTTTAAAATGATGACTATCAATATTCCCTTGACATACCCTTCCCTACTAAATTTACTTTTGGGGGTTGTATAACTCAGGGCTTCTTAATTTTTTTCCCATTTGCCACTCCTTTTCACCCAAGAAAATTTTTACATGACCCTGGATATATAGATATATAAAATAGATATGGAAATCAAACATTTACTGATGATAAATCATAATTTTATAATTCTTACATTCAGTTATGCAACCCCAAATGGGGTCATGATCTACCATTTAACCAATGGACAATTTGCTTCCTTGTTTATAGGACATTGTGTCTTAACTGACAGCTTCTCCATTGCTGAGATGAATTAACAAGGCAGCTTCTCAGAGTTGGTCCTTCATTTGTCTATCAATTACAGGCAGTCTATGCCATGGATACCAAGTGTTGGACCTTTGATGACCCTTCTGATATTTCAGAGCTCAGAAGTGTATAACCCAATTTATCCATAATATTCATTTGTCTAAAATCAGGAAATAATAAATAAACCAATGACAAAAAGAAATACTGGCATAATTTTTTCTTGGTCATATGGCAGCCCAGATGGAGGGAAAAGGTAACTAACTGGTGGCCAACAGCTGGTAGCAGGTGCTGTCTCGGCTACTTCTCTTCTCATCCAGGGCCTTGCAGTAATATTTCTCTCACTCACCATTAGGGAAAAGAGCTTAATTTTGCCTTTTCAAACTCTGTGCATGTATGCTTGGTTCCAGCTCGGCAATTAATTAAAAGGCAGTTTGGAACCATTAAGTGAGCCTACACAAAACAATCATAGGATATTTGCACATGCTATAAATCAGAAAAGGCTCCCTCATTATACATCATCACAAATTTCTAGAAATCACCAAAAAAATTTTTTTTATATTTTTTTAAATTTAAAAACTGGATACTCAGCAAGTTTCCATGTTGTTTAATTGCAGGCAGAGCATTGTATGTGCTCTGCAACAAGACTGCACCCTCACTGATCTTCTCATTGTAGTCAGTTTATTATTTTAACATTTTTAAGAATTGCCCACAAAATTTGCTTTAAAACTCTTTTACTGTATAGATGGAATTATAGGAAATTGAGTCACAGAAGTGAATTGATTTGCTTACAAGTAGTAGGTATATTTCCTAATTCATATATGTTACATGTAAGAAAAAAAAGGTATCATTCAGTTTTAGGGCTTATTAAACCTTAATGACTTTAATTGTGTGGAATAATGATCCATGGTTTAGTACAAATGGATAGAGTGATAGACTTAAAATAACGATGACCTGCGTTCAGAATCTGACGCTTATTCTTATGTAATTCTGGGCAAGTGACTTGAACTTTCTTGGTTTCCTAAATTGTAAAATGAAAAAGATTAGAGGGTCTCTGAAATGCCTTCCAGTTTGAAATCTTAAATCCTATGATCAATAATTATCAGAATACAATTTTTATTGTTTGCTTATACAGCTACAAAGTCCCATATTTCTGAACTTGATCTGCCTCTTACTTCTATCTACTCTCAGAAAATTTTGATCCACAAACAGAAACAAGGCAGTTATTGGTTGGTTTTCTACATCATTTATTCAAGGATGTTACTTAACTTCATTATGATAAGACCTTCTTATCTGAAGCAAAAAAAGAAGGCAATCTTCATAAAAGAAGTGAAAACAGAACCATAGTTCCTGAAAGTGCTAATTTTGCTTTCCTGTGTCAGAACAAAATACCTTCCCCTATCTAAACTCTCTCCACCTCCAGGTCCTGGGGTAGAATGAGGAATTTGGTGAAGCCAGCTTGATTTTATATTGCTGATTGCTTATTTTTCAGTGTGAGTATCCACTACCTTAGAAATCAGCAAATAAGGGCTTGGTTTATTGTTTTGTTGATTGTTCAGATTTCAGAAAGTTATGAAGAAAGATATTTCAAAATGCATATTAAACTTAAAATTTTGTTATCCATACTTTTTTTCCTTCAGGAATCAGGTTGTTAAATATTTACCTAAAACACCCTCAATTGGAACTCATTATATGCTACAACTAAGTGTATCCTACAAGTTCTGCTTTTCCAATTGGGATGATCAAAGCCAAGATCTTCTTCCTTAAATAGAAATAAAAATCAGTAAGTGAATGCTAAGAACAGTAGCCAAGATAATGATTTACAGAGTGGAGGGGGCCAGAAGAAGTAAATGGTCACAGAATATTAGTACTGAAAGAAATCATCTTATCTTGCCAAAAAGCTCTGTTCTGCCAAAAGCACACAGTTAATAATTTCTTGACTTGCCTTAATGATAATTTCATTCTTCAAAAGTTAGAGACTCAACAAAGGAAAATTCTATTCTTGATCTGATATTCATTATCAGAGAAGAACTGATTACTGGGAGGAAATGAGAATCTTAAGATGGTGATCATCTATCTTATTCAATTTTTTTATTGAAGTTTATTTTATTTTAAATTTCAAATTTTTCCTTCCCTTTCCTTACCTCTAATTAGGTGTTAGCTTTCTCTCTCACATGTTAGAAAAGACAAGAAATGCAATACCCTTCACACATATGAAAACATGCAAATTGATTACTCCATTGTTAGAGTTTGTGATAGAGCAGGTAAAAGCTAAATATCATCTAACATATAACCCAGATTTTGAGAGAGAAAATTTTGAAGAGTTCAAAGAAAGAATAAGTAATATTTGTGCTAAAATTTTGAAAACTTTCTAAAACAAAATTCTAAAAACACAAAGTGAGACACCTGTAATTAAAAGGAAAAGAGGCACCTGTCAAAATAGAATATTACAGATGGCCAGAGAACTAACTCATTTTGATATTTAAAAGACATATACAGGTGATAGAAGTAAGGGTAGATAATAGGATCAATACAAAATTATAGTACTGTGAGAGTAAAGTTAGACATGCTAAAGCACTGAATGAGCTAGAACTGGTGAAAAAAGCTACGGACAGAATGTATGAGTGTGTGTGTGTGTGTGTGTGTGTGTGTGTGTTTTCTCACATTTTGGGGAAAAGAAGAGGTGGGATGGGATAGAGAAGAGAGAAGGCAAGCCTTCTGAGACCCAGGGTTAGTCTCATGCATGGTTGTACTAGAGCCAGTTCAAATTATTTGACAGAACGGATTATTAAATTTTCAATTACTGTTACAAATTATAAAGCTTGATTTATTATTTTGTTAATTGTCTAGAACTTGATAAAGTAATGGAGAGAATGTTATAATACCAATTAAATTTAAAAGCGTGATGTGCATTCTTAAGTTTTTTTTTTTCTCCACAGAACAATGTTGTTAAACATTTGCCAGCATACCACTCTTCCTATGCCATAAAAAGGATGTGATCACTTTCAGATAAATAGAATAATACTTTTTAGCAATAGAGAGAGGGTTGAACAGCTAACCATTACTTGTTTCTGTTTTCTCTGTGAAGAACATATTTTTTAGGCTGGATAGGAGAGCAAAAGTAGTTAGTGGGGATTTAATAGCCAAGAAAAGAAGGAAGAAATCTGCCCTTGATGATTTCAAGTTACCAGACTGAAAAGAATTAAATCCTTAAATTCTGAAAGGACAGGCAAATTAGATTGCTGAATCAGCTTTGAAAATTCATGGAGATTTAAAATACTAGAAAGCATAAGAATAAATGGAGATGAGCTTAAAATGAAAAGTAGTGTCCAAAATCAAGAGTAAACATTATTTGTAATGGGAATGACCTAGAAGCTTTCCCCAATAAGATCAAAGTGAGACAAGGGTGTCCATTATCACCATTATTATTCATTATTGTACTTGAAATGTTAGTGATGGCAATAAAATTAGAAAAAATGGAAGGAATAAGCATGAATGATGAAACAAAACACGTTTTGCAGAGGATAATGATGATTTACTTAATGAACCTGAGAAAGTCAAGTAAAAAAAATTGAAACAATTAACAACTTCAGAAAAGTTGAGGATGTAGAACAAATATACATAAATCATTAGAGTTTCTCTATATCACCAATAAATGTCACCAGGATGCTAGAAAGAAGAGACAAAAAGAGAAGTTCCATTTAAAATAACTACAGATAGTATAAAAGATTTGGGAATCTACCTACCAAGATAAACATAAGAGCTATGTGAACACAATTACAAACTACTCTTCACAAAAAAGGCATATCTAAATAATTGGAGAAATATTACTCACAGGTAAATTGAGCAAGTAGAATAAAAATGACAATGCTATTTAAATTAAGCAAAGAATCACTTTATAAAGCTAGGAAAAGATGTAAAATTTATCTGGAGGAACAAAAGGTCAAGAATATCAAGGAAATCAGTGGAAAAAATGTGAAGAAAGGGAACCTATCAGTACCATATTTCAAGCCATACCTCAAAGATATAATTGCCAAAATAATTTGGTACAGAATAAGAAATAGAATGACTGATTAGTGGAAAAGATTTAGGTATACAATATACAAAAGCAAATGAATAAAGTAACTTAGTATTTCTCAATAGTATTTTATTTTTCTAATTATATGTAAACATAATTTTCAACATTCATTTTTGTAAGATTTTGTCTTTCAAATTTTTCTCCCTCCCTCTCTTATCTCTCTCCACCCAAGATAGCAAGCAATCTGATATAGTTATACATGTATAATCATATTAAACATATTTCTATATTAATCATATTGTGAAAGAAAAATCAGAACAAAAGAGAATAAGCCATGAGAAAGAAAACAAAAAAAAAGAAGGCAAAAATAATATGCTTTTATCTGTATTCATTTTTCATAATTCTTCCTCTGAATGTGAATGGAATTTTCCATCTCAAATCCATATCGGAAGTGTCTTGAATTACCACGTTACCAAGAGGAGCTAAGTCTATCATAGTTGATCATCACATAATCTTGTTACTGTGTAAAATGAGTAACCTAGTATTTGATTAACCCAAATATCTTAGTTTACTGGGACAAAAATTGCTCAGAAAATTAGATGGTAGCACGGCAAAAATTAGGCACAAATTAACATTTCAAACAATTTAACTATTTGCTAAAATAAACTCAAAATGGTGCATGGCTTAGATATAAAAAGTGATATCATAAGCAAATTCAAGGATCATGGAAGAAATTACCTGTCAGATCTAAAGGACAGGATAAGAGTTCATGATCAAACAAAAGATACAGAGGTTCACAGGAGATAAAATTAATAATTTTGATTATATAAAATTTAAAAGATTTTGCATAACAAAATTAATATATTTAAAATTAGAGGAAAAGTGGGAAACTGAGGAAAATCTTTGCAGCAAATTTTTCAGCTCTCATTTCTAAAATATAGTGAGAACTGAGTTAAATTTTTAATAATTAGAGCTATTTGTAAACTAACAAATGCTCAAAGGATATGAACCAGTAGTTTCCAAATGTAGAAATCAAAGCTTATCAATAGTAGTATGAAAAAAGATCTACTATATTAATAATTCAAGAAATGCAAAGTTAAACAAGCTTGAGGTACTACCTCACATCCACTAGGATGACAAAAAAGGAAAATGACAAATACTATAGAAGATGTGAGAAAAAAGACATATTAAATGTATTGTTGGTGGAATTATAAACTAATCTTACAATTCTGGGTTATGAACTATGATCCAAAGTTATTAACTATGTATATATTTGGACCCAGTTATAGCACTACTAAGTCTATATCTCAGAGACATCAAAGAAAGAGAAAAATGACCCATTGAACAAAAATGTTTATAGCAGCTCTTTTTTGTAGCAAAGTATTGAAAAAATGAGGGGACGCTTGTTAATTGAAGAATAGGACAAGTAATGTGATGAAATACTAATGTGTTGTAG
Source organism: Antechinus flavipes (assembly GCF_016432865.1). Taxonomy (NCBI): domain Eukaryota; kingdom Metazoa; phylum Chordata; class Mammalia; order Dasyuromorphia; family Dasyuridae; genus Antechinus; species Antechinus flavipes. The sequence goes on from NC_067401.1 coordinate 103,270,789, forward strand.
GTAATGATAAAAGTGATGATTTCAGCAAAACTTGGAAAGACATGTATGAAATAGTGCAAAGTGAAGTAAGCAACAGCAGAACAATCTACACAATAAAAACAATATTATAAAAATAATCAGTTTCATGAGCAACTCTGATCAACACAATGACTCTTCACAGTTCCAAAAGAATCACAATGAAACATGGAATCCATCTTCAGAAAAAGAATAAATGGACTCAGAGTCAATATTGATGTACACTTTTTTCTCATTCTTTCATTTTATTTTTTCTTCTCCTCTCTTCTCTTCCCTTTTCTTTTCTTCTTTCTTTTTCCTTTCCTTTTCCCTTTTCTTTCCCCTCTCCTCTCCTCTCTTTTTCTCTCCTTTCTTCCTTCCTCTGTAATGCCTCAGTTTCCCTGCCTTAGTTTCCCTTTATTATTATGCTATATCCTGAATAAAATTATTATGGCCATCCCCCCTTTCTTAACCCATTAAGCTCTGGCCACTCACATATTCCAGTGAATCATAAAACTCTAGATGGCTTATCTCAAATGCCTGGGTATTGCTCATTATCTCTTGCCCTATGTCTCCTGCTCCCAACCTTCTTGACCCCAAACATGTCAGAACTAAGATATGATACTTTCCTGAAATTATGGCTCATCCACTCACTCAGTGTTCTCCCTGCGCCCTTGCCTTTGTTTCTCTGATAGCTGGAGCCCTATAAAAGTTTCTGGAATTAATTGCTCACTGCTGGATGCTTTGAGACGAGTCCCATTCAGCTAGCTAAGGGTCAGACATCTTTTGGACATGAGTCCTGTTCAAACACTAGCCCAAATTCTCCACTACTAAAATGTTAAAACCTAATCTCTGTCTTGCCTCAGTTTCTCTGGCATTACATCTTCCTGCCTCCCTGCCTTCCTGCCTTCCTTCTTTTCTTCCTTTTGGTTTTTGCATGATAAGCATTTTCAAGGGAAACATAGGATTCGATTCCTTTATAAAATAGGTTATAGTACTTGGCAAAAAGTTTTTTATCTACTTGGCTATGGGGCAAAATTCCATACTAACCTTGTCCTTTTCTGATCTTAAGTGCCAGCATTTTCATATCCATAAGCCAGGAATTCACTGAGTAATGAGCAAAAACTAAGACCTTGTTTCCTGGCTACAGAATGAATTTGTTCCTTTTGTCCACTCATACATAGTCAAGTAGATGTTCAGAAGGAAAAAGTAGAGGAACTCTAACACCAAAGCTGTTTTGAGGTTACTACAAAAATGACTATTGCTGAAGTATGGCTTTGCTTACAGAATTACAAATTTAGGAATTATATTATTATCTAGGTGACCTAGAGTATTCACCACATACCAAGAAAGGCTAGAGTAAAAGAGATTAAGCCTGAAGGCAATAGTTTGTTAAGGCAAAGCCAGCTCTTTCTTCTAGAAGGATTGGTGCCTAGGGCTAGAAGTCTCCTTCTGAGAAATGAAAGCCTCTGGGCCAAGACTGAGGAAACAAAACATGGAAGGCTTTTGAGGATCTTATGGTAATGATATCTACTTTTGTCTAAAAGAGCTAGTTATACAGATGTAGCAGCATCTTGGCTAAAGACTTCAGAACAGTGTACGAAAGATCAGTGTTTGGCAATAGGACATTGCTCTGGCAATAAGACCAAGAACAAGGAGAGTAGCATCAGAAGCATGAGCTAACTTTCTTTGCATGTGCCCTGGTTGCTTCCTTTCTCACATTTCTATATCTCTTTTCTTGTTACCTCCATGTATATCCCTGCTTCATATGTCCCCCAGGTTTATCAAATAAGTATTGTGTTTCTTTCTATGTCATTTCAGTAACTATGTTTGATGAATCCTAATTGGATCCTTTGTCTGACTATTGAAAAAGGAATACATGGTGGGGGCTCATAAGTTATTATTTGGAAAGTATAAGCCCAAAGAGAACCCTGAAGTAGATTACAACCTCCCACCTCTCCTTAAAAATGCAAGCTGAGGGCAACACATCTATTATAAACACAAAGAAGGATTATGTACTTTAATAATACTACTAATAGCAATAGCTAAGATTTATATAGCACTTGCTATGTGGTAGGCACTGAACTAAGCATTTTACAATGATTACCTTATTTGAGCTTCACAAAAACATTTAGATGTAGATATTATTATCTCATTTTACAAATGAAGAAATTGAGACAAAAGGAGGTGATGATTAGTTCAGGACATAAAGCTAGTAAGTGCCTGAGATTGGATTTAAACTCAGATCGGACTCCAGGTCCAGCATTCCATCCACTGTACCACTTAACTGTCCTTTAACAGTAGGGTACTAATATTGACAATTAAAATTAACCAGCCTTTTATTGCCTTTCCGTGTTGATTTTATTTAAAACATTATGTATATTTTTCTTTGGGTTCCATTTTCTTCGTTTCGTATCATTTCATAGAAATTTCACCAAATTCCCTGAATCTTTCATGTTTATGATTCCTTTGCAAAGGATAGTAGCTCCTTTTGCTTCCTCTAATATACAAATCTATAGTGCAGAGCCAGCCATCTCTTCAATATTCCATCATGCGAGCCGTGGAATGGCTTAGAATCAGTACTCTGGTGGCTATGCCATAGTCTGGCACATTGCCTTGATTTATCATTAATTTTATATCAATAAATTAGATCTAGTTGAATTTCCTGTGAACATCAATTTGTCTCTCCCTTGAATCCAAAATCCAGAAACAAGGGACCATCTATCAGCCCTGTCAAACCTATAGATTAGTAACATTTCCATGAACCAACTTGCTTGCCTGACTAGTCTTTACTGTTCAAAGAGAAATCTTTAGGTATCTTTAGAATCAAACACCTGAGAGTCTTGATTTGTCCCAGAGCTTCCTAGTCCTGCAAAGCTGTCATAGATGAGATTCAAACCTAATGTCTGATTATATAGCTCAGCTCCACAGGAGAACAAATTTAAGCAATAGCATGAAGATAAAAATAACTGGCCTTGTTTTCCCTACTCCAGTCGTGCATGTAAATCTTATAGGCTCTGATGACTTCACTGCATTAAACAGCTGTTAAACCAAATTCCAGAGAGGCTGGCAGAAGAAAGAAAAGAAGCACAAAGGGATAAACCTGGAAAAATGGGACTTTGGGATAATGGGGTTAAATACCTGGTATTGAAATCTAATCAACAGCCAGAGAATGTCATTCTCATAGGGTAGAGATGGGGTGGTTCTTTTCTCAGTATTAATAAACAGAAGTTTCTATTGAAAGCAAGGAAAAGGTAAACTTTTTTAGATGTAGGTATTATTATCTCATTTTACAGATGAAGAAATTGAGGCAAAAAGAGGTGATGATTAATTAGTTCAGGACATAAAGCTAGTAAGTGCCTGAGATTGGATTTAATATCTAATAGTCATTAAAAAATCATTCTAATTTTATTTCTCTCTTTTTCTTTTACTTTTTGATCTGTTTTTTTGGGGGGCAACAAAATAATTGTATAAATATGTATGCCTATTTTGGACTTAACATATTTTTACCATGTTTAACATATATTGGATTACATGCCTTTAGGAGAGGGGGAAGAGGGAAGGGGGGAAATTGGAACACAAGGCTTTTCAAGGGTCAATGTTGAAAAAAATTATCTTTCCATATGTTTTAAAAATAAAAAACTTCAATAAAAAATCATTCTACTTGTGTTTGACAAGTTTCTAAAGAGAAATAGTCAAAATGAGGCCATAGGAGCTACAGATCTCCCAGAAGTTCAGGAATCTGGACTTTTATCCTACAAAGTCATCTAATGATATGAAAAGGAGATAGAGGAAGGGATAAAAATATTTTCTTTGGAAACTGAAATAAAGATTAGACTATGACTGGTTAGTTAATTAGTTAGTTAGTTAATACTCATGTAATCAAGGTCACAGTTTCAGTCATTTGAAGGATCAATTAGCAAACCCAACTCTGAAAGCATTTCAGAGGTGGTTGAATTTTCAGTAAATGGATCACCACAAATCTGCTTCTACCACTGGAAAAATATCACAAAGCTTACGGCCTGTGGCATTCAGTAGCATCATCACCAACTACCTTTCTCATCAGGCTGCATGCCAGACTTTTCCTGCCATGCCCCAAGAAACCTCTTCATCCTAGAAAAATTACTCCAGCCCAGAGGTTCAAGGCTGCTCCTGAATACTTCAGAAGAAATGTTCTACCTCTGCAGTTTCCCGTTCTGATTAAATGGCTCCTCCCAGAGACTCCAATTAAGGAGAGCATACAGGCCATCCATATCTTCATTACTTATCAGTTTCTCACCCACACCTTCCCCCTTGTCCTCAGCTTTTTAAAAGTATATTATCTTTCCCTATTAGAATGTAAGCTTTTTAAGAGCAAGGATTATCTTTCTTTTTGCTATTTTTAAAAAAAATATATATTTTTTCTTTGCATCCTAGTCCTTAGCAGAAGTGTTTAATAAATGTCTGTGGACTGACAGATTAAGAAGTACAACATTTTAATAAAATATAATTATGTATAACAGAACATATAATTGTGATGGTTGTCTCAGTGCCTGTACCAAGTGCCTCTGACAACATCTCTCCACATGAAGCCTCCTTTGGGAAAGTGTGGACATGGAATGGGAGTGTTTTGGAGAGACTGGAGCACTCATAAACATTTTGTCACTAGTTCCAATCTGCTAACTATATAGTTAGGAAATCCTTTTTCCTTCCCCCCCCCTTTTTGTGGTATTGGCTGTAGAGCTGGACCTAGAGCTGTCTTCAAAAAGGCCTGACTTTTCATTCTATTTTTTCTCTGTTTTAGAATATCAGGACATTTGTTCACTTCCAACCTTCTGGTACCACTTCTGTTCTCTTTCTTTCCTCATGGACTCTTCTATTATATTTGCAAAAAATGGAATTCTACTCTGGAAACCTTGGTTGAGTTAAAGCTTCTTCTATTTTTTTTTTTTTTTTTTTTTGCTGAGGCAATTGGGGTGAAATGACTTGCTCAGGGTCATACAAATAGAAAATATTAAGTGTCTGAGTTCTGATTTGAACTCAGGTCCTCCTGACTTCAGGCCTGGTACTCTATCTGCTGATCCATCTAATTGTCCCTGAAACTTCTATTTCTATAAGCCTATATTTAGTTTATTTATGCCTGAATGCCTTATTAGCTATATTTATTCTATTAACTATATTTATACTTAAATTTCAGTATAAAGACCACATTCTTTTGTAAAGAAGATAAAAGTCTAATAGATGTTAAGTGTCTCTGCTTTCTCTCTTATACCAGATAATGAGCACTGGTCTGTCCTTTCCCTTGTTATTGGGGGAAGAAAAACAAACAATTCAAAACAAAAAAATATTTTAAATATTTATCATTTGGGAGGCATCCTGAAGAAGAGATTTTAAAAATTAACAATATTTTGCCTTTTAGTTTTCTTGAGAACTGGGAGATGGGAGGGCAGGAATTGAATTCTGTCGCAGGCTACTGGTCACCTTGCATAGTCCTGTAACAGTGTGGTAGGTGGGGACTAAGTGAAGGGTTAGGGAGTAGCCCTCTCTGCTTTTAGCTCATGGGATTGTTTTGTTGTTTAGGATCTAAGAGAAATTAATATAATACTAATAACATATTGTTAATATTTATTCCACTCTATTTTCTTCTAAGACTTAACTCTTTGAAGGAAATGGTTGAGCAAAGAGATTTGCTCTGGAGGCACATGCTCCTTAGTTGGGCAGGACCCCACACCACTGGAAGCCCTAATTTCTGATTAGAGAATAAACAGAATAGAGTCTGAGCAAACCTTTGCCTGGAGGAGGGACACCAAGTCCTTGGTCCTCTCCACTAGAGTATAGGGCAAGTTCACTCATGAAGAAGAAAAGTAGCTAGAGGTCTAAGTAGAAATGGTTTCCCCTTTCCTAGATGCATTGTGGTTACTAAATCTCATGATCAAACTATATTGTCAGCAGAAGGAGCTGAAGACTTATAGCTCTCCCCTCCTTGTTAAATGTCCACTAATCAGGGTTGAATTTCACTTGTCAGGAGAGTTTCCATTCAGAAGGGATTTAAGGTGGTTCAGGGTCTCCCTTGGGGAGCTTTGGTTACCTAGAGAAACCACTGAACATCAATTTATTGATTGCTGACTAGCCTAATTAATAAATTCATTATTAATTACCTTGAAACTCTGTCTCTAAGGATTTCATTCATCTCAGATGGTATCCTATGCCACAAAGACAGTAAAACTTACTTTTTCTCTTGTGAACAGTTCTTATTTGGGAGAAGTTTGAAAGATCATGAAGATAGGAAAACATGTTTAGTTCTTCATCTCCTTGGTCATATGAACTAGGCCAATCTTTCTAGAGATATCTGTCAACCCAATCAATTTGCAAACGTTTGCTCTGGGGAGGTGGATGTAGAATGAGATGGTCTATTTGCCAGCCATTGACCTCAGTGATTAGAGTAGAACTATATTACTTCCCTGGGACTATCTTGAAAAGCATCTATCAGCTTCCTCCAAGTTTTAGAGAGAAACATTATCTACTTTTATGATAAAGCCCTGTATCCCCTTGCTCCCCTATTGATGATAAAATGGAATTTAAATTCAAGATATTCTTGATTCTCAACCTAAGATAATGATTGTCTTTATTAAATAAAAGAAATTGATATTTTTAAAAAGATTTTGAGCTGCTTTTCAATGAGATGATTGAGGCCAGTTTCAATGATCTTGTGATAAAGAGAACCATCTACACCATAGAGAGGACTGTGGAAACTGAGGGTAGATCACAACATAACATTCTCGCTCTTTTTGTTATTGTTGGCTTGCATTTTGTTTTCTTTCTCATTTTTTCCCTTTTTGACCTGATTTTTCTTGTGCAGAATAATTGTATAAATAAGTATACACATATTGGATTTAATTATATTTTAACATGTTTAACATATATTGGATTACTTGCCATCTGGGGAGGAGGTGAAGAGAAAAGAGGGAAAAATTTGGAACATAAGGTTTTGTAAGGATCAAAGTTGAAAAATTATCTATGCATATGTTTTTAAAATAAAAGCTGTAATAAAAAGAGAGAGAAAAGGAAAAAAGCATTTAAGAAATATTAACTATCAAAAAAGAATGAAATTAGAGATAGAAGAGAATTGAGAGATCATCTAATTTCTAAATTACTTCTATGTGGCCTTGGAAAGGGAATATGGTTTATTGAGAACAGAAGTTAGAGTTTGGAAAGTTTGGGTCCAAATCCTTTCTCAGACTCTCACTCCTTGTGTGATTTTGTCCTTGTTTTCCTCATTTATAAAATTGAGGACTGGAGTATATGTTCTCTAAAGCCCCTTCCATCTCTAAAGCTATGAATCATTTATAAACCTTCTGAGTCCCAGTTCTTTTTGTCTGTAAAATGGAGATAAAAAATACCTCCAATTCTACTTTATAAAATATTTTTGAAATTTGAATACATGTATAATGTTATGCTAAACTTAGTGTTATATAAATGTCTTCTTTATTGTACATTTTATGGATGAGGAAACTGAAGTTCACTAAGTTAAAGTAACTTGCCCAAGATCACATACATAGAAAGAACTCCATACAGAGTTAGGAGCACAACCCAAGCTCTGACTTTGTTGCTTTTCCCATTATGCCATGATGGTTATCTGTTTCCAGTGAAGTGGTAGTAAAGGTACCAGGAGTATACCAAAAGTATAGATTTGGGAGGGCATAATTGTTCGATCATATGTCCTATGTCACAGGCATTCATTGTTAGTTACAAAAGTTTGTTAAACTCCAAAACTCCAGCTTCTAGGATAAGAATTCACTATTTCACAAAAATTGCTGGGAAAACTGGAAAATAATATGTTAGAAACTCAGTATAGACCTACATTTTACACCCCATACGAAAATAGGGTCTAAATAAAGGATGATACCATACCAAAAGCAAATTAGGAGAACAAGGGATAGATAATTCACCTATCAGATCTTTGGAGAAGGAAGGAATTTATGATCAAAGAAGAACTAGAAAACATTATGAAATGCAAAGTGGACAACTTTGATTACATTAAATTAAAAAGTTTTTGAATAAGCAAAACCAACACAAATAAAAATAAAAGGGAAGTACAAAGCTGGAGAAAAATGTTTATAGCCAGTGTTTCTGATAAAGGCTTCATTTCTAAAATATATCTATAACTGTGTCAAATTTGTAAAATACAAGTCATTCCCCAATTGAAAAATAATCAAAGTAAATGAACAGACAATTTTCAGATGAAGAAATTAAAAGCTCTATATTCATATGAAAAAATGCTCTAAATCACTATTGATTAGAAAAATGTAAATTAAAACAAGTCTAAAGTATTACTTCATATCTCTCAGATTGACTAAGATGACAGGAAAAGATAATGATAAATGTTGAAGGAGATGGGGGAAACATTCATGCATTGTTGGTGGAATTGTGAAATGATCTCCATTCTGGAGAGCAATTTGGAACTATGTCTAAAGAGCTATAAAACTGCATACCCTTTGATCCAGTAGTGCTAGTATTGGGTCTGTATCCCAAGGAAATTATAAAGGAGGAAAAAGGACTCACATGTGCCAAAATGTTTGCAGCAGCTCTTTTTGTGCTGGCAAAGAATTGGAAAACAAATAGATGCCCATCAATTGGGGAAAGACTGAACAAGTTGTAATATATGAAGATAATGGAATAGTATTGTTCTATAAATTTAAAAAAATTGAATGATTTACATGAACTGATGCTGAGTGAAACAAACAGAACTAGGAAAACATTGTACATTATAACAGCAAGATGGGACAATGATAAACTATGGTAGACTTGGTTCTTCTTGGTGGTTTAGTGATCCAAGGCAATCCCAATAAACTTTGAATAGAAAGAACCATCTGCATCCAGAAAGAGAACTATGGAGACTGAAAGTAAATCAACATATGCTATGTTCACTTTTTTTTTTCTTTTTCTTCTGTTTTTTTCCCTCGTGCAGTTTTTTCCCTTTTGTTCTGATTTTTCTCTCCCAACATGATTCATAAATGTGTATTTAAAAATAATAATGATAATGTACATGTATAACTAGAAAAATGTAAAAAATTGATTTCCATATAACTGAAAAACAATAAAGATATTAAATAAAAAAGAGCAGGGAGATGCTAACTAAACAGTCTGGAGACTGACCTGATTATGATTTTCATTTTGACATTCCTGAGAATGAACTAGTTTAGGATTCACAGTATTAGTACATAGAATCATGGGATCTTTAGAAAAGATGTACTCACCATGGTGTAGTAGAAAGAGTATAAATCCCTGAAGTGCGAAACTTTGGGTTCAAAAGACCTCAGAGACTATCTAGTCCAGCCCCTAATTTTACAGATGAGGAAACTGAGGCAAGAAAGGTTAAGTGACTTGATTTCTCTGGTTCCTGAGTCAATACTCTTCACATTGCACCAGATGTAATATTTTGGGTTTTGGGTTTTTTTTTCTTTTTCTATATGTGTGTGTGTATTTGTGTTTGAATCTGGTTCAGTGCCAATAGACACTATTTCACCTTCTGCCTGCTGTGTTAGCAGTAGCAGCCAGAACTTTCTATCCTTCTTCAGCAGCCTGAAATGCAGAAGGAGAAACCACTAGGGCAATTGTAATTAGAGTTCAATTACATCTGCATTTCAAATGAGTACAATCCACTTTGGTTTTCACAATATTGGAGCCTGAATAACTTGTGGCTCTGCAAATTGAGAATGACTGCAATATTTAGACTCTGGAGGGAGAATAACCGTTAGATTCAAAATGCCTCGGGTTATTTTAGCCCCTGAGGTTTGATTTTGAGGGATCATTATGGATGGGAAAGTTTCATTTCTATAAGACTTTGCAAAATAATAATTAAAGGAGAATAAGGACTAGGGACTGGAACTGGGATTAAATTCTAGGATAAAAAAATTTCTTTCCTTTCCCAGGAAGCAACACCTTCTCTTCAGTTAATAATCTTGAGAGTTTCCTAAAGCAATGAGAGGTTAATTTAATTGCCTCAGGTCACAGTCAGCAAGTGTCAGAAGCCGGACTTGAACCCATATCCTCGCAATTCTGAGGCTGCCTCTCCATTTACTCTGCCAGGATGTTTCTCAATAAAGCTACCTGACATGCAGAAGTTTGCAAAATGCTTCACATGTGTTTTTTTATTGTTATTTGGTGATTTTAAAAATTGCATCCAACTCTCCATGACTTGGCAAAGATGCTGGAGTGATTTTCCATTTTCTTTTTCATCTCATTTTACAGATGAAGAAACTGAGGCAAACAAGGTTAAGGAACTTGCCCAGAGTGACACAGCTGGTAAATGTCTGAGGTCAGACTAAGGAAGATGATTTTTGCTGACTCCAGGTTTGGCACTCTATCCACTACACTGTCCTAAGAAAGGACTTATCAGGAGCCTCTCCAGCTTATAGAGTGGGTTCTCCAGACCAGGTTACACAAGGTTCATGGTACATTACAGATTTTTGTCCATCAAAAATTGTAGTTCATGAGCCCTCACTGATATAGCTTCCTTGAACACTCAGGTAAAAGATACGATTAATTCAAAACAATGACAATTTGATATAGTATTAAACTGAAATGTACTCTTACAAAAAAAAAAAAAAAAGACCATCAATTAGAAGATTAGATACATGGAAGGAATCTATGTGAAAAGGCACTGTGTACATAGGGAATCTGTTCAGGGCACAGGGGGAGAGGTGTACAGGTAGGGACCACTCATAGCCAAGGTAGGGAATGTAGAAAAATATACATAAGGAAAATGTGTGCAAGGGCATGAAAGGGCAATTTATATCTCTGCCATTACAGAGCTACTAATATCTTAGGCTGATATCTTCATATTTCTGCTGAGACTGGCTTCCACATACTCTTTCCCAGACATGTAGTTCCTACTGGAAACTCCTCTGATAAAAGCCATTTTCTGGTAGTGGGCTCACCTGTGAGGTCCCTGTTTGGAAAACTTTCTTTGGTAGTACCCTACAGGATTTGAGAACCTGAGGTTCTCCTCTAAAACCTAATGAAGTACTTAGAAACCCTTGATGAATTATTTGATGGACATGTTTTTCTTTAGTCTAATTGTCTTTAATCTAAAAGATCGGGCCAGATGACCACCCTTTTAAATTTAATAACTTTTTTATCTTATTAATAAAATAAACCCCAAAAGCCTAATGAAACATTGAAGCAGTATTTTAAATCAGATAAGAATGAAAAAAATTTTTAAATCAACAAATAAGTTATATGAAGAGTCTATATGAAATAATTCAAAATGAAAAAAATTGAATTAGGATTATATGCATATTGAGTACAATTGTGGGCAAACATTTGTACTAGAATGAGAATTTGAAGAGCTTATAATATTGCTTTTATTAATTAAACATTAAATTAAAAATGAACCAAAATGAAAAGACCATTACTAAACTCTCAAATCCATTCTTGTATAGCTCTAATGGTTAAGAAGTTGTTTCTTTCTTTTTTTTTTTCTTTTCTATCAAACCTAAGTGTCACTCTGAAGCTTCTACCCATTGCTTCTAATTCTGTCCTCTGTAGCTAAGATGAACAAATCACAGGCCATACATTCAAGGACAAAAGTTGTCTTCAAATATTTGAAAGACCGTTTCCCTGGAAGAGAGATGAGACTTGTTCTGTGTGACTGACCTAGGAGCTATGGATAGGAGTCAGAAAAAAAAAGACAAATTAAGTTTCGGTTTTAAGGGGAAATTTACTAATAATTTGAACTATTCAAAAATGAAACAAGCTGTTTGAGGAGGCATATGTAGACTCTTCAGGAGAATGTCTTCAAGAAAGATATGGATGCCTACTTGAAATATATAGTAGAGGGATTTTTTTTTTCAGGATCAGAGAAAGATTAAATGAGTTATCCAAGATCACAAATCTGGGTGAGTTCTGAGGTAGGACTCAAATTCACATTCTCCTAACTTATGCTATTTGAATCTACCTCCCTCTCCAAAGGCTGAACATTATCCTTCTGTGCCAGGATTAACTCTAACCTTCTGTCTGCAGGGGAAAACTACTAATATGTGCTGTCCTTCCACTTACCTTCCATCTTTCCAGTACCTGAGGCACAGGTGCCCTGTGACTATTCTCCTGTGCTGGTATGAGAGAGCTCCTCTGGAAACCATAATTGCCAAAGCTTGCCTCTGTTCTGGAATATAAAAATGCTCCCTTTCTCCCTGTGCCAAATGGCACAAGGGAGCATTTTTATTGGAATGTATTGGACTGGATACTTTTTCCTATCTTTCCCCCTCATCCCTGCTCACTGCCCGCAAAGAGATGCTGGCATCACGGGTCAGTGTCTCATTGACACTGCATTGATACAGTCAGGAATTAGCAACTCGGGATTTCTCAGGAAACTTAAAGGCATTCTGTCCCATCAGATCAGAGTTGGGGTTCCTTCTCTCCATGATTGTTCTCGCCACTATAGGAAACTCCTTCTGCTTCCAATCAATCTCTATTGACAGTTCCAAGAGCTCCTTGATTTCTTAGTTCCCCAAACTAGTAAACAAAATCACTCATCTATACTTTGAGAAAAAGACTTAAAGCAAAGCAAAAACAAAACAAAGCTCCAAAGACATGAAGCCAGAGACTCTGTTAGACTAATACATGTTTATTCTTTCTACTAGGGTTGGGAAGAGTAGCTGGGGCTTAAGCTTTGCAGACCCTTACCTCGTTGTCTCCTGGTGGGAAGTAAGAAGTGGGCTTGGAGAGAGATAGAAAGAGAGAGTCACAGATACACAGAGGAAGAGACAGATTCAGAGAGGGAAGGAGGGAAAGAGGAAGAGAGAAAGAGATAGAGAGACAGAGAAGGCAAGAGAGAAAGAGATAAAAGGAGAAAAGAGAAAGGAGAAAGAAAATAGAAACTGTCTCAATTTAAACTGTTTAACCTATGTAGCTCTAACTGTTGTGGGGTATATTTCTTCCTATCTTCAATTCCAGAAAGACTTAAGAAACACAGTGTATCTACATACTTGCTAATTGGTTCTAGGAGATACAGTGTGGCAAAAACAAGTATAGAATGGATTTTTCCCATAAGGAATATTTCTAGTCCACAGCTTAATCATGTCTCCTCACTGAATTCCCCAAAGGGGCAAGTGGAGATTCCAGCTGTGGAGAAAAAGGCATCCTAGATCAGCCCAGCCAGGCTCCTCTCTCCTTGACCCAACGCACATTCTGCGAAGAACCATAGCATTTATACTTTCCTCACACCCCAGCCAACCAAGCTTCTGTGAGGGGGAGTCCTGGATGTGGAGGCAGAAGCTATGATCCTTCACCCTTCACAGTGTATGGGCTCCAACCTGACAGTCCAGTGCGCAAGCCACCTTCCTTGAGGAGGAGCTGGCCATGGCGAAGGGCAGTAGCAGTGGAGGCAGGGGCTGGCAGTACACCTGGCCAACCTTACATCCCTACTACTCAACTAAGACAATAACCAGTGTCAAGCAAGTTTTAGGTGGCTAGGCATTTTTTTCTCGGTGAAATGCATAATATACCAAATTTGATGCGTTTCAAAGAAGATGTGCCATACTGGGAAAGATGAAACACATTCTCCCAAATGCTTCCCCAGTGTCTTGTCCCAGAGACTCAGGAGAGCCTCCACGGTATAGTTCCCAATGGCCTTCAAATTGCCATCACAAAAGTTGCAAGTGGTTTCTAGAACACAGTTTTTTAAAAAACAAACAAGCTCTTTATGGATTCACATACAAATCATAAAGTAAGATATGAAAGAAATGATTAATTTACATATATGTTTGAGAGGAATTTCAGATTTTGGTTTTTTCCCTTCTGTATGTGTATATATGCACACACAATTTGCATATGTACATATATGTGTATTGTGTACATATACATGTATAATATTGTGGGTGAGTATATTCATATAATAACTTTGATATTTCATTTACTATTTTGTCTTTATTAAAGGCTTTGCTATTTGATTTATGGGCAGTGGTTTTATGATTGAGACTGAAAGTGCATTTCATAGTTATGATTACCAGACGTACCCCCACACTGAATCCAGGGTTCCAAAATCAAAAGGAACCATTGCTACACAGAACAAAGATGCTGGTTGTTGTCTTTCATTCTTGAAGAGAATCAAAATGACATCAGAGTTTTGTTTTTTTCCTTCCTGTATGTGTGTGTGTATGCATATGTGTATGTATTATGTACCTATACATGTGTATATATATATTGTGTAAATATATACATATATAACTTTGATCTTTCATTTAGTATTTTGTCTTTAGTAAAGGTTTTGTTGTTTGATTTATGGGTCATAACTGGATGATTGAGATTCAAAGTACAGTTTCATAGTTGTGATTATCAGAAATACTCCCACACTAGATCCAGGATTCCAAAATCAAAAGGGATCACAGAACAATGTTCTTCATTCTTGAAGAGAACCAAAATGAGTTAGAGTCAAGTAAGAGTGTATCTGACTGTGAGTGATCAGACTAGTATGATGAGCTTGAAATACTTCATAGAACCAGATGGGTGAAATGTGAACCCACTCACAACTACTGACTTAGGAGAAAAATTCCTTGTACACAAATAACCTAGGTTCAAATCTCAATTTTGCCATTTATTCATTGTGTGAATTTGGACAAATTATTCAAATTGTTTCCCTTGTAATGTTATATACACTACTTAGCTGAAGGTTGTTTATAAGAATAATAGAAGCTGATTTATGTAAAGCTCTGTGTAAAAAATAAGCTATTATTATTATAAATTGCAAAACACTCTGCTGAGCCATCTGGCATTTTCACTCACTTTCTTCTTTCATTGTTCCTGTGAACCTGAGTGCTTACAGAAAATTCCAGATTGATAAGATTGGAGATTAAAGTCTGACCTCTGGTCAGAGACACTGCAGACTCCATAGCACTCCAGATGGTCTTCATGTCTTTATTTGGTATGATTGTCAGAGTTACCTTAAGGTTTCATTTTCTTTTGAGTGATGACTCTGTCCTTCTGTTCCAAAGTAGCCAGGCTCAAAATTGTACCTTTAAGATTTATTTTGAGGTTTCAAAGGAATTTTTTTACTTTGGTTTTCTTTTCATACTTTTAGAGCTCCATGTTGAAATGAAAATATTCTGCCCAGCAATGAAATTTTTTTTTCAGCTAACATTTTAGGAAGGAGAGACTATGACAACTCTAGATCCTAAACCCTCAGAGGAAGTATTGTTTTTTTGAGTCATTTATTTTCTTAATCATGTCCAACTCTTTGTGATCCGGTTTGAAATTTACTTAGCAAAGTTACTGGAATGACTTGCCATTCCTTCTCCAGCTCATTTTACAGATGAGGAAGCTGAGACAGACAGGGTTAAATGACTTGCCCAGAGTCACATAATTTGTGAATATCTGAGAATTTGAACTGAGGTCAATGTATGTATGTATGTATGTTATGATATTGGTCCTTGATAAGATCCATGACTGATGAGAACTACCTTATTACCCCTTGAATGACAACAATGAAAAATGGTGAAAAGGTAAATGTATTTGACAAACACAACACCAACTTCTAATTTAATGCATCTTGCAAATCTAAGTAAAGACATGCTTAGGAATAGCAATTGGAAAGCTCTGATCAAAAGCAGAGCATACACAGCTTCAATTTATATTTCTTCCCTGTCCATGGACTTTCCAGGCGATTTCCTTCATTCACATTTGCAATTCAGTGGGGTTCATTTATTGCTTCTATAATTCTCCAAAGAGGACATAATAGCATATGCCCTATCAATGATTTCTTAGAATAGACTCTGACTGTCAGTCACAAGAAGATGTATTCTTAATGGCAACCTTCTAAAACAGAACTCAAAGTCTACTACTGACATACACAAAAATGCTTTTAAAAAAGCAAAGAACAATGTACTTATGAATGCTCACAGTACAATTGAAGAAAATGAGGTACACAGAGGCACTTTTCTTGTTCAAGTTCTCTGTGCTATTGGAGAATGGAACTGCTTTCTTCATCATCTCCATTCTGGATCCTGATCCCACCTTACTTGTACATAAAAGAAGACATTGTTTATATCAGGTGATTTGAGGAGATCTTGCCATTAAAATGTTTCTCCTATTTATCTGCCAGAGTTCTGAGATTCTGCTCTTAGATTATTAATCCTGTAGTTTCCCTATTGAAGAGTACCTGCTTTTGAATGGGGCAACACACTGAAAAGTTAACCATGATTGTAAAAGCAAAGACTCTGGGAGTTGGAAGGGAACTTAGTCATCATTTAACTTAATCTCTTTAATCTACAAATAAGGAAACAGAAATCCAAAGAGTTAAAGTGACTTGTTCAAAGTTATACAACTGGCAAA
Organism: Antechinus flavipes; assembly: GCF_016432865.1. Taxonomy (NCBI): domain Eukaryota; kingdom Metazoa; phylum Chordata; class Mammalia; order Dasyuromorphia; family Dasyuridae; genus Antechinus; species Antechinus flavipes. The sequence goes on from NC_067401.1 coordinate 103,287,091, forward strand.
TGGTACACCCTGATCAGATTTCAGATCTCTTGATGCTCAGTCCAGTGCTCTTTCCTTTCTAGCATAGATAATAGGATCTTTTTTTTACTGTTTAAGATATTTCTTTATACTCAAAGTAATTTAACATCTTGGGTATAAAACACCATAACATATGATGAGAGAACAGGGGAGAAGCATGGGTAGCCAAGGAACACCTGGGGGCCTAGAAATGAAGATGCTGCCAGACCAAAACCTGGATGAGAACATAATTTAAGTGAACTGCATGTTTGCCCATCTGAGATGCTTTTGAAGTTCGAAGAATACAGCATTTAATATTCAGAGGAAGAAGCAGAAGATCCCAAAAGAATACAAAATAGGATTCAGAAAGGCTTAGCTATTCCCTCCTAAAATGGAGAAAGTCCAAATTCACAAAGTAAGTCTGGGAGAATGAGTAAACAAAAGAATCCTACCTAAAAAACCTACTATGACAGGGATTCTCTGTACATGATCCCAGAAGAAGAAAAGATTTCAAAACATCTATAAGCAAAGCTTCAAAGAAAACCACAACTTGGTATAATAAAGATGACAATACTACCTAATCTATTTGTTTAGCACTATAACAATCAGACTCCCAAAAAACTATTTTAATGACCTAGAAAAAATAACAACAAAGTTCATATGGAAAAACAAAAGGTCAAAAATTTCAAGGGAATTAATGAAAAAAAAAAATCAAAGGTGGCCTAGCTGTACCAGATCTAAAATTATATTATAAAACAGCAGTTACCAAAACCATTTGGTATTGGCTAAGAAATAGACTAGTTGATCAGTGGAATAGGTTAGGTTCAAAGGACAAAACAGTCCAATAACCTTAATATTCTAGTGTTTGACAAACCCAAAGACCCAAGCTTTTGGGATAAGAACTCACTGTTTGACAAAAATTGCTGAGAAAATTGGAAACTAGTATGGCAGAAACTAGGCATCAACCCACACTTAACACCTTAACCAAGATAAGGTCAAAATGGGTTCGTGACCTAGGCATAAAGAATGAGATTATAAATAAATTAAAGGAACACAAGATAGTTTACCTCTCAGACCTGTGGAAGATGAAGGAATTTATGACCAAAGAAGAACTAGAGATCATTACTGATCACAAAATAGAAAATTTTGATTATGTCAAATTGAAAAGTTTGTGTACAAACAAAACTAATGCAGATGAGATTAGAAGGGAAACAATAAACTGGGAAAACATTTTTACAATCAAAGGTTCTGATAAAGGCCTCATTTCCAAAATATATAGAGAACTGACTCTAATTTATAAGAAATCAAGCCATTCTCCAATTGATAAATGGTCAAAGGATATGAACAGACAATTCTCAGATGAAGAAATTGAAACTATTTCTAGCCATATGAAAAGATGCTCCAAATCATTATTAATCAGAGAAATGCAAATTAAGACAACTCTGAGATACCACTACACACCTGTTAGATGGGCTAGAATGACAGGGAAAGATAATGTGGAATGTTGGAGGGGATGTGGGAAAACAGGGACACTGATACATTGTTGGTGGAATTGTGAACACATCCAGCCATTCTGGAGAGCAATTTGGAACTATGCTCAAAAAGTTATCAAACTGTGCATACCGTTTGATCCAGTAATGTTTCTACTGGGCTTATACCCCAAAGAGATACTAAAGAAGGGAAAGGGACTTGTATGTGCAAGAATGTTTGTGGCAGCCCTGTTTGTAGTGGCTAGAAACTGGAAACTGAGTGGATGCCCATCAATTGGAAAATGGCTGAATAAATTGTGGTATATGAATATTATGGAATATTATTGTTCTGTAAGAAATGACCAGCAGGATGATTTCAGAAAGGCCTGGAGAGACTTACATGAACTGATGCTGAGGGAAATGAGCAGGGCCAGGAAATCATTATATACTTCAACAGCAATACATATGATGATCAATTCTGATGGACCTGGCCCTCTTCAACAGTGAGATGAACCAAACCAGTTCCAATGGAGCAGTAATGAACTGAACCAGCTACACCCAGTGAAACAACTCTGGGAGATGACTAAGAACCATTACATTGAATTCCCAATCCCTATATTTTTGCCTGCCTGCATTTTTGATTTCCTTCCCATGCTAATTTTACAACATTTCAGAGTCTGATTCTTTTTGTACAGCAAAATAATGGTTTGGTCATGTGTACTTATTTTGTATTTAATTTATACTCTAATATATTTAACATATATTGGTCATCCTGCCATTTAGGGGAGGGGTGGGGGGAAGGAGGGGAAAAATTGGAACAAAAGGTTTGGCAATTGTCAATACTGTAAAATTACCCATGGATATAACTTGTAAATAAAAAGTTATTTTTAAAAAAAGAAAGAAAAACACAATTTGGGCACAAGATCTTTTAAAATTCCTTGAAGAAATGATGCATGAATTTTAAAAAAAGAATTTAAAATAACTTTGCAAAATGAGAATACTAGAAGAAAGAACTGGAAAATAAATTAGAGTTATGAATGAAAGTCTTTAAAATGGAATAAAAGCACAATATAGGAGTTACAAAACCTTAGCTAAACAAAGATACTTTGACAAAAAGAAAAATGACAAATGCTGAATAAGTAATGGGAAACCATGTACATGAATGCACTGTAGGTGGAACTGTGGATTGGTGCAGTCATCTTAAAAAGCAACTTGGAACTGTATCCCCAAAGTAATTAAACTGTGCATACCCATTGACCCAGTGATAGTATTACTAGGTTTATACCCCAAAGAGATCAAAGAAAGAAGATAAGCATCAATATAAGAAATGATGATGATGGTTTCAGAGAAACCTGGAAAGATATGGACTAAATGATATATAGGAAAGTGAAGAAAGCAGAACCAGGACAACAATTTTTTTAGTTAAGCAAAATATATTTCCATTATGGTTATGCCCCAAATTCAATATTTCATTCTGAGTCTTAGGACCCCAGTGATCCTTTTGAATCAGGCAGGGTTGATCATTACATTGATCACAATGTATAAGTTGTTTTTTTCTTTACTTTGTTGTTTTTTATTGTATACTTTGTGGTCCCACTTCTGCAAACTTTACTCTTTATCAGGTCACATAAGTCTTACTAGGTTTCTTTAGAATCATCTTTTTTCTTTTTTTTAAAAAATAGCTATTTAAAAAAAAAATCCATGCAAAGATAGTTTTCAACATTCACTCTTACAAATCCTTATGTTCCAAATTTTTCTCTCTCCCTTCTTCCACCCCCTCTCCTAATAGCAAGTAACATGTACAATACTTCTATATATAATTTCCACATTTATCATGCTGCACAAGAAAAAATCAGATCAAAAAGGAAACAAATAAGAAAGAAAACAACCAAAGAAATGAAAAAAAACTATGTTATGATCCACATTCAGTCCCAGCAGTCCTTTCTGGATGCAGATGGCTCTCTCCATCACAAGTTTATTGGAAGTGGCTTGAATCACCTCATTGTTGAAAAGCACCACATCCATCAAAATTGATCATAGTATATAATCTTGTTGTTACTGTGTACAATGTTCTCTTGATTTTACTCACTTCACTTAACATAACATAGTTCATGTAAATCTCCAGGAGAATAATTTTTAAAATAATTACATTGTAAAGACAACTTTGAAAAACTTGATAACTTTGCTCATATAATGATGAAGTTTCAGAAGACCCACAATGACACATTACCCCACCATCTGACAGATAGGTGGTAGACTCAGATTGCAAATAAAGAGACATAGTTTTTGTTCATAGCTAATGAAAAAAAAAGTTTTGTTTGTGTATAAATATTTATTACAATGAGGTTTTCTTTTCCCCCAATGAGTGGCAAATAGAAGGGAAAAAAAATAAATTTTCATTAATTGAAAAAATAAACAAAACATGTACAGGATAAATGCAGATAATCTTGGATGATAAAAGAGTGGGAAAGACTTCTTGCAAAAGTTAGTATTTTAAAAGATTTTTATAGCCTTCTAAATATATATGCTGTTCTCTCTTTATCCCATTCCTGTTAATTGATATAATCTTCTATACCTCTTATCCTATTCCTTCATTCTTTTATTTCTTTTTAAATTTAGAAGATATGTATTCCCTTCTAAATATATATGCCATTCTCTCTTTAACCCAGATCTAATGAGAGTATGGTTCTCCCCCCAAAAATCCTTTCTTTATCTTCAGCCCCCTATCTATTGCCTTACTCTTTTATTTCTTTCTGAATTTAGAAGACTTTTACACACACACACACACACACACACACACACACACACACACACCCCTCCATTTCCAATAAGAGTGGGGATACTATACTACCAGTTCTCCTCCCCCATCTAATTAGTCTATATCAGTTCTTCCTCTCATACCTCATTTGTATGGGATAATTACTCTTTTTACTTTTTCCTCTATGGTTTTGCTTTTTAAAATCACATCATACTCAGATCTACTCCAATCTTTTGTTTGAACTATCTAATTACTAATGATGAATTTAGACATATAGTTTTCATTTCCATGTATAAAAAGTAAATAATTTGTTCTTATTCAGTTCTTTGTAAGTAGTCTATGATGCTTATCTTATATTTCTCTTGGATCTAGTATATCCAAATTTTCTATTGAGTTCAGGTCTTTTTGCAACAAAATCCTGATAGTCTGGCAATTTATCAAATATCCATTTGTTTTTTGTTCAGGATTATGCTTAACTTTGTTGGGTATGATATTTTTGGTTGCAACCTCAGTTCTTTTGTTCTTCAATATATAGTGTTTCAAAACCTGAGATCTTATAGTGTAACCACTGTTAAGTCTGGTGTAATTCTAATTGTACCTGCAATATATTTGAATTGTTTCTTTCTTGTTTCTTGTAATATTTTCATCTTAACTTAGGAGTTTCAGGTTTTCCTCATAGGACCTCTTTCAGGTTGTGATTGGTAAATTTCTTCTATTTCTACTTTCTCATCTTGTTCTGACACTTCAAATTTTAAAAAATTATTCTTGTATTATTGTATCAAGATTCTTTTTTTGATTGTAGCTTTGAGATAGTTCAATTATTATCTTTTTCCTTCTTGATCTCTTCTCCAGATCAGTTGTTTTTCTTATGAGATGTCTCACATTCTCTTAGATTTTTTCATTCTTTATATTTTATATTATTATTTTAGTCTCTTATAATTTCATTGGTTTTTTCCTTGACCAATTATAATTTTCTTCCCTCCCTTTTATTTTGATTTTCAAGAAGGCATTTTCTTTCTTAAGATTCTAGATCTTTTCTAGTTGGTTGATTTTTTTCCCCATAATTTTCTTGCTTTTCTTGAATTAAAAAAAAATTTCCTCAATCTTTTTTATTTTATTTTAAAAATCTTTATTGAATCTTTTATGAATTTTGTGTGTGTGTGTGTGTGTGTGTGTGTGTGTGTGTGTGTGTGCGTGCGTTATTCTTTGTGGTAGAAGAGGCTTTTTAAAAAATTTAGTATCCTCCTCTGAAGATTAAGTGCAGTCTTTTCTATTTTCATAAATGTCTGTAGTTGGGTTCTTTCTTCTTAACCTGTTCATTAAAAAAAATCAACTTGTTATTATACTCACCTCTAGTCCAGGAATGTGGAGGATAGTGCCTCTGGCCTCAGGTTCTCCTTATTATTATTTTTTGAGTTGCACTGGACTCAATCTCTGAACTCTTTCACACTACTCTGGAAATGTTCTTGCTCCCTGGAGAACCCTGTAACAGCTATAACCTTCACTTCTTTCCTCTGCCTTGCAACCAAAACCAAAAGCTCAGCTCTCTAAATGCTCACAGCCAGCAGCTTTCTGGCCCCACTACTTCTGGACACACTGAATATGTGCTGGTTCCTTCTCTCTCAGAATTGCCTCTCAGTAGCACAGCTGGACATGGTGTCCCTAGCCAGCAGAGGTGTCCATGAGGTGAAGATTCTTGTGGCTGAAATCTGGGTTATCTTCCAATCCAGCTACCCCAGGGTTTCAGCTTGTTGTTTCAGAAGAGCTAGCCTGGAGATGTTTACACTGCACTAGGACCAAACCTATGTTCTGGTGTCTTTCTGGATCTTCTCCAATTGTGACAGGAGGACCACTCTTCTGTCCCAACTCTTATTTTTAAAAAATACTCTATGTTTACCCTGAGATGCTATTTTTGTCTTGTTTGTAAAAGAAATCTGGAGTGATTAGAAAGTTTTGATCTCTTTCATCTTCCCTGAATCCTCTCCCAGAAGGAGGTATACTTCTGGGAAGCATATACCAGATAGATAGATAGATAGATAGATAGATAGATAGATAGATAGATATAGATATGTACTGTATACTTGTGAGTAGTATATACCATATATATATATACCATATTCCCTGAATCCTCTCCCAGAAGGAGGTATACTTCTGGGAAGCATATACCAGATAGATAGATAGATAGATAGATATAGATATAGATATGTACTGTATACTTGTGAGTAGCATATACCATATATATATATATATATGTATATGTATATATATATATATATATATATACCATATACTTCTGAGGCAACTAACTGCTGGTTTGGTTGAAAGGAAGAGAAATCTTCCCCTTTGCTTATCATTTGCTGTGAAGTACAAAGCAAATCCTCAGCATCTGAGTTCCAGAGTATATCCCTCTGCTTTTGTAGGTCAATCAACCAATCAATAAAAGTTCTTTATGTTTCCTCATCTTGCTTAGTGACTCCCCAAATGTGAGCTGGACAACATAAACATAAGGTATATGCACAAAATTTACAGCCACTCACATATATATAAGAATAGCAAACCTCACAACAATGTCAAAGCATTTCAACTTTCATGGAGTAAAATATTTAGATCTGGTTTTGGTCATAATTTAAAAATCTACATATATAGTAGTAAAGACAAAAAAAACCCACAAACTCCTAAATGATATTAGAATTTTCAGTTCCTGAAAGGATTAGCATAAAAAGTGAGCACAAGAAATAAGTAACATGAAGGGTAAACAAGATATCCTTCTAATATTCTTCCCTGAGTTCAGCATCAAATTAATTTATCAAATAAAACAGTGGTGCTTTGGGGTACACTGGTCCCTATCCTCAATTCTGGAATGTTTTCTCATGAATTGGAAAAGATCCAGAATTCAATTAAATACAGTTCTTAATTGCCTCTCTCAGGGCCATGTATTGACTGTCAACAATATCTTCGATGCACATTTCTTAGATACTTCCAAATTTAAAAATTCATTTTTGTTTTGTGTTATGTTGTCACTTTAGTGACATGCAAACATACAATTCTACATAATTAGCACAAAGTTTATAAAAGTTGTTTTTCATTTAATTTTCATTTTATTTTTTCAACTGCACATAGACAAATTTTTAAACATTCGTTTTTCAAAATTTTATTTTAGCACAAAGCTTTACAAAATTTCTCGTTGCTTATGAAGATCTGTCCCAATCCATAGAAAAGAAAATGTAAAGATAAACGACTAAAAATAGGAGTCAAAATGAAAATATGAACTCCTTTTAGAGGAGAAGTCTAATTTCAGATGAGTTCTCAAAATATGTAAAGGTCTGAGATCAAGTTATCTCTTCAAAGTCATCCCAAATAGGATATGAAGTAACTTTGATTTGACAGGAAAGTTGTTTTTCTGGATTGTTCTGGTCTTGCATTTAAATTATCTTGAATATCTTTCTCAGGTTTGTGACTTGAAAAAAGATAAATCAGTTACATCCCTAAAAGAGAATAGATGAGGAAGGAAGAACAGAGCCCCAGTCTCTGTTTTCTCTCCCCAACTTTGACTGGAGAAAGATCTCATGAATTTGGAAAAATGGAGGATTTTGTACTTCCCATCTTTAACACTGGATTGTCTGGTATTAGTATCTAGGCTTTGGGATATATTGGAAAAGATAAAGAAAGGAAGATTTGAGGGTCTTAAAAGAAACTGAAAAGGTAGAAGGCAGAAGAACTGCACCATAATTATGGGGGGTATCTTAAGAACTCCAGCAAAAAAAAAAGAATTGAGTTATCCCTTAGCCACATGTACTTCCTAAATTTTAAAACACTTTTCCTGGATTCTGTATATACTTGTGAAAAAATAGGATTTCATAGAGGGGGGAGAGGGATGTTGAACTATATATACTTATTACCACAGTAAATACTCATTTTCAAAAGCTAATTAAGTCTGGATGACTCATTTCTGGAAAGAAAGGGAGGAAGTGTACTGATGGGGGCTCATGATTTAGTACTAGAAAACCACCCTTCTCAACTATTTATGGCTAGCTCCAGAGCTCTGAGGGAAATGTAGCTGCTGTGTTCCGGTGACTCAATCTGCTAGTGCCAGTGAAAGTTTGAGACAGTAGCTAGAGAAAACTTCATTTTCTACACAATGAACAATAAATTCTTATTATATGGATAGCATTGTGCTAAGTATTGGGGTAAAAAGGTAGTTTAAACAATAAATGAATGAATGAAGTATGTATTAAGTTCTTGTTGTGTGGATAGAACTGTGTTAGATATTGGGGGGGGAGAAAGTTTAGACAATACATGAATGAATGAAGCATTTAGTAAGCTTTTGCTGTGTAGATAATACTATATTAGGCATTGGGATAAAAAGAAAGTTTAGACAATAAATGAATGAATGAAATAGGTAGCTTTTTCTGTAAATAGCACTGTGCTTGGACATTAGGAAAAAAGAAAGTTCAGATAATGGATGAATAGATGTAGGGATGAATGGAAGGATGGATAGATGAATGTTATTAAGTGTTTACTAAGTGCAAAGCACTGTACTAAGTGCTGGAGATACAAATAGAAAAGTAAGACATCCCAGATCTCAAGAAGCTCACATTCTAATGAAGGAGACAATACAAGTAGAAGACTTCAGTTTAAATTCAGATGAGAAGTCTCATTTCCTTCCTACCTCTCTAACTTTCTACACTTCAGTACTCCACTATGGGTATCTTTCTCCTTTTTCCCTTCCTCCCATTTCAGATCTCTTTTATGTATTGTCTTTATCCAACAAAATGGAAGTTCCTTGAGGGCAGAATCTGTCTTTCTTTTTATTTTTAAAAAAATTTAAATTTTACAAAATTTATTTTTTGTAAAAGCAATAGTGACTGCTTTTTCATACTTTTTACATCCCCAGCATTTACCTGTCATGAAGTCAGTACTTAATAATTGTTTCCAGCCTTACCTACACTCAGCCTGCTTACTGCACCTTCAGAAACAAACATCTAGCCAAATAAACGTTGAAAATTTCCTGTATTTGCAGATGAGTTCCTGGAAAGTACTGAGTTTGGGCATCAAACTTATTTATGGAGCTAGAATAGTTTTGCTCTGAGTTGAATCTCCAACACTGACCAAAGCAAAAAATACACACCCTCATTTATGGCAAAATATTTCAATGCTCAGCCTCATTACATCATTTCTTGCTCACTCAGCTAATCTAGTTTCTGACTGATCTATTCCTGGACAAGTCATCCAATCTGTTTGAGCCTCAGTTTCCACATTTATAAAATTAAAGGGTATCTCGGGGGTTCCTTCCAGCTCTAGATCTCATTCTATGAGCTTTTGATCCACATTTTGCTTGTGAAGCAACTAGGTTGGACAATGATTATAGACTTAGAGTCAGGACAGACCTGAGTTCAGATCTTGTTTCAGATATCTACTATTTGTATAATCCCAGGCAAGTCATTTAGTTTGTTTCCCTCAGTTTCCTCAACTGTAAGATGAGAATAATAGCATGTACTTTGTTGTGAGAATCAAATGAGATAGTATTTATAAAGCAAATTTCAATTAAAATGAGGAAGCTAGGACTAAATCCACTTACCTAAAAATTTAAGTGTCAATTCCTTATATTTAGAGGAAGGAGAAATAGCCATCTAAATGGCAAAGTAGATTGAATACCAGGTCTAGAGTAAGGAAGACTCGTTTTCTTGAGTTTGAATCCAACCTCACACTAGTTGTGGGATCCTGGGCAAGTCACTTACCCCAGTTTGTCCCATTTCCTCATTTATAAGATGGGCTGAAAAAGAAAACGACAAATCATTCCAATATTTCTGTCAGGAAAACATCAAATGGGATCATAAAAAGTTGAACAAACAAAAAGCCTGGCAATAGTAGGTGTTATAGAAATGCTTATTCCTATCTCCTCCACACAGCCCCTTCCATGACTTGACTTTACACACACAAGAAATACTCTCCTTGCATCAATCAACAGCAGTATAAGCCTGGCCTGGCAAAGCTGCTGGGAAGGATAACTCCTTCTGTGATTCTGACCCTAGCAATATTTTTGCCCAGCTGATTTCTTGCTATGTATGCAAAAAGAAGGGAAAGCTAAGTTAGATTAGCTAATTAAAGAATCTCCTGCTGGGAGACTGATTTTATTTTCACTAGGCAAGTCTATTAACCCCTATTGATCTCATCTGCTGATTTCTCTTCCTTTAAACCTTTTAAGATCCTGAACTGTAGGTATTTAACCAGCTGGAAATGAGGGAGAGAAAAAAAAAGACAGAGGGATGTGAAAGGAAGAGGATCTATTTTGTCTCTGTGGGATGAGAAAGAAAGGAAGCTTCTTTTTGTCACAATGCCCATGTGCTATTTCTTATTGTTCAGTCAGTCATGTCAGATTCTTCCTGACCCCATTTGGGATTTTTCTAGATAAAGATACTGGAATGGTTTGCAATTTCCTTCTTCAGCTTATTTTACAGATAAAGAAATTAAGGCAAACAGGGTTAAGTGTCTTATCCAAGATCATACATATCTGACACCATATCTAAACTCAGGAAGATAAATCTTGTCCATTCCAGATCTGGTACTCTATTCACTGTCCCATCTAGCTGCCCATTTACTGCTCATGTGTAGGTAAAGACATTTGAAGAAACTGTGACTGCCTCTCCTCTTACTGCAGAGATGCTAGAAAAGAAATGATTATAAGTCATTAGTAACAGTTGAAGTCAATTATCTATATACTTAATATGTATTTTTTGTAAATTATTTATATATTTAATATGTTTTTTTTTTTGTATAATATGTGGTATCCCAGGGGTCTCAGTGAAGTTTCAAGCTTGAATAATTTTTGAAGGATAAATACTACCAGCTTTCAAAAAAATTAGAAAGGCTAATTATTTAAAATTTTAAGTTCTTTCTAAAATTCAGTGTAACTACTGTTTCATATTATATAGCTTTCTAGTCAATTTTTGAAGTTAATAATAAAATTTCATCTGCTGTTGCTCACTTTTATCCATGAATAATTTTATCTATGAAATCTTCTATCTTCAAATAATTTTGAAGAACAAGTGTGCATACAGGATAGACCCCACAAGAAAAAAATTAAATGGAGCTTATTAATCAAGTGACCAAGGCAACCAAGCCAGAAAACTTATCCTACTGATTTATTTTTTTTTGAGAAATTGTTCTCCAGAAACAGTTCCACACACAATGCATAATGATAGAGTACCCCATTTTGTCAAAATTAAATTTAAAATTTTGTCATTCAAAATTTACAAAGCTAAATAAGTATCAAAACATGTAAATTATCGAGGTTTCAAAAGATTTTTTGATTAGTTTGGAGCACTTTAACCTCTAAAGCTATTAAAACTGCACTAAGACTTTTAGGATACTTCATATTCACATAAATTCAATGAGAGACAGTGAAGTATTGTGTATAGTAAATGGCTTCAGAACCAAAAAAGACCAGAGTTCCAGTCACACTCTGAAAGATACTGTGAAACTGGGTAATTCACTTAACTTTTCAGTGTCTGCATATGATTCCATAAAACTAAGTTATAGAGAAGTTAGAAATCTGCATTCATAGAGAACACTCCTTGCTCAGAACTCTCTATATTAACACTGTCACAAGACTAGTCCTTGATCTTATAAATCCATAAGAATTACATGTATTTATAGGGAAATGGATTTGATCCTAATATTCTCAGCTAATTGCAAGCTGAGGATATAGAAATGTGCTTAAGAGTTCCTTCATAATTCCAAATCAAGCCAATAGCACATAAGTGCTTATTGAATGCAAAGAATTTTTTTTTAAAATATAAAAAACTAGTCTCTTTCCTCAAGGAGCTTAGCTTACCTGGATAGAAAGGCAGGAATACAACAGAAAAACAAATGGGTGTATACATAGTAATTTAAAGAAGAAGAAAGAACTAGCCAATAGATAGAGAGATTATAAAAGACTTCCATTAAGAGATGGTACTATAATAGATAAGGAAGAAGGAAAAAAGCATCCATTACAAACCTCCTGTGTACCAGAGACTGTGCTAAGCACTTTAGAAATATTATTCCACATGATCCTCACAATAATCCTGGGAGGTGAGTACCATTATTATCCACATTTCACAGCTGAATAAAATGAGGCAGTTAAAATGATTTGCCCTGGATCATATATCTAGTTAGTATTTAAGGTAGAATTTGAACTCAGTCTATTCTGACGTTAGGTTCAGTGCTCCAGCCATTTTGCCATAAAGCTGCTTCCAAATAATAGCACAGTCTTACTGTTCTTTTGTGTTGGAGACAGGAAACAAAGAGCCAAGAAGAACATGACTACCTGTGTGTAAACTCTGATACAGTTAGCTAAAACCTTATTGTGAACAAACAATGCGTCCTAAATTCCTGAGACAAGATAATGTGTGTCCCAGGAAATTGGCCATATCCGCCCAGGAACTAGATAACGAGTATGCCCCATGATGTCAGCCACACCTGTGGTCTGACATTCTTCTCTTTACATTGCAACCCCCCACCCAGAAAACGCAGGCAGTCAAACCATATATAATTAAGCACCTTCGTTCAATAAATGAGACTCTTTCCCACCGCAATGTAGTCTCCCTCCTCCTTTCTCGCCCGTTTCTCTTACAGGTCTTGTCCTCCTCGACACCCCACAATGACGAGGTCCTGCTGGTTAGGACACTTTTGAGCATAACAGATGCTTAACAAATGTTTTTGACTAAATAACATGATAATTCTACCTATCCTTAAAGGATACATGTGCATCTCAAGCGTGAGATTTTTTTTTTTAGCTAATGGTCAGGAAATGGTATGTGATTACCTGATGAGTAGCTTAGTGTTTTTAGGTGGCCAAGAAGATTGTAGCTATCTTTGATTTGGTATAAAAAACTATTAGAATTGGGTTTTTTTTTTTTGAAAAAGAGAAATTTCCCCCCTGACTTCCAGCTATGTATACCTGCAAAATATCATATAGGGATTTCTAAAATTTTATATATATATAAAACATGATGAAAATAAGCTCACAGGGCTAGGCTAGAACTGGAAGAGACTTGAAAGACCATGTAGTCCAACTTCTTCATTTTATGATTAAGGAAACTAAGGAAGCCCAACAAAGAATATTGGCTATGAGTCAGAGGATGGAAATTCAAATTCTTGTTACTGTATTATGCTGTCTTTAACTCAAGAGCTCTCACTCCATTTGTGATAAAGGGGTTGACCTTGGGCAGAGTGAAGGACAGAGAGCACTCAAGTCTTGGTGGGGAAGCAATGAAATGCTAGCAGTCAGGAGCTGGACTGTGCTATTTAAGGAATAGCGAGGAAGCCAATGTCTGAATTATAGAATATGTGGAAGATAAGAAAGGTAGGAAGGGACCAGATTGCAAAAGGCTTTCAGAACCAAATAGAGGATTTTATGTTTGATCCTGAGGGAAATAAGGAGCAGTGGAGTTTATTGAATGAGGAAAGGGAAAATGACATGGTCTTACTGTTTTAGAAAGATAATTTTGGAAGCTGATTGGAAAATGGATTGGAATGGGAAGAAACTAGAATCAAGGAAATCAAATAGAAACTATTACAATAATCTAGGTATGACATGATGAGAGCTTGTACCAGGGTGATGGTACAAGGTGAATGGAGAAAAGGGAATGAATATAAGAGATGTTATGAAGGTAGATACCATAAGTCTTGGCAATAGCTTTGATATGTGATGAATCCAGGTTACAAGCCTAGGTGACCTAGAAATAGGTAGTTCCTATAATAATAAGAAAGAAGCATGGAATAAAGTTAACCTAATAAGTTCTGTTTGACATGTTGAATTGTTTATGTCAATGGAACATTCATATTGAGATATATAATAGGTAGATGGTTGTGTAAGACTGAAGTTTTAGTGAAACTATTTTAGGACAGATTTTAGGACTGAATATAAAGAGCAACAGGAGAGAAGCATATTACAAAAAAACTAATGAAAAATCATCCATGGGAATTGATGACATCACTAATCAAAATGATATCAAAAGAAGAGAAGGCCCAGATCAGGGCCTTAGAGAGCATCCTTGGTTAATAGGGCTAACTTGTATGAAGACCCAGTCTGAGAAGTAGCAATCAGAAAGATGGGAGGAGCATCAAGAGAGAAGTGTCACAAAAATCTAGCAAGAAGAGGGGGTGATTAACAGTGTGAAAGATTGCAGACAGATCAGGAAGGATGAATGTTGAGAAAATAATTAGATTTTTAATCATAAATGGTTTTGTAGGGAGAAGTTCCAGTCAAAAAGATGAAGTCAGAAACCATGATGAAAAAGGTTTGGAATAAATGAGACAAGGACGTGGAGACATTGATTGTAGACTGTTCTCTCATATGTGTATAGAAAAGATGTGAAGATGTGGGCTAACAAATAGTACAATTATGTGGATTTGGAACTATCTGAACATGTAGACAAAGAGGTAATAATTATTGGTTCAATGTCAGTTTGGATGAAGATCTCCAGTAGAGTGATATAGAAATTTATCTTTGGCCCTGTGCTGTTTAACATTTTATATCAATCACTTGAATTAAAGGCACAGGAATCATGCTTATTTAATTTGTAGGTGACATAAAACTGAGGCAGTAGCTAATACACTGGATGGCAATCAAGATTCAAAAATATTCTGACAGATTTTCAAATTGAACTGAATTAAATAAGATGAATTTAACAGGGAAAATGTGATTTTGAATTTTTAAAAAATGTACTGCATAAATTCAAGATGTCTAGAGAACAGTTCATCTCAGCTTTGGGGTTTTAAGATTTGGGGTATTAAGCAGATTGAAACTCAATTGAGTCCACAATGTGTGTGATATGCCGGCAAAAGAAATTAATGAAATTATAGGCTTCATTAAGAGAGGCATGGTGTCTGGTAATAAGAAGCCAATAGTTTCACTAATTCTGTTCTGATTAGATCACGTGCTTTATTATATTTAGTTCTGGATACTATATTGATAAACTAGGAACTGTCCTGAGATGGGCAACAAGCATGGTGAAAGATTTTGAAGATCACCTTAAAGAAATGGGGAGGTACAAACTGGAATACAGAAGATGAGGGAGGAGAAGTGGAAGGGAGATAGGACAGTTGTCACCAAGTATTTGAAGGAAGGGGATTGGGTTCAGTCTTTTGGGCCTCAGAGAACAGATAGGGTTAGGAAATACATCTATGATTTAAAAGGATAAGAAACTACCTCTACGGATGTAAAATGGATATTTTCCATGTAAATATATATTATTAAAAAACTGACTAGAGAGCTGAAAGCTTAAGAGATATACTACATCACATAGCGGTATAGGTCAGTGATAAGTCTTGAACATGAGTTTTTCCTGGGTTCCTTGTGCTATATCAGCTAGCTTGTTATGTCTTTCAGAGGGGGGAATTTAGATCAATGGGTACAAAACCAAATCAATTAGACAATTCAGATGTCTATTAATACTCTATTAATGCCTGTATTCCCATAGCCATTTCAACATTGACAATTCCCATCTTTCATTATCTTTGCTTATTTTCTGGATTAGAAGAAATCTCAGTTGTTTTGATTTGCTCATTTTTTTCTTGGTGAGGCAATTGGGGTAAAGTGACTTACCCAGGGTCATACAGCTAGTAAGTGTTAAGTGTCTGAGGCCAAATTTGAACTCATGTCTTCCTGACTCCAGAATTAATGTTCTATCCATTGTGCCATCTAGCTGCTCTGATTTGCACTTAATATTTCACATAATTGTTAATAGTTTACAATTCCTCTTTTGAGAACTATTTATTAACATCCTTTGATGACACTGATTAAAAAATGGTTCTTGATTTTATATATAGCATATCCCCAAAATCTTAGTGCATTTTTAAGTTTTAATAACATCAGAAGTATAATTGCTCTAAACTGAAAAAAAAATAAGTGGAAAGACTACTACTTATAGGCCTTCAAAGAAAGGTCTAAGTTTTCTAGGTCATCCTACAATCTCATTCAGTCCTTAGTTCACTAGTTAGCATTTCACTACTCAAACTTTAAAATGTCTTTAGGACTTCTTTAATATGATGTGGTCTCTAGAAAGAGGCTTTTGTCAATCTTTATGTAAACATTTTCTTAGAATCTTATATCTTGAAGCTGAATTTAAGATGGGCAATCAAGGAATAGAAGAGTCCAGTTAGGGTTTTCTCCACTTCCCTCCTTCCTTAACATTCTTCGCAAAAGACATGAACAAGGATGAAAGAAGCAAAGGTTTTTTGGCAGATAAGTTACTCTTCTCCTGCTACCTGGAATAAAGCCCAAGATTTTTATGCTAAGGGCAATATCCAGGGAGAGTTCTTAAAACAGTGCTATTCTCCATAGAAAAGAGACCAGAAATATAATTCTTCGAGTGGGTCAATATACACTAAGATCCACATTTACAGGAAGCAAAATTTTATTCCTTGGAACAATTTGCTTATTTGTCTCTCCTTTCCAAGAACAGGGCAACGTAGGTAATTCTCTGCCTGAGAGGAAGCTGTTGAATCTCAGAAGAAAAAAAAAAGTGAATTGGGCAGCTAACCAAGACTTTGTTCACTGTTGGGCTTCATGTCTCTGAATAGACAGATGCATTTATTTGAATAAATAAATTTGAACTTAGTAGGGAGGAAATCTTTTAGAGGAAGTTTGCCAGAAGAAAGAATCAAACTAAATAATAGAGTAAACAATTATCCAAGTGAAATGGACTAACATCCCAGGATGCTAATGAAGCTTTTACTTTAAATTGATCTATTTAATGAGGCACAAGCTGACCCATGTTGGGAGAATGGAGGAATTATGGTGATTATGTTGGGATTTTGCCAGAAAGCAGTTTGGTTATAATAGCTCAAAAGAAGATTTTTTTACTTCCAACTTGCATAACTTGAAGAAGCTATAGCATCAAGCATAGCAAAGAAAGCTCTGGAGCAAGGAACTGTGAGTGTTGGAAAGAAATAGAACAATAATGGATACATTATGGAAGCTTAGATAAGATATTTGGCACCATTGCACGGGTCCAATTTTTAGATCATTTTGGGGGAAAGTCTTGGATTTGGAGTTTGATAATCTGAATTCAAATTTTGGTTTTCACCTTTACTACATATATGACCTGAGGTAAATCTTTTTATCTGCATGGACCCTAGTTCCCTCAACTGCAAAATGAGGAATTTGAACCAGATGACCTTTAATTCTCTTGAAGCTCTAAATCTATGATTTTCTGAAGAAACCTCACTAGATTTCTCCATTTAATGACATCAGTATTTTTTTCTTCTTTTTCTCTACAGTCACATCTAAAAATGATTGTGATGATTGGCCTGTGAATAGTGAAATAAATGAAAATTCTATGAAAATCCCATGAAAAAATCTTTGAGAATAGAAAAGAATGGCTAAGAGACAGAATTTGAGAGAAAAATTAAGTTGTGATTTCAGAAATCATTTAATCATTTAACAAATATATGTATGGCAAAGGAAGGAAATAAGCATTTATATAGTACCTAACATGTGCCAGGCAGTATGCTAACAACTTTACAAATATTATCTCATCTGATCCTCACAACAACTTAGAGAAGAAAATGCTGTTATTATTCCCATTTTATAGCTGAAGAAACTGAAAGATATCTAGATTAGATAACTTGCCCAGGGTATACAGCCAGGAAGATAATAAATCTGAGGCCAGATTTGAACACAAGTGTTTCCTGATTATTAGAGCCAAGAGATCGATTACTGTGTCACCAGATGTTTGTATGTATGATATATACACTTACATATGTGTATATGTACATATACATGCATATAGAGTATATATAAATACACATATAAATATATATGATCTAAAACTACAGATCTACTTAATGGTTTTAAGTTTTTTTATCTAAGTCATATAAAAAGGAAGAGGAAAATAAGAAAAGAATGAAAGAAGAGAGGGAAACAGAGAAGGATAAGCTTTTCTAGTTGCAGAAAAGCAAGAGTGAAGCAGAAATGTCTATTTAAGGAAGAAAATGCTTAGGATCATAGATTTAGAACTAGAAGAAACATTAGAAATATTTAGACCCATCCTTTTTATTTTACAAATGAGAAAATGAGGCCCAGAAGGTTGCCTGACTTTTCTAAGTTCTCATGAAGTTAGAATTTAAACTCAGGTTTTCTCACTGATTGAATGAACAGCAGGAGAAGAACATGTAGAAGTATGGCTGAAACAACTTGGACTTGTAATTCTAACTCATTCTAAATAGTTTTTAGATGTGAAAGAGCTTCCAAAATTTTCAGGAAAGGCTGTTCACAGTTACTGAGTTGCATTACTATGTATTCTGTATTTTGAAGGATATATAATTCTAGCAATGATAACTTTTCATGTTATAAAGGACTAGCTCTAGCTAGTTATAAATCTATCTATCTATATATCTAGCTATAAAATTCTAGTACTAGTTATATTATTGATAATCATCAGTGTCACTTTAAACAAGTCACAAAATCTCATTGGGCCTCAGTAATCTCATTTTTAATATGAAGAAATTAGAACTTAATATTCTGTGCTTGATTCTTCATTGTATTATATGTATATATGTCATATACGTATGTGATCTTAGAGCTCATTATATATTCCTTTAAAATATGGGATAATCACAATCAGTTACTGTTAAAAAAAAAAAAAACTTTTAGAAATAAGGCAATAATGATGATCCATGTTTGCAGATGGGAACCTAGACTAAAATCTTCTTCTGATGTGATGTCTGATGTGGGAAAGGGGTAATCCTGAGTTTTGGAGGCTGTGCTGATTAAGCACAAACACTGGAAATGTTTTCTAAGTTTGGAACATGGCTTTAATTAGAAGATGAGGATCTTCCTGAATCCACATTGAGAGTTCTATGGATTTGCTAGCTATTAATGTTCTCTAGGTATGGGAGGAGAAGATAAAGGGTAGGAAACTAAAAGAGTTTTGTAAGACATTCTGGTTTCTGAGACTAGTCAGCACTATATTCAACTGGAATTAATGAATGGTTACTTAAGAAGTTGGAACAAAATTGTTCGGCTGCTTTTCCGAGAGAGAAAATAACCCAAATGCCAAGGTATTTTTTTTTCCCCTTTTCCAACTCTTCCCACTGCCTCAAGCTGTGTGTGGGATCATATGTTGTATGATCTTTAGTCTCCTAAAGAATCTTTAATTATGGATTCCCCAGGCATCTTGGGGAAAAGGTATTTTTAAAAATTATTTTTTGTTTACTACCATTAACCTGTGAATAATCAGTGGAACACCTGTTCTTTTATATAACTAATATGGGCAGTGGTTGCTAAGACAAGATGTATTAGTAAATATTTGCAAGAGTAGGATTAAGTCAAGTCTTCATTACAAATGTTTTCTGATTCTATTATGATTTGCTGGGTGGAGACAAGGGGCGGGGTTCAAAAACATATGTATTTCCTCAAGTCCCATAAGTTGTGCTAAATGTAGTCCAGTAATCAAACATTATGTGAATGGCAGATATAAAATATTCCCAAGCCTTCAAATCGACAAGTCAATAAATATTCATTAAATACTTACTACGTGTCAAGCACTGCCCTAAATATCACTAATACAAATGCAAGCAAAAAAAAAAAAAAAAAAAGATAATTCCTGCCCTCAAGAAGGGGGAAGATAACACAAAAGGAAACTAAAAGGGGGATGGAAGGGAGAGAAAAGGAATGGTGCTAACATGGAGGAGAGGAAGATGGTGGAAAATTAGGAGCAGCATCCAGTGAAGAATAATGGAATAAGCTTCCATTTTCCTTTCTGCTCTCTGTGTCATATATCCTGTCTGCTCTGATAAATTACATACTTAGTGGGATCTTAAAGGACTAATTCAATTCCTATATTTCTAAATAAAGAAGGGGAAACTTAGGGAAGTAAGGTCATAGAGAAAATAATAAATAATAGAGTCTAGATTCAAAGCCAGGTCTTCTTACTCTAAATCCAGCTCTCTTTCCACTGTACCTCAGGGCCTTCCTATTTGGTGGAAGGCTGGGATAGAAAGAAGTGATATATCTTTGGTGTGTCATTCATATACTTTAGAGGCAGCAGAGTATAGTGGATAAAGTGTTTGTCTTGGAATCAGAAAGCCTCCAAATTTCACCTCTGACACTAACTGTGTGATACCAGGTAAATCGCTAACCCTCCTCGTACATCCAACAACTCCCTAAGGCTTATCCACTAAGTCATGGATATGTTCATTGAAGTGTTCCCACACGTAGTTCCCTGCCTATCAAATCCTTCAGATATGGCAGTAATAGCAAGGGTTCACATATAAGACTAAGAAAGACACTAAAAAGAAAGTTGAAGTTTTAGAACAAAGTCTGAAATGTGACTTATCTCAGTTTTTATTTCAAAACTTTTTAGCAGCTACTATAATTGTCCCAGTAATTTAATTTAATCCAACAAACAGTTATTGAGCTCCTAAAATGTGTAAAGCAGCTGGATCAACCCAAGCATACTCCAGGAAATTCATGCTGGAGGCAAGACAATTTAAAGGGCATTTAGGGATGAATTCTTAAAACAATTGAATGAGGAGATTAGAGGGGGGAAAGACAATTGAAAAGATATTGGTAACTACCAATTTCCATCCACTTTCTCATCTCTATAAAATTTTAATGAGAGACAGCTGTAATGTGCAGGTATGGGTATAATAGATTGTGTCAAGAATAAAAAAGACAGCAGGAGGTATAGTGATATCTTTACAACAAAATCTAAAAGATGACTGGTTATGTCTTTTATTTCAAAATTGTAGGGGAGGCAAATGTAGTTAGAAAATAAGTGGTTGATTTGAAATAGGACTTGGATTCCAAACATCACTATACTTAAACATTTTAGGAGCTCAATAACTGTTTGTTGGATTAAATTAAATTACTGGGACAATTATAGTAGCTGCTAAAAAGTTTTGAAATAAAAACTGAGATAAGTTACATTTCAGACTTTGTTCTAAAACTTCAACTTTCTTTTTAGTGTCTTTCTTAGTCTTATCTGTGAACCCTTGCTATTACAGCCATATCTGAAGGATTTGACAGGCAGGGAACTACGTGTGGGAACACTTCAATGAACATATCCATGATTTAGTGGATTAGCTTTTATGACTGTTGAGGTTTGGGAATTAGAGGGAGAGGTCCCATCTGTTTGGAGAGACGGGAGACCCAGGTGCAAGTCCAAATGCAAAAGAATTCACAAATCCTGAAATCTGTGGCAAAAGGAAGTTTTATTGTTCACTAAGAAGCTCTCTTAGCCAGCAAATTCCTAATGAGGAAGTTTGCAAAGCTGATTATCAGACCAAGTTCTCCAATTGAATAAAATCTTTTTGAAGGCTTTTTTTCCCCAGAGTCTGGAATTTCCTGAAGAGGATCTAAGCTACCCCCAAAAGATCAATGGAGGATGACCAAGATCTCCAATTGAATGATGATGCTTAATTTGGGAAGGGCTTGTCTGAGAAAGTATGCTTTTTCCCAGATTTTTCAGACCCCAAATCTAGTTTCAAGGTTCACCCCTGTCATGACCATGGGCAAGTCATATAACTTGCTTATGGATCAGTTAAAAAGAGAAGACCACTTCAAGTTCTCTCTCCCTTCCAATTTCTTTTGTTATTTTGCCCAGGTTCACACAGATAGTTAGAGACAGATTATGAACTCAAATTTTCCTCACTGAAAGTGCACATTCTATTCATTGTCCCTCTTAGCTGCCCAAGCAAAAACAACAATCCCTCTATCCCCCCAAAAAAAACCCTAAAAACCAACAATTACCAATCCCTCAGTGTATACTCCAGCACTGTTACCAAGCTAACTTCTCTGATACTAATCTTAGAGATTCTTAGGACCTCAGGGGACCTTAGAGGATGTTTCACAGCAATTAGATAGAGTGATCTCTGCTTAAATTTGTTTGATGAGAGCTGCCTGATCTCAGTCTCTGCTTCTGACTTGGAATTACACCTCAGTTTTCAAGGGAGTAACATTCCTGGAAAATTCCTAGTGAATGCAAATGTTGATATATTGAACCTATTGAAAATAGGGAGTTAACAGTTTCAATTGATAAATGATGGACAGAAGCAGCTACATCTAAAGAAAGAACACTGGGAAATGAATGTGAACTATTTGCATTTTTGTTTTTCTTCCTGGGTTATTTTTACCTTCTGAATCCAATTCTCCCTGTGCAACAAGAGAACTGTTTGGTTCTGCAAACATATATTGTATCTAGGATATACTGCAACATATCTAACATATATAGGACTGCTTGCCATCTAGGGGAGGGGGCGGAGGGAGGGAGGGAAAAAATCGGAACAGAAGCGAGTACAAGGGATAATGTTGTAAAAAAAAATTACTCTGGAATGATTCTGTCAATATAAAGTTATTATAAAATAAAATAAAATATATTTTTTAAAAAAGAAAAAAAAAGAAAATAGGGAGTTAAACCATAATCTTTCAGCAGAGATTGCTGAAAATACACTTTTCTGTGAACAATCTTTTTAACAAAACATTGATCCTCATACTATGCACTTTTCCTAACACAGTAACCAAAAAAAAAAAAAAAAAACCCATAAAATAAAACTGGTAATATGCAAACCATTTTTCTTGATAGTAAAGTTCTGTGACCTTTTGTGTTAACAGCTCAATTTTTAAAAGTGTGAACAATATTCACTTTTCATAACACATGAAATCTACAGTAATATTGTACAGTAAGTAAAATTCTTTTTTTAAAAAATTCATTTTTTTAACCTGAACCTTACTTTGCACTATGTCAGATGACAATATGAAGGCATTGTACTGTATGCTATACAATCATAAATTTTTCTACCTTGGCTATCCTCTAGAAATCAAGAGAGGTTGCTGGGACTTTAGTTGGTGCTTTCAGAAACTGGTGGAAGATCTTGATATCACCTAAGACACTCTGTCCTTCACAGTTGGTGGATAGTGTTAGAAATTATGAAGGACAGAACACTGATGGAATAATCCATCAGTGACAACTGCTTCATGGACATTTGAGATTTTTAAGGTTCTCAGAGTATGGGAGCACAACAGAGGCCAATTGATGTCAATCTTAAGGTTACAATTTGTGATGGGATCAGCAGCCTTGATGTCTCGAATCTCAGAAGCTCATTCATAGTCATTGTTTTTGCTGTCCTGAAGACCTTCCTGAACCTTCAGCTACTCCATAAACTTATGGGTACTATCTCTTTTTTTTTCTCTAATGTTCATGGCCTCCATTCATGGTTGCCAACATGAAAATGAAGTATGAGGTTACTGATAAAATCATGAGAATGCTTGAAGCTGAAAGAGTTAACATGAATGTTAAGGACTGATTGCATAGTATATTGTCACATTGAGAGGACAAGGGTTCACGAGGTTGGAAAACAATGAACAATACCCCAAATATAATCTGACTCATCCAGAAATCAGGTGTAAAGCAAACTATTGAGGAGATAGTATTTCTCCTTGGATGGCTTTCTTGCCATGACTCATTCAGATTAGGTTAGAAATTTTGAGAGAAAAAATAACTCATAAGTTGTCAGACTAGTAATAAAGACATCTATTACTATTCTATATCATACATAATTAATCAATAAGTTTTGCTGCAGTTCCCTAAAAACATGAAGATTTTCCCCAGTGGGAAGTCCTCTCTTTAGAAATCATTATAAGTCAGCATGACTTAGAGTAATACCCTGCATGAGACTCTACCAAGAAAGGTGATCTAAATTTGATAATCCATATTGGAGCTTCCCTTCTGTTACTCCTTTATTGAAATCAAATTGTTTTTCCCCAGTAGCTCTTGCCAAGTGTTATCATTGACTGTTCCCTTTTACTCTCTGCTTTCTACCTCCTGTAGCTTCTCTCAGTCCCAGATGATTGTGTTTGCTATTTACTGACCCTGCTTATTCTGTAGCTCTTCCCCCTGTATCTTTAGCTCAGGTATGCTTCTAGTTTTCTCATTTGTTCTGTTCTTCAGTAAATAATCACTTTCCTCGGGGATCATATATCTAATAGTTGGCCCCCGTGGAGACTATGGAACCTCTATTTTGACTGAATGTGCTTACAATTTCCAAGCACCCCCAGAACAAAATGCCTCTGGTTTTGTTTGTTTTGTTTTTTAAATATTTTAAAAGTCTCCTATCTCTTATACACAGTTTCTCAAAGGGTTAAAGAAATAGTATCCTCTTGTCCCGCTCTGGTCTTTTCAACTTTTTATATTTTATGGGGATGTAAAACTTTTCTTTCTTTCATTATGTGGGTGTTGTGTCTCCTTTCTGTACCAGTACTTCCCAATGAGTCTTAGGATTCAGAAGGAGAATCCCTATTCTCTCTCCATTTGTCTTTTAAAAAATTCTGTCAGTGTAGTTGAATACATACAATCTGATTGTTGAAGGTGTACTGAACTTGGAGACTTAACCTTGGAGGTATCATTGTAATCATCATCATCACAAGCATTTAAATGGCACTTTAAGGTTTACAAAGTAGTTTGCAAATATTATCTGATTTTCTCACAACAAACCTCCAAGGTAGGTGCTATTATTGAACTATTTCATAAATATTATCATTATAACTGTTGAGCAACCCCCTTTCCTTGCCATTAGGACTGGAAATTGAGTTTTAAAAAAAGAGCCTAGGAAAACCTTGAAGCTCTGACCACCTTTACATATCATTGTGTCATAAACTCTAGGTGCATTATCTCAATCTTTGCTAGGATAATTCCCTCTCTTTTTGAATATTTGAGTATTGCCCCTCGCCTGGCTGTATCCTTTCTGTAATCTTCTTATCTTGACCCCAATTCTATCAGGATTAAATCATGATCCTTTCTTGGAATTATGGTTTGTCCATTCTCCCCTTGTCTGCTTTTATTTCCCCTATAAGATTGTATACTCAGGTTATGTATTCTGTTTGCAAATCCTAGTTAGCTAAAACCCTATATAAGTTCCCTGCTTCAGTTGATCGGGACCAAATACTTTGGACAAGAGTGTCATCTGGTTGGTTAGATTAAACTCCACATTAAAGATTAAAAACCAATCTCTGCTTGCCTCAGTTTCTTTAGTATTACATAACCATATTATAGAAACTGAAGTAAATAAGAGGTTGAATGACTTTCTTGAGTTTTAAGCTGATAAGTGTTTAAACCTGTATTTGAACTCAAGTCTTCTGTTTGCAAATCCAACACTATCTGTTGCACCACCTAACTGAATATCTAAATGGAAGTTGAGTTAAAACCTCAACTCTGCCATTACTCCCTGTATAACCATAAGCAAGCATCTTTACCTCCCTGGGCTGTTAAATTAGAGAAATAGATTAACTGCTCTCTAAAGTTCCTTGTAGCATTAATTTTGGGATCTTATGATCATCAGAAGCTAAATGCAAGGTATTAGAACAATTAGTATTAACTAGTATTAGAACAATTCCTGACCATTTATTGTTAATTCATATCTTGTCCCTTTGTTTTTTGTTTTTCGTTTGGCAAAGATACTGGAATGTTTTACTATTTTCTTTTCAAGTTCATTTTACAGCTGAGGGAAACTGAGGCAAATAGAGTTACATGACTGACTCAGGGTCATATTTAGGAAATGTCTGAGGCCATTATTTGTTTAACTCAGGAAGATGAGTCTTCTTGACTTCCAGGCTGGTGCTCTGTGCAGTATGATGTTAATTAATTACCAAATGTACTTAGCTAGCCATTGCCCAGTGGAATCCAATATATATGGAGAGTCTGTGCTTAGTCTCCTATACTCATTAAGCTTGTGGATGTTTTGCTTTATTAGCAGCCAAGCAAATCAAATATCTGGTCCTCTTGGAAACTGCAAGGTTTTGAAATTTGAGAGATAGAGTTGAGCTGCTTAGGTTTGAAATCACCTTTTTTCCCTGCTATGTGATCTCTGCTCAGCTGTGGGAAGATCACAGAACCAGCACTGATAGTGAATGCAGGCTTCTCTACCCCTGTACAGATGGGTCAGAAGAAAGACCTAATGTTCAACCAGATGAGACACATGGTTCAGATCATCTGCTCATCCCAATAGGAGGTCAGGACTGGAGAACAGAGGGAGAAGCACACCTTCTGATTATCCGTATGTGGAGTGACACTTCTAACAAAAACACAAGAAATAGGTAGCCTTGTTGAGAAAAAATGACTCTCTGAAGAAGCTGATAGAATTTTTTTCCAGAAAGGAACCAAATGGAAGGGTGATAACTATGATTAGTTACACAAGTCAGAGACCAACTCTTGAGAAGATACTGCTATATCAATAAAAGTCATTCAAGAACTTTTTAAGGCAACCTTAAAAATTAGCCTCCAGAATCTGTTGCATAAGGGGCAGCTAAGTGGATAGTGCTCAGTCTGGAATCAGAAGGACTCAGAATCCTGAGTTTAAATCTGACCTCAGATACTTATTAGTTGTGTGACTGAGCAAGTTACTTAATCCTGTTTGTCTCAGTTTCCTCATCTGTAAAATAAGCTAGAGAAGAAAATGGCAAGTCACTCTAGTATCTTTGCCAAGGAAACTCCAAATGGAGTCAGGAAGAATCAGACATAACTGAACAAAACCCAACAAATCTGTTGCTTAATAGTGGGTATAGGAAAGGACTACAATGCAAAGGAAAAATAAAACCCAGGATGAGACATGAGTAGAGGATCTAGGTATATCTAAATAACTCTGGCTATCAGTTTGGGCAGATTTCTATAATTCTATGCCAACGGGTATGGTTTTCAGGGGAAAAGTCATAATAGTTGTGATTTATAGGAAGAAGTAGAGGCAAGAAAATCAAAGGTAGTGAAGTTTCAGGAATTGGTCTTATCCTCTATAAAGTCATTAAGGATCATATGGTTCAGATTTGTAAGGAACCTTGGTACAAGTAGAAGCCATATCCAAGACAGAGGGGTCTGCTTGATACAGGTAGAAGTTATTTTTAGAACAGAGGGGTCTCCTTGATACAGGTAGAAGCTATATTTAGAACAGAGGGGTCTCCTTGATACAGGTAGAAACTATATTTAGAACAGAGGGGTCTGCTTGATACAGGTAGAAGCTATATTTAGAACAGAGGGGTCTCCTTGATACAGGCAGAAGCTATATTTAGAACAGAGGGGTCTGCTTGATACAGGTAGAAGCTATATTTAGAACAGAGGGGTCTGCTTGATACAGGCAGAAGCTATATTTAGAACAGAGGGGTCTGCTTGATACAGGTAGAAGTTATATTTAGAACAGAGGGGTCTGCTTGATACAGGTAGAAACTATATTTAGAACAGAGGGGTCTGCTTGGTTCAGGTAGAAAGTGTATCTGGAATAGAGGTGCCCTTTTTAAAAAATCTCTAATATATGGTGAGATAACTTTGAGGTACAGTGCCAAGGATCTCTGTGACCATGTCCATCTTGGCTTCCATTCATGGTATGAGTGACAAGGACAAGAACTATATGTGACCCATCTTCCAACAGAAATCCCAACCCTTTACAGCAAAAGAATGCACCCAACAATTCTCAAGGAAAAATTGGCAACTGCTCAGTATATAGTAAAATATCTGCTTTCATAAAGTTTTTTAGCAGAGAGCATCAAAAATGAATGAAAAAAGTAGTATTCAACTGATACTAAATGGTGGTACAAGTAGTGATTGGAGAACAAAATGTGGCTGCTTGACATTTCTGAAATGCAGATACAGACAACTATACTCCTGATGTTTTTAACCAATGACAGTTTGTTTTGTCATAGCTGCATCTGGCTGTTTCAACTATTGATTTTTTTTGAAGAACAAGATAAAGAAATGGTGAACTTTGCTTTATGTGCTGAATATATACTTCAACAAACAAGTATTTGTACGTCTTATTAAAATAAAGGTTGGTTGATAGTTTAGCTATAGTTGGTTGATAGTCAGATCAACACTGTTTAGGGCCTTATATTTTAAATTTTGGGTTATTTGTACTTCTAGATTGACAGTGATTTTGAATAAAATGGAACCTTATCTATTCCAATTAAGAACTTTATCCATGAACATATTGCTAATTGAATCGAACTGGCTAGTCTGGGTTATCTAAAACCATTAGCTTTTTTTATAGGATCAAATGGTTCTTAGCATACTCAGAAAATACTATATGATGTCAGTGGTAATATCTTTTTCAGCCAAACTTGTAAATGTAGTAAAATGAAAAAGGCACAGAATAAAGAACAAGCTTTTGTCATGGTTCTGTCATTAGCTATCTAACCCTAGGCATGTCACTTCATTTTTCAGGGTCTACATTTCCTTATGAAAGTTAACTGACTTCTAAAGTGTTTTTTCCATGTCTAAATTTCTAGGATTTTCGTCTGTTTATTTATCTTAAACTTGGACACGTAGAAAGCCTGAACTCTGGAGAAGTATACTTGAAACAAGGTGTTAACTAGGTGGAATTGATGAGATAATGGTTCTCTAGTTCACATATATCTAGTATGATATAATGCTATAATGACTCTAGTTTGATGTAATGCTATAATGACTCTAGTTTGATATAATGATGTAATCATTCTAGATTGGCTTATACTCAGTATACTGTAATGATGTAATTGTAATAGAGTATTTAAGAACTGGGGACAAAGTCAGACTCAGACTGAGACTGGTTGAGACTGGCAAACTGGCAGACTGGCAGACTGCTGGAGGAGACTGTCTCAGACTGAGATTGGGTCAGACTATGACAGACACAGACTGTGAAGGAGACAATAAAGACTTTGGACTATTCCTGTCCATCCTCGTGGTGACTAATTTGTTGAGACCAAGGCCCTTCCAGAGGTCCAGAGAAAGCTAACCTGGACATTACATTTTTTCCCCTTCAATTTAAAAACTCTATTTATCCTTATTAAATTTCATCCTATCTATTATATTACACTTGGTATAAATGCTCAACATGACTTTGACAAGCTAGTAAGGTCATTGGAAGTGAGAGGGGGAAGGGGAAGAGAGAAAGGGAAAGAGAGGAGGAGGAAAGAAAGAGAGAGAGACCGAGAGAGAGGAGAGAAAAGAGAAAAGAGAGAGAGAGAGAGAGAGAGAGAGAGAGAGAAAGACAGAGAGAGAGAGAGAGAGAGAGAGAGAGAGAGACAGAGAGACAGAGAGAGGAGAGAAGAAAAGGTGAGAAGAAGAAGTGAGAGAAGGAGGGGGAGGGAGGGAGGAAGGAAGGAAGGCAGGAAGAAGGGAAGGAAGGAGGAAAGGAAGGAAGGAAGAAAGGAAAGAAAGAAGGAAGGAATGAGAGAAGGAAAGGAAGAAGGGAAGGAAGGAAGGAGGGAGGAAAGAAAGGAAAGAAGGAATGAAAGAAGGAAGGAAGGAATGAAAGAAGGAAGGAAGGAAGGAGGAAAGAAAGGAAGGAAGGAATGAAAGAAGGAAGGAAGGAAGGAAGGAGGGAAGAAGGAAGGGAAGGAAGGGAAGAAAGAAGGAAGGAAGGAGGGAAAGAAAGAAGGAGGAAAGGAAGGAAAAAAAGGAAGGAAGGAGGGAAGAAGGAAGGAAGGAAGGAAGGAAGGAAGGAAGGAAGGAAGGAAGGAAGGAAGGAAGGAAGGAAGGAAGGAAAAAAAGGAAGGAAGGAAGAAAGAAAGAAAGAAAAAGAAGAAGAGAGGGAGGGAGGCAAAGAGAAATGGGGGAGAGAGAGAGAGACAGAGAGGGAGGGAGAGAGGGAGAGAGAAGGAGAGAGGGAGAGACAGAGATAGAGACAGAGACAGAGAAAGAAATCTTTGGGGTCAGATTATAGAAGCAGGGAAAAGTAAAATGGGGATAGAATACAATTTCTTAAGTCTTAGTTTCTTAGTTTGAAGATGAAATGATCTGAGGTGACTGACCTCATGGTCAATAAGAAGGGAATAGGAGATTCTGACCAGTCCAGAGAGCTAAGTATCATATTGAAGAATGTGATGAAACCTGAGAAGCTGATTTGAAAGGCAACTCTGGCAGCCAGTTCCATGGCCGTATAACTAGAACTGGGTTAATATAAAGTTTATATAAACTGAGAAGTATTAGGGAGGAGGGAATTAAGAAGATTAGACAAATATGTCATAGATGATTAAACAATTAGAATAAGAGTTTGTGTAAACTGTCCATCTGTGTTGTTATTTCATTCTTTTTCCTCCATTGTTTTTATTCAATTTAATTCAACAAATATTTAATAATTTACCTACAATAGATAAGGTAAGAGGCACTGTAATTGATAGAAGAATCATTGAATCATAGATTTAGAACTCCAAGGGTCCTCAGAAACCATCTAATGCAATTCTCTTTTTCTAGATGAGGACCAAGGCTGAAAGATCAAGTGACTTACTTTAAGTCATATAAGTATAAAGTAGAAGAGCTAGAATTCAAATCAAGTTCTCTGATTCCAAATTTCTGATCATAGAATCAAGAAAAATTGGATTCCAGTTCTGCTTCTGACCGCATACAAACAGTGTGATCATAAGCAACTAAGTCACTTACCCTTTTAGTCCTCCAGGCAATTTTCTAAGACTATAAATTATTAGTAAGTTGCTGATCTACTTTAGTTAAGGGAGTTTCTCCCCAGAAATTCACTACTAGATGCAATAACAGGTCTAGACTAAAATAATTCCAAAGTACTAAGTTAAGGATTATGATGATTTGTAGAAATTTCCCCTTATATACTTAAGAAGAAGATAAGCTCTTATTGAAAGACTGAGGAACTAATAAAATGAAAGAAACTCTGCAGCTTTCCCTCCATATAGAGTCTGACCATAGTTATACATTTCAGTAATCAAACAAACCTTCACACTTCTGTTACAGGCTCTTTTCTTTATTAATTTTAACCTTAGGTCCTAAAGAAATTAAAGGCTATGTTTTACTGTTGTCTGATAAATGTTCACTCATCAAGTAACTGAGACTGTATCCCAATTTGTGAATAAATTGGAAAACCTTTTTCTCACAGAAGTGTTTACTCTTCTCTCTCAAACCCCATCCTCTGCTTAAACAGCATCATTATTACTGACTATGCAATTAACAATATAACAAAAACACAAAGACGTATTCAGATATAGTGATAACCTATTAGATGTGAGAAAGAGCACAGCCAGAGTCAGCAACTACTAACTCTTCCACAATTATTGAAGCTAGATTTGAAGCTATAGTTCAAAAACTGAGGTTGGTAATCAAAGTCTCTCAAGAATTCTCTTCAGGGTATCCTTCCACAGAATGATACAAATCCACTTCTTTCTTTAATGTCTCTTCAAATTGATTCTCCTTGATAATTAAATCACTCAGTCAGGAAAGTTCTTGAAGTCTTTTCTTTCTGTTCCTCTCACAGTCTCTCTACCAATAATCATTAGCAATTTCCATATGAGAGCTGAATTCTCTCTTTCTAAGATTCTATTCCTTATAATAATACAGTAATAATATCAAGTTATTAATAAGGAGCTATTAAAGCTAGTGTTAGTGAGGTAAACAAAACAAAGTATGGTGTGTTAGTTGGGAAATAAAATAATGGAGTTACATGGGACAAATAGACTGTTACATCAAATCCCCATTTAACCTCTTCACCCAATGGTTACTGAAGGTCATAGGAGAAATATATGTAATTTAGAAGAAAACCTCTAAATTTGAAGTGAAAAGATTAGATTTACTATCATTTGCCACCTATGTGACTTTGGGTGAGTCATTAAATTATTCTGGGCCTCAGTTTCCTTATTTGTAAAGTAGATGTTGAACTAGATGACCTCTAATTTCCCTTTCAATTTTACATCTAAGATCCAGAGATCTTTTCTGCATGTGAAATCAGCTGGAAAAAGAGGAGATGTTGTGTGCCAGGTCAGTAATTCTTTAGCTGCAAGTAACTGTTGTTGCTCTTCAATAACACACATTGCACCATCCGGCATGAGGAGCCTGGGACTTTTCCCAAATTTAATGTTTCTTTTTGAAGAGCTACTGTATACCTGTGTGGGTAGGTCATGTCATTTACAGTGTTTTTTTAAAAAAAAAAACTTTTAGAACTATTTCTTCTTTTTTAATTCCATGAAGAAGGAAGAAGCAGAAAAAATGAATCTTCCACTTGAAATTAAGCATGTACTTTCTATGGTTAAAGCAGTTATCTATGTAAGTATATCTTACTTTAAGAAACTTCAATAGGCAACTCGAATTCTCAGTTTAGTTAAATTTTATTCACATTATAAAATGATTATTTTACCTAAGGATTCACCTTAAGATTCCTTTAAAGCAAGATTTCTTGACCAATTATGTTATGATCCCCTTTGGCAGTAAGGTGAATTCAATGATCTTCTTCTCAGAATAATATTTTTAAATGCATAAAGTAAAATACACAGATTTATAAAGGGAAAACAGCTATAATGAAATACAATCATCAAAATATTTTAAAAACCAATTCACTGATTCTAAGATGTCTTGCTTCAGATGATCAACACTCTTACTAGATTGAAGATATTCAAGTTAAAAACATGTAATTTAGTGAGTCTTTATGGTATAATGTATAAATAATTAGCCTCAGAATCAGGGTGATTCAAGTCTCAACTGTAACATATATTGGCCATGCTGCCATGAGCAGGTCTCTTAACTTCTTAGTACAACCAGACAACTCTAAAGTTCTAAATTGTCATTGATAGAGAAAATTCTTCACCTGCAGTTATCTAAGCAAATCTGGTTTGAAAAAAAAAAAAAGAAATATCTGATTTACAAGCAAATTTCAGTAACACATGAAGGAAAATATAAATTAAGGCACATTTGCATGTCCTATATGTTTTTAAATAAGAGTCTCCAATAGAAGTCTTATTCCAATCTTCACCAAGTGCCTTTCTCCTTGTACTGAAGTCTGGAGAGACTTCTTTGAACTCTTTCCATTATCTTGTCCCACCAACAATTATAAAACTTCAGCGAAAGACTTCAGAATTTCCCAATTAGGAAAGGCAGGGGACTCATTTTTTAGTATAAGCTATAGGTTAGAGATAATGTAGGAACTCCTCATCATCCTCATTCCCATGTGGTACCTAGAGCAATGCCACAGATAGAAAAATGGATGCTTTAAACAGCAACTTTGATACAAATCAGTGCAATGTCAAACATAGCAAGGAACAGTGTGAACTTCACTCTCTCTCATTCCCAAGTCCTTCCTTCCCATTTCCTTGTGGTACAGTTCTCTATATTAAAACCTCTCCTTTTCATCTTTCTCTTATTGTTACTAGGCTTCCAAAGCTAATCCCCCCAAATTAAGAGGCAGTTCTGAAAGAGAATGGAGCTGGGTAAACTCTCTCCTAGGACAGAGAAGAGCAAAAGAACAGTAATAAGCAATAACAAAACTCATCTCTCCCCATCTCAGAAGAGAATAGAACAGAAGTAGAAGGGATCAAAGAATTTAAAGGAAACAAAATCTCATTTATGTAATCCTAGCTATTGCTCAATTCAGCAAAGCAAGAAACAAAAAAGCTACTATAGAATTTTCTCTTCATCCAAGTCCTTGGATAGTTGGATCGGATCAATTTCTTAAAACATATGCAAGTACACGTACTTGAAATCTATGAAAGAAGGACCTGGGAACATAGGCATACTAGTGGATTGTTGGCAGAGTTATGAATCAACACAACCATGTCGGAAAACAATTTGTATCCTGCAAATAAATGGTCCATATCCTTTGACCCAGAGATTCCACTAGGCTTATATTTCAAGGAAATCATTGAAAAGAAAAAGTCCTCATATGGACCAAAATATTGATAACAGTTCTTTTTGTGGTAGCAAAGAATTGGAATCAATGGTTAAACAAATCATGGTTCATGAATGTATTGAAATATGTCTCTGTTTACTAAAAACAGTAAATATGAAAGATTTAAAGAAGCATAGAAAGGTTTTCATGAGCTGATGCAGAATGATGTAGAGGCCAATAAAGCAATGTAAACAACTACTGCAATGATATCATATTCTTGCATGCAATGAAAAATAATTGCTACCTTTTGTGCTTATAAAGCATTTCAGAATGAATTTACAAAACTTCATATTGGTACCTACAATCCACATAATGTTTCTATCTGTCCTCTGAGATAATTACCTCTCTATCAGGACACGAACAGCATGGTTCATCATGATTCTTCTGGAATCGTTGTGTTGATCAGAGTTCATGAGTCTTTCAAAATTGTTTGTTTTTACAAAATTGCTATTGTATAAATTATTCAGGTTCTTCTTACTTTACTCTTCATCAGTCCATCCAACATTTCCCAAGTTTCTGACAATTTTTTTAATACAATACAGCAGTATTTTAGTAGAACAGTATTCCATTACATCCATATACCATAACTTGCTCAACCAGTCTTCAATTGATGGGTAAAGCCTCAATTTTCAATTCTTTGTGATAGATATAGCAAAAAAAATCTGTAGATGTTTTTCTATATAACTTTAGACAATTGGTTCTGCTTAGGATTAATCCTTCCCTTAATTTATGGACAATTTTATTTCATATTTTCTCGTCTTCCCTTTCCCTCCTATTTTCCTGTTTATTGAAATTTATTACTATATCCAAGGATATATTTTTCATCCCTTTGATCAGGTGAGATAGTGTCAGTTTTTTCCCCCAACCCCTTTCTCCTTGTTTATACAGACTTCTACTTGTGTACCTCAACTGTGTAAGATAAAATTCCTGCTACCTCCCCACTCTCCTTTCTGCCCCTTCTATTGTATTTCTCTTTCCCTCTCTTTCTTTCCATTCTTCTTTTAAGATCATCAAGACATTACAAAGCCACTCTCAGACCTTCTGTCAAATTAGAATCTCTCTATGGCCCTTGATAACAATGGGGATCAAAGAGAACACATGCATCATCTCCCCATATTAGAATGTAAGCAATTTATTCTTTTCTACTTTTTCTTTTTTATATTTCTCTTGAGTCCAGTGTTTATATTTTAGTGTTTCTGTGCACTTCTAATTTTTTCACTAGAAATGTTTGGAGTGCCTCTATTTTTATCAAATGTCCATTTTCCCCTCTATACAATTATATTCAGTTTTTCTGGATAAGCTATTCTTGGTTTTAAGCTTATATTTTTTGCCTTCTGTAATATCAGATTCCCAGATTTCCTTTTTATATTGGTAGATGTTAAATAAGGTATGATTTGATTGTAGTTCTTCACTACTTGAATTCTATGGGACCAGTGTTAATGCACATCTAGCACCTGACAGAGAAGAGAGAGGTTCAAAATGAAACATAAAATATATACTTTTAATATAACCAATATAGAAATTTGTTTTGATTGACTATGCATATTTATTATAAGAATTTTGTTTTCTTTTTTTCCAATAGGGAAGTTAGGACTGAAAGAAAAAAAATTGTGTTAAGTGGGAAAAAATTAATTTAACTTTAAAAATAGAAAGGAAATACTAGATTCATACAAAAAAATGATTAGAGTAAAACAATTATTGAATCTCTGGACTTAATTCATACCTTGCTAACAGGAAGAAATTTTTGTTTTTTACAAACATATACAAATAACATGATTCACATTTCTACAATGTTTTAGGATTTTAAAGTGTTTTTCCTATCTTTTGAGGTAGTCTCAGTAAGGATAATTCATAACTGAACAAACTTTTAAATTTTAATTGTAATTTACAGTTTATATTTGAACAAAATACAATTCAGAAAGGTTCAGCTAGTTGCCCAAAGTCACACAGACTCTAAGTCAGAGCTATAAGTGACATTAGAATCAGGTATTAAACCTCGATTTTATACATGAAGAAACTGAGGCCCAAAGAAATTAAATAATTTGCCCACAATCACATATTTAATAACAGAATTGTCATTTCAACTTTGATCCTCTGGATCCAAATGAGTACTCCTGTCACTATACCACAGTGTTCTTTATTTAGTTTATCCAGAAGGTCAACTGTCCTGTTCCTAAGGATAGCCTGGGAATGACATTAGCAATCTTTGAGAGAGGAGGAGGAGGAGAACATAGAAAAGACTGTTGAAAGAGAAAAATGGCATGCAGCTCTCTGACCTCAAACCCAGCAGGTAGGAGCTGAACATTACAGGGAAATCTGGCAGTGTATCGGAGCCAATGAGACCTTTTTTGGGAAGCCACATTGGAACAGCAGGCCTGTGAACTCTTCAGAGAATGTTTCTTTTCTTTTTTTCTTTTGAAAATACTTTTAAATGTCCAAATGTTCTACTTTCCTGGGAAATGAGCGGCTGCTGCTTTTTCTGATGAGCTATAAATATGCTCAGGCACTCTAAATAAATAATGTAGGCCCGTGAATGTGAGGGAAGGTTGTATTCTGAGAAAAGGGAACAATTGCCTACAATTGGGTTGAGAAAGGAAAGGGGCACAGACTGACCGGCTACTTGAATAAAATACAAGGAAAAAAGAAAGCCGATTCTTATGTGCTCCCTAAGAGACCGAGATGTAGCAGCATTGCTTGATCACATTCTCTTGCAATGCTTTTGTCCCTGTAGGAGCCCCCAAATGAAATGGGAAAGTTGGAGGTCCTGAGCTGGTTGGATATCTGCCTAAATGAAAGCTACCAAGTTCAGAAGCCAAAAGCTACATGTGCTCTATGTGGTGAAAATCCTTGAAGAAAATTCCATTATTACCATTGTCAGTAACATTCTGTGCTTAACACAGAAAGGAATAAGGAAGAAAGTTGGGGAACAGCCAGAAATGTCCTGATAAATTGATGCCTTCATATCAGCTGGTGTGCAAAGCTGTCCTACTTTTTGCTCCCCAAACTTGGGATTCTATTTTCTACCTCCATGTCTGTGCTACTCCATGTCCTAAACTACTAAAATGTATATTTCCTCTACCTCTTAGAATCTTAATTTCTTTCAAGATTCAGCCCAGGCACTAACTCCTTAAAGAAATCCTTCCTGAGCTCTTCCTTTCCCCTTCTTGTAATCTTCAAAATGGAAATGTTTTTTTTCTTTCTCTCCAGAGCCCACCACATATAGTACACAATTAAAAATGTTTTTTTGCATTGATGTGTTATGAAGTAAATTGAATTGACTCGAATGAGAAGACACTGAGTTATAATTGAACCATAGGTTCAAGTGCTTGGTTCAAATTCTGGTTCTGTTACTGACCCCAGAACTCAGTTTCCTTATCTATGAAATGAGAGATTGGACTAGAGAGCTTCTAAGATCTCCTTCCAGTTTTTGCTCTATGATCATATGAAGTGAGGAGAACCAATGAAATAATCTATGTGACAACATCTTTTTTAATTTTTTAATTAAAGCTTTTTATTTTCAAAATATATACATGGATAATTTTCT
The DNA here is from genome assembly GCF_016432865.1 of Antechinus flavipes. Classification (NCBI taxonomy): domain Eukaryota; kingdom Metazoa; phylum Chordata; class Mammalia; order Dasyuromorphia; family Dasyuridae; genus Antechinus; species Antechinus flavipes. The sequence continues at coordinate 103,324,481 of NC_067401.1, forward strand.
TTTTCTTTTTTTTCTTTTTAATAGCTTTTTATTTACAAGTTATATGCATGGGTAATTTTATAGCACTGACAATTGCCAAACCTTTTGTTCCAATTTTTCCCCTTCTTCCCCCAACCCCCTCCCCTAGATGGTAGGATGACCAATACATGTTAAATATGTTAAAGTACAAATTAAATACAAAATAAGTATACATGTCCAAACTGTTATTTTGCTGTATAAAAAGAATCAGACTCTGAAATAGTGTACAATTAGCCTGTAAAGGAAATAAAAAATGCAGGCGGACAAAAATAAAGGGATTGGGAATTCTATGTAGTGATTCATAGTCATCTCCCAGAGTTCTTTCCCTGGGTGTAGCTGGTTCAGTTCATTACTGCTCCATTGGAACTGATTTGGTTCATCTCATTGCTGAAGATGACCACGTCTATCAGAATTGATCATCATATAGTATTGTTGTTGAAGTATATAATGATCTCCTGGTCTTGCTATGTGACAACATCTTGACAACTATAAAGTACAGAATTAAAAACAGAACCATGGTTGAATCATCCATGGGAAATGTCTATATTTTTTATTTTATTTTTATTCTATACTTTTTAAATTATACAAACCCCCTAAAAACTTTTCCCTAAAACATGGCTTATTTTTTCAATATTTCTTGTTTTGAGTTATGAAACATAGCTATCTCTAAAGAGCTAAAATTGAATATCAGAGGACAATGGAGTGAAACACGGTAGGTGTAAACAGGTTGAAACATCCAACAAATAGGGAACTATCACAAAGAACTGGAGTAAAAAATATCGACAAATGTGGGACTGTAAAACAGAGATCTAATAAGGGGATGGTGAAAGTTAACCATTAGAAGAAAGGAGGCGTGTATTTATTAAGCACTTACTATGTACTAGACCCATTACAAATACTATCTCATCTGATCTTCACAATAATCCTCGGAGGCAAGTGTTTTTATTATCCTATTTTACATATGAAGAAACTGAGGTAGATAGAAGTTAAAACACTTGCCCAGGGTCACACAGCTAGTAAATGTTTTGAGACCAAATTTTAATTATATTAATAGCAATTAGTATCATAATAATAATTATTATAATATAACTATATAATACATAATAATTGTATAATATTTATATAATAATTTTAATATAATAACAATAATAACAGTTAACTTATAAAGTGCTTACTCTGTGTCAGCTATTGTGCTGAGTGCTTTACAATTATTATTTTATTTGATCTTCACAACAACCCTGGGAGGAAGGTACTGTTATTATATTCATTTGCATTGGATAAGACCTTATCCAATTCTTGTTACTGAGATCTAAGGCACCCAAGACAATTGGTTTTATATATATATATAATCAACAGAGCAGGAGAGAAATATACTTTCCAATGCAAGGGTTTGGGTTTAAGAGTAAATCTATAATCCCCAAATGTGACTTTTTTTGTCCTACATAATTGAACATCTACTGACATCAAGGCAAGATTTTTTCCTTTGTATAATTCATATTCATATTCCTTTGCAGATGATGGGATTTGATCACCAAAATATTGGGGTTAATGGATTAGGGATGCCAAGTCTCCACATATGTGGGATTCCAGGACTCCCCATATGAACCACCAAAATGTGGGTTTATCCATCAAATGATGGGGAGAGGGAGTTTGACCCCAAAAGTATATTGGGGTCACCAACTAGTATCTCAGATCATTTCAAAAGAATTTGTAGGCATAGAACTTCTCCAAATCAAGAGGCAATGATTTTATTACACTGCTTTAAAAGGCTAAATTTATAAGAGTCTTTAAAAAAGAAAAAAGGGGTTTTACATATACTTCTACCATGCAAATATTGGACTACTTGCTATCTAAGAGAGAGTGTGAGGAAGGGAGGGGAATTGGAACACAAGATTTTGCAAGGATTAATGTCAAAGAATTATCCATGCATATGTTTTGAAAAATAAAAAGCTTTAATAAAAAAGAAAGAAAAGGGTTTTTAGCAATTAACAAGGAAAAGATGAGTTCCCTAGCAGAACTCATAATTAACCAAGGGGAAGATGCCATTAAGGAGAAAGATACTGCTAAACCCCTTTTTATAGGGAACTTATTAGATCATAAAATATATAAACCATAAAAAGGGGAAATAATCCAGACTGGGTACAGTAACTGTGAGGTTATGATGATTTTGTCAATGCAAAGTATTCTACAAAAATAAAAAACCTACTTAAGAACAAAAGACCCCCTTAAGGCTAGAAGATACTATCAGGTTAGTAGATGTTCTCCCACTTCTCCCAGTAGCAATGTAGGCCTGTCAAACACAAATGCAAGAATTTATTATCTAAAAATTTTAGCATAGTTCAGTAACATTCAGCAGATGAGATACATTTGAAATTAATTACTCAGATTAATTTTTGTACAGAGGATGAATTATAGTTCTTGTTTATCATTCCTTCCAGAACTCTGCCCCTAGATGCTAAGTTACAAACTTTCTCTTCCTAATAAGTTTATTCTTCTGTGTGTAGCCTAAATGCAACATTATGAATTCTTTGTTAAGGAAAATTTATTGCCAGCTCAGTCTATACATCCTTGCATTCAATTCAGGCTATGTAAATTTGGTAAGAGAAAAATGTTATAAGGCTTCCTTGTGTAGCTATATGATACTGTATAAAAGCCAAAGAAGAAAAAAAAAAAAGATTTGCTGATTTGTAAGTCAATCAAGCCAAAGAGGAAAGTCAGAGGTACTCAGCTGTAATTTTTTTAAAATTTTGGGTGAGTATGTGTAATAGAATGAGTAAAGGCATCTTTCTCTACTGTAAATGTACTGACCTAAAGACAACTAAATGGTTGGAACTAAAGAGAAAACCTAAATTCAAATCTACTTCCTAACTATGTGCTCTGAGCAAATTAACTTTCAGTTTCCTCATCAATTAAATGAGGATAATAATAACACCTACTTCCCAGGGTTGTTGGGAAAAGTAAATGAGATAATACATGTAAGGCACTTTGAAAACCTTAAAGCATACTGTAAGTTATTATACTATTATAAAAATATATAAATAATATATTATATAATTATAATTATTATAATCTAAAACTATTTTTTGCTCCTCTGAAGCATATTACTTACTTACTAGGTAAAAAGTGCTTAATTTGTTCTCTTTCCTCCCTCCCTCCACCTCTTGTAATTGATTTATGATTTTCTGGAGGAGTTGTGAAGTGATTTTTTTCAGAAGATGAATCCCATTAATGAGGCCCCATCTACCTTTACTCTGTAACTTGCTTGGCAGACTTAGAAAGCTTTCTGAGTCACACAAAGTTGTGCAACTTACTTAAGCTCACCTCACTGGTATACCTCAGAGCAAGGACTTGAACTTGGTTTGGTTTGGTTTGATTTTGCATTGTTATGTTGTTTTGTTTTCTTGGCTTCAAGATTGACTCTCCATTCATTATATCATTCTGCCTCTCACTTCTGTGAATAAATTTTTAAAAAATACAAATCACATCTAGACTTTCCAATTGATCAACAAATGTTTATTAAACAGATTTCTCCTGCATGTTTGATGGGACAATTCTGTGTTGTCAACAGAGCCCTCTCTCTCCATATAGCCCTGTGAGCATGCAAAATGTGAAAAGCATATTTGGAGTCAGCGCAGATGTTCACTCTCATTCCCTTCCCCAGTTCCAAAGCTCTGGTCAGGGCAATGAGTTCAGCCTTCTGGGGAGAGGTCGCAGGAGGCAATGGCTTAGCCTCTGGGGTGCCATTGGGACTCACCACAGAATAACCCGCTTTTTTCCTCCCCGTTTTCAAGAAAGCTGTGAATGATGTCTCCCCACTGAGGAATGTTAGAGAGCAGGGTGGGAGGGTTAAGGGTGTGACGCATCTAGAGAGTCAGGTCAGGTAGGAGACCCTGACATCTATTGGTCTCACACTGATGTCCTTTGGCTTCTAAAATACTCTGGACCCCAGGGGCTAAAACATCCAATGGCTGTCCCAAGGTTAGTTTTGAGGCTTCTTCAATTACAAGAGCCTTGGCAACCATTGCTCTAAGGCAGAATGTCCAGACCAGGGAAACCCAGTCCAATTTTCTTTTCTTTTTTTAAATAGCTTTTTATTTACAAGATATTTGCATAGATAATTTTTCAGCATTGACAGTTGCAAATCCTTTTGTTCCAACTTTTTCCCTCCTTCCCCCCACCTCTTTCCCCAGATGGCAGGTTGACCAATGCATGTTAAATATGTTAAAGTATAAGTTAAATACAATATATGTATACAAGTTCATACAGTTATTTTGCTGTATAAAAAGAGTTGGACTTTGAATGTACAATTGAGTGTACAATTAGCCTGTGAAGGAAATCAAAAATGCAGGTGGACAAAAATGGAGGGATTGGGAATTCAGTGTAATGGTTCTTAGTCATCTCCCAGAGTTCTTTCCCTGGGTGTAGCTGGTTCAGTTCATTATTGCTCTATTGGAACTGATTTGGTTCATCTCATTGTTGAAGAGAGCCACATCCATCAGAATACATCCTCGTACAGTATCTTTGTTGAGGTATATAATGATCTCCTGGTTCTGCTCATTTCACTTAGCATCAGTTCATGTAAGTCTCTCCAGGCCTTTCTGAAATCCTCCTGCTGGTCATTTCTTAATAATATTCCATAACATTCATATACCACAATTTATTCAGCCATTCTCCAATTGATGGGCATCCACTTAGTTTCCAGTTTCTAGCCACTACAGAGAAGGCTGCCACAAATATTCTTGCACATACAGGTCCCTTTCCCTTCTTTAGTATCTCTTTGGGGTATAAGCCCAGTAGAAACACTGCTGGATCAAAGGGTATGCATAGTTTAATAGCTTTTTGAGCATAGTTCCAAATTGCTCTCCAAAATGGCTGGATGTATTCACAATTCCACCAACAATGTATCAGTGTCCCAGTTTTCCCACATCCCCTCCAACATTCCGCATTATCTTTCCCTGTCATTCTAGCCAATCTGTGAGTCCAGTTTTCTGGAGAAATAAGCAGTGGCCTGGGGTCAGGTCCCAGAGTCTGAGTAAGGACCCCCAAAGCCTGTACACCCCTCTCATCAACGTATAGAGTCAAAGGCTTCTCTAAGTTGGGCAGGTTTGGAGATTAGTTTGGCTTTCAGGATTTTAAAAGCCTTGGTCTGATCAGGTCCCCAGTCAAGAGGAAGAGTATTTGGGCCTGGAATAGAATCATATAGGGATTTGGCAATAGTCCCCAAAGTGGGAATCCAGATCCTGCAAACCCAGTCATACTCAAACATTTGCCAGACTGGCAGGCAATGTGGGCTCTAGGTAAAAAGAGCCCATAGCCCCTTGAAGCTAGAAAATTTAGGGTTTTCATGGCTGTATTTAGGGGACTCCTCTCTGGTGGGACTGCAGAGTAAACTTGCAGTCCCAGAGTAAAATGTATGGGATAAGCATGCTTTCAAGCAGCTCCAATTCCCTTAAGAGATAAACGACTGATCTAGGATGGGTATGACCCTTCCTGCAGATGAAGATAAGCTTCTCAGGATCTCAACTCTCTAAAAGTTCTAAAAAATTTTCTCTGGAGATCTGAGAAGAGAAAAGTGGATCCCTAAGTTCATCATTAAATCACACTCCAATAAGGATAGGAGGAAATAACAAACTAGCATTTAAATGACAGGTCACCAAGCTGGCCAAGCAGAGGAGAGGTCTCGAGAAAGCTCTTGGGTTCCCCTGCAATCCCCATTCTATGGGGGGAGAAGTACCAGAGTGAGAGTGAAGGAGAAGCCCCTCCCTTAGCAAAAAGAAATTCAGTAGTCTTACTGGCCACATAAGGGATAGCCAGGTTCATGTTTAATGGGACAAGCAGAAAGAAGGGTAATTCTTCCCTTAAAGAACTTCCATTTTAATGGAAAAGCCAATAATAAAAGGAAGCTGAAAAGCAAAGTGGAAGGATACAAGGGACAATATAGAGAAAGTCCCTTGGAAATGAGTCGGTAGTCGGGAGAAGATAATGAAGTCTTTGGCCTGAGGCTCCTACTTAAAATGGAAGTTTTAGGAGGAACTAGTCAAACAAAAGGTGAGGTCTAAAAGGGAAAGGAAGAAACAATGAGTACTTCCAGTATAAAAAGTATTCCAAGGCTATAGTAAGCTTCCAGGAAGAAGAGATTTCTGTGGCACCCAATTGATGAATAGAAAGAAGGCTAGCTCTTCTATCTTTTTGATGAAGTCCCTAATTTTGAATGTCTGTCTCTGTGTGTGTAAAATTTTATCAATATTACTAACCAAACATGGCAACTTAAAGCATGCAATATTCTGGAACCATGCAAATGTATATTTTCTTAGTTTGTAAGCAAATCTTAGATCAAATATTGCCAAAGAAGAGCATTCCCTATCCCACTGACCACTCGGGTGGTCACTTAACCCCCTGCTTCTGGAAGTTGGCCAAGCACTGTAAGGAGACTTAATTTTTTAGGCAATTCAATTCAACAAACATTTATTGAGTACCTGCTCTATTCCCAATCTCTATAAATCCATACTCAAATACCTTATTGAAGTGCAACTTAACTTGAAATCTACAAGGCTTTGGCAAAAAAGTACGTGCTTTAGCAAAAACTTGATGTTGTTCAGTTGTGACCTTCTCTGGATTACTCCATGGACTACATGCATCAATACTGTCCATGAGTTTTCTTGGTTACATACTGGAATAGTTTGCCTTTTATTTCTGCAGTGAATTAAGACAAATGGAGATAAAATCATTTGTTCAGGGTCACAAAGCTAAAATCTGATGCCATATTTGAACTCAGGTCTTCAAGAAGACCTTGGTAGCTAGATGGACATTGATAGAGCCTGAATTTCCATAAACAATCTGAAACCTATGGACTCCAAAAGGCAAATGGAGGAGTTATAATAGGATTATAAGTAAACCTTTTTTATTTTGATTGGGCTTTTTATTAAATAGGACCTTTTTTTACAGCCCCACTCCAGGTAAAGATTCTGGTAGAATTCTTAGTTGAATCCTTTGTAGTGACAAAACCATCGAACTCCTATTATTCATCACATCATTACTCTGCTTACTAACATCATAATTCCTTATTATATCCAATCAGAAAGCCAAGTTATAATTTCAAACCCCGCTCTCCCCATCCAGGTAATAGTTTCAATATAAAAGATCTTCTCATACTGTATATTCAAGGCTAACTCATTTTAGAATGCTAAATCCCTTTTAGGATTATGGTCAATGGCATAATTTCCCTTCCCCACTGACTTCTTTTTAGATTAGTTCACTGGCTAAGCATCACAACAGCTAATGTCTATTAGGACCCTAAATTCCTTTTAGGGCTAACCCCATGATCCCCTATTTGCTACCTTAATAGAGTCTTCTTCCTTGGTTACAGCTAGCGAACTTAATTTCCCCTTGTTAATTGCTAAAACTCCTTTTCTTGGCTAAAAACTGTTAGGGATTTACCCTGCTGATAGAATCTTCCCCCTTGGTTACTGCTAGGGAACTTGATTTCCCTTGTTAATTGCTAAAAACCCTTTTTTTCTTGTTAAAGATTTTAAGGGATTTAGACTACAAATTTTAGCAGCTTAATAAAATCTTTGCACCTTGATTTGGAGCATCTTTTTTGATGACTGGCAACATCAGCCTGTGATCCCACTATACTTTTGGGGTCTCATCCTGTACCCCATTATGGTGGGTAACCCCCATCATTTTGGTGGGAGGCTGACTGTACCCAGTAATCTCAAGGGCCATCTAGCTCTTACTGTGACAAATTCTATCACCCTAGAAAAGTTTGGTCCTGGCAGTAGAATGTAAGTTCCTTGAAGGTAGGGACTGTTTCTGTTTTTTTTCTTTTTATTCTCAGTTCTTAGCAGAGTGCCTGACACATAGTAAATACTAAATAAATGCTTGTTGACATAACTTGATTTCATTTGAAAGTAGGACACAGGAATATGAACTTCTAAAAGGCACTTAGGTTTGCCAAGAATATCTGAGGGGAAGTTCTTTCAAATCTTTATTGGATCAATGGAGCATCCAGAATTTTTGATAATATATCCTTTAAACTCTTTAAACTTTATCGAAGGTACTTTATTATGTAAATGTACTTTCCTTTGAGTTATGTGAATTTGGGAAGATAAGAATCTTAATGGGAAATGGGAGAATGGGCCAATTTTGACTAATTTATGAAATAAGTGGTTTTTACATTTTAAATCCTAGTTCAGGTTTTTGCCACATTTAAGAGAACAAGCAAAGGGCATCAACTCCCCTGGCATCTCTACACATTAGAAAGAAAAAGATTTGCAGTCCCTGATGTACTCCAGTCCATTTGCACTATCTGATACTGAGACCTTTCCTCTAGTTGAATAATTCCACATCTTAGAAACAAACCTAGCCATTTCCTTTGCATTTAGCTCTGCAAACAAAATCACTACACAATAGCTGAGATCAGAAAATGGTGGAAATATAGTGGAAATATTCGTAGGAAACTAGAAACAAAATTTAGAAGGTTTTCTTGTATTTGATAATAATTCACAGGAGAATAGAAACAAGGGTGATGCTGTTTGAGTGGTCTAGATTAGTGGCTATAAGAGAGTTGTTAAGAATCCCCTTTAAATCGGCCGCAGGTTTTAGGCGTGAAAGAATTCACTCATTCCCAAAAATTAATTGCAAAATGAAAATTTATTGTTACATAGGAATCAGTTTATTAAGAGACTGACTTCTATATGGCAGATCTATGGAAAATGGAGTTTTGGACTGAGAATGTCCTGGCAGCTAAGGGAGCTACTAAGGTCCAGCTGCAAAAGATCTTCGTTGAAGGAAGCTTATTACATTGGGTGTCTTGGTGAGGGTTGGGACAGCCTGAGCAGTTCAGACCCAGTGGGGGCTACTGGGTGGAGTCCCAAGTTGGCTCATTTACAAGCTGAGTTTCAGCTTGAGCTGAAATTTGGATAGAATTGAATAGAGTTGAAATTCTTTTGCTAAGGACTAGAACCAACCCCACTTAGATAACAGAATGAAACTGTCTTGTTTCCCTCAGGTGGGGCACTGAGGCAGAGTTGAAGGAGATTTACTCCTTCAAGGATTTTTAGAGTTTCGTGGTCCCTTCTTCAATCCTACCTGTTCTATTTATATGTTCTAACTGAACTTCCCTCTGAGAGAAGGGGCCCAATCTTATCAGATTGTTTCTGTTATACACTGATGTCCAGAATACTCTCCTGCCTTCCTCATAGATTTCAACCACTCTCTCTCCCAACCCCTCTTATTCTCATTTTTGGAATCAATATTCACAATGATGATTTCTAATTCCTTAATTTTTATGACATCTAAAACTCTAAAATTTCCTTCTCTAGTCATTGTCTTATTCTTTTATACCCTTAGTGCCATCTTCCCTCTAAAACTACTCTTTATCTTGTCACCTCTCTTTGAACTGTCATTTCTACAATACTTCCATTTTCCTTCCTTCACACTCAGACATTTCAATAGAGTACTGTTTGTTTTCAAATTCCTTGCCCCATTGTCTTTCCATTGTTTCTACCCTGCTAATACTCAGCTTTAGATAAGCCCCAACACCTACTTTTTCTGCCCTCTGGTTTCTTCCTTTGTCCAGTCATCTAGAACTGCTGGAGAAAGTCATGATGGAGGAAGGAAGTTCCTATACTTACTTAGAAAAGAAAGATATGAGAGCATATTTTAAAATGCAAAAGAAAACAGAAGGAAACCAGAAGGAAGCAAAGACATACAGGTCAGTCTTGAAAATCACATGCTGAACTTAGTACATTTCTAAAAAGAATAGAAAGCTATTTATATTAAAGATGTGCAGTTTCACATAAAATTATCTCTTTCTGTTATATTTTTATATAGAAATGCCCATTTTAATAAGAACTTGTTAAGTTCAAAATTTAAAAAATTAATGAAAAAAATAAGAGTCATAAGACTGTGCTGACTGGTTCCACTGCGAATTTATGCTATCTAATCTATCTAATCTTAACTAGTCTTCTTTTTCTCCTCCTTCTCCTTTTCCTCCTTCTCCTCCTCCTCCTTCTACTGCTACTACTTCTACTACTATTACTATATGACAGTCCTTATATCTCTTACTGATGGCCTATCATATTCCTGACAAGTAGTTTTTTCGAATCTCTTCCTTTTTCTTAACGAACCCAGCTCCATAGCTAAACAATTTCTATGTTTCCCTACTCAGTAGAAAATTTCACTTGCTTCTTTACCGGGAAGACTGAAGCCGTTATAAGATCCCTCATCTTGCTTTCACACCATTTTAAAATCTATGTCCTGGATCATGCTTTGTTGTTCTTCCTTTTATCTTGGAAGATATCATGAGCAATCTCCAGACCAAGGCTAACCTCTCCACCTGTGTCATTGATCCCTTCATATCCCATTTCCTCTGAAACATTTATCTATCAGTTCCCCCATCTCTCAGCAGCAAAAGTTGACTCCTGAAGAAATTGGAAGGGGAATCAAAAAGGAGGAACATCCCTGAGTGCCCTCTGCCTGAATCTTTCTAGGGCTATAAGTAACTGAGACTGCATAGACCTCTAGGAATAGGGTTGCTCCTTTGAATTAATCATTGTTTTCTGTGGGCTTTCACAGGCCTTCTACTAGTTTCCATTAACTCCTAAGTAAACTTTGAGCTTTATAATTCCATGTTGTAAGAGAAGTTGGTGGCTATATCCTAAGCTATGGGTAAAGAATGTCAGATATTAAAGTTGTCTTGGTTGAAGCACAAAAATGAGGAATTCCTCAAATTGTGACAAAGTTTTTGTTTTAGGAAGTTGCTTCTAACTCTATGGTTACTTTTTTTTTTTTTTTTTTTTTGGTACATGACATACCCTATACCCTTAATTCCCTACTACAGTAGACATTAAGCCCCTTAAGATCCAAGATAGTGTTATTTTTCATCATTGTATTCCTGGTGTCTACTGTAATATAATGCTTTGCTAATTGTAATCATTTCTAATAAATTTCCAAAGTACTACAAAGTAAATGGAACAGCTAAAGTACAAAAATTATTGCAGATGGAAAGAGAAGCAAAGATATCCCAAGAGACATTCTTAAAAAGATAAATGGTGCATTTAAAGAAATTAACCACAAATTAATACTATGATGAAAAAATCACAAGACCAAGTAAAAGAAGAGCTTGTAAAGAAAAAAAATTAAAAACCACAGAAGGAACTGAAGCTAGAATTAAAGGATGCTTTAAAATAGAATGAGAGGAAAAAAAATTTTAAGTGACTAGTATGAAAAATAAAATAGAAAACTTGAAAAAAACAAATAGGATAAGCCAACAGATTTACTACAGCAGAAAATAGAATCATATATAATGTAAATCAACTGGAAATAGACTCAAAAAAAAAAAAAAGACAGAATCCTCCAAAATAAAACATGCAGGTTCAAGTAATAGAAGATAGATTTAGATGTAGCTCTGTAAGGATTACCAACTCAATTACTCAAAGAAACGTGAAGATGACAATTACTCCAGAAAATTCAGGAAAAACAAAATAACATAAACCATTAAAGAAAATATCCCAGAATCAGCAAAAACAAATGACAATTGGTAATCACAAAGAAACCACAAGATTTCACCAAGGAAAAACCAAAAATTCAATCCCCCTATTTTAGTTTTATTCCAATGTTATAATAAGAGGGAAAAATAATCTTGAGTCCCAAAAGAAAAACATAATCTGAAGCATCAGAATCACATTGGAATATCCAAAAGAAGATAAAGAATGACCAAAGAAATTAGACTACAAATTGAAAAACTTCAGTCATGAATCCAAAATGAAGACAACTCTAAAATGAAGCCCTTATCAAAAATGAACATCCACCATGTCCATAGATGAAATTTATTATTAAAAGTTATAAGCACTGTGCTAATGTAAACATAGGGATCTCAGACTTTTAAACTGAATTAAACAATCAGAGGTGTAAACTAGACATGAACAGGTCTTTATTCTGTTTGGGAACAATGAAATACTTGGATCTTTGGATGAAAGTAAGTGACAGCACACAAAAACTATTTTGTGATTGAATGAAATAATCAGTCCTATCTCTGGGCTTAAGTGTAAAAGTCTTAAACTCTGAAGTTAACGCACTATGGTCGGACACCTGAGCATTTAAGGCTAACTACCGATTGGACAATACTCTATTAGCATATGCTTGGAAAGTGGCCCTTCCCACTATCCTGTGCTGGCTTAATAATTGGTATCTACAGAGAATTGTAGGAGGGACTAGGGGGTGAAGTAAGACTAGCCAGAGTCATTTTTGGGTGAGAGACGAAGAGGAGAGGTCGTGGAGAGCCTGCATCCATCCAATTCACTTCTACCCATAAAGACCAAGAATAAAGACCAAGGACTTTTGCTTATCCTGACTCTGGTTGATTCTAAGGTATCCAGGGTGTTAATTCAGTCTTCACACTTAAGCATAATACAGAAGGCAATCCAGAAGCACATAATCCAACAGGAGACATTCTTAAAAAGATAAATGGTACATTTAAAGAAATTAATCACAAATTAATACTCAGTAACATCTGTAGAGAGAGTAGCAAGGGGGAAGGGAGGAGAGTGAATCACGGGTGTTCAACTCCCTGTTTTCCACAATTGAATGTGCTCTAAAGAGGGGCTCTGCCAATAGGAGAGAATGCATCCAACCTGGAGTAGAAAGAAAGAAATAGCACAAATACAGATGGATGCAGATAGTCATCCAAGGGAGAAAGCAGCTTCAAGCATATAATCTCTTAAATTTAAAGAAAATAATGACAATTGTGGATCCAAGAAAAGTCTTCCAATCCCCAGGAGCTGGGAGCTTACTCTTCACCCACACATTTTCTTTTGTGTCCGACTTATTATCATCATACTCTGAATCTAAGTCCATTTTTTCTCTGGACTCCATGTGTATTTGTGGGAGAGTGTGCTCTTGAGAGGAAATGGTTTGTGACAACGGTTCTTATCATACCACCTGAGTATAAATGCTTATATAAAAAAAACTAATTGAAAGTACCAATAGATAATGAATGGGTGCATTCAAGGGAGGGCTCATAAATGAAGGTACTCAAACCTCAGCCCCATAAGATCCCTAGGATTGTAAGGGGGACACAGTCATTGTCTTATGGGAACCCACCTGCTAATCTGTGTAGAAGTTGAGGAAGTATTAGTCTCTACTAACTTAAAAAATTCATAACTTTTATTAATATTAATAAAAAATGAGACATAACCATTTTAATGATTGGAAAATGATAGAATACAACTTGTGGTATGCTCACATATTCCATCAAAATAAATATGTATGATATAGAGAAATATAAATATGTAAAATGAAGTAAAGTAAGATCACTGTTCTAAAACTCTATATAAACTGACCACAAATACATGTGTTCATATTTTAAAAAAATAAAACAACCACAAAGCCAAAGGTTGAATTTCAGAACAAATTTCAGGGACAAAGAACAAAAACCTTCTTTAATTCATTATTTATTAATTCATTTAGTTCTATCTTGTTCAACACCAAGAATTCCGTGCAAGATTTTATTCCTTATTTTACATGGCTTTTTTGATTATTCATTTCAGAACAAATTTCAGGGACAAAGAACAAAAACCTTCTTTGATTCATTATTTATTAATTCACTTAGTTCTATCTTGTTCAACACCAAGAATTCTGTGCAAGATTTTATTCCTTGTTTTACATGCTTTTTTGATTATTCATTTTTATTTAAGGCTCAATTCAAATCAACAAATATTTATTAAGAATCTAGCTTATAATTCTTAAAGTTCTTTTTAAAAAATATTAGGCACTTAGTATTTGTAGAATTGAATTAATTTAATTGGATTAGGTATCCCAAAATTCCTGTAAGACCATTATAGACCCAATGGTATTTTTGAATTTTTAAAAAACCATCATTATCAAATATTTGTCAAGTGCCTACCATGTCAGAGACACTGTCTTAGATGCCAACTTGGTACATTTCCTTGATGGACTTATAATCTAGTTGAGTGATAGATAATAGAGAGAGATATAAAATTAGATATCAAGATAGATATAAGTAACAATACAGAATAATTTATGTTAAGTATAAAATGAATAATACAATGTTAGAAAAATTTAGAGGTCAAACTATAAGAACATAGATCTAACAAGATTATTGAGAGCTAAGATGGGGCTGGGAGAAGGTTTCACACTATTTTTCATATATAGCTGCTGAAAATATATCATACATACAATATAATTCTCATTTGAATCCCAACTATCTCATGATTATAATACTATAGATATTCTCATCTTCCTCTTCCACATTTTGAAGATCAGCTAGATGAATCTTACAGACTTGCCCACTAAATCTAGAATCAAAGGCAATACCTGAATTAAGTCTTTTTGACATAAAGTCCAGTGGATATTCTTGACATTTCTAAATTCAGGTCTCTCCCAGATCTGTTTGAGAAAATACCCAATCAATGTAATCATTCTAAGCCATCATAACTTATACCTTTGAATATAATTGTTTATCTCTTTTACTTAAACATATATTTAGCCATATATATATGAATTTATATATATGTATGTATGTATGTATTTAGCCATGTAAATACATGATAGCTTTCATTTATATATCACTTTAAGACTTATAAAACACTTTACAAATATTATTCCATTTGAGCCTCACAACAACCCTGGGAAGGATTATCTCTGTTTTATAGATGAGGAAACTCTGGTCCTACTAACTACAGGAGCAGCCAATGTTCTATCTACTATGATAGGGGGAGGAGGAGAATCAGGCTCTGATACTAGGACATTTTGGATCTTAACAGGAGCCAGTCAATGCAGAAAACAATAGATCTTTTTATTTGGCAAATTTAATGGAAGGCATGAGGTCTAACTAGAGACACTAGTGGTGAAAATGAGAATGTAGAGAAGAGAAAGGGTGATACAGTAGATAAAATGCTGATGCTAAAGTCAGAAGGAGTAGAATTCAAACCCAACCTCAGTCACTAACTGTAATACAAAGGCATATTACATAACCTTTTTACCTCAGTTTTCTCATCTATAAAAATGAAATAGAAAAGAAAATGGCAAACCATTCCAGTATCTTTGCCTAGAAAACTCCAAATGGGGTCATAAAGAACTGGAGAAATCATAAACAACTCAATAACACTATAAAGAAAAGAGAAATCCAACAGTATCTACCCTACAGACAAGGTCTGCACACTAACTCTCCCCTTGCTGGGCATGGAACTGATACATATAAAATGGACAAGCAAAATAGGCAGAGGATGGAACAGAGGATATTGTCAGTGGGCCTGGGGTACCAGGAACAAGAGTCCACAAAGGTAATGCAAGAAACTGCTTCCAGGACTTGCCGCATCCTTGTACCAAGCTTTGGCCAGTTATGCAGTTGAAAGTCCTGTGTCCATCTTCATTCCATGTCTCAGTGGAAATGAAAGAAGCTAAAGAGGACCAGGTGTTTTAGAGGGAATGGTGGTGTCTGGTTTCTGGCAAGACTGATTATAGCAGGAAGGGAGCTACTGACTCACTGAAAATTTCCAGTCTGGAAGGTCAAAAACATAGATTATAAATGGGTGAAGTGTAGGAACAGGGAAGATACTTTCAGAAAAAGGGCCTGACAGGAGAAATTATCAGATATTAGGCACTGAATAATAATAATAATAATAATAATAATAATAATCAATATGTTATAGTGCTTCCTACTGCCAGGCATTGTGCTGTGAGCTTTGTAATTATTACCTTATTTGATTCTCACAATAATCCTGCAAGGTTGCTGCCATTTTACAAAAGGGGAAACAGAAGCAAATAAGGAAATCCTTACCCAGCATTCACAGCAAGTAAATGTCTAAGGCCATATGTGAATTCAGGACTTCCTTACTACAGGCCCAGAGCTCTATCCACTGGGCCACCTCGCTGCCCCATATAATCATATTATCATAACTGATAAGGACTTACGTCAGTGGTCACCTGTCATATAGAGAAAGACTAGGCCTGGAAAATCTCTGCTTATTTGTCTGTTTTTTTCCCACAGACGATAGCAGAGAGAAAATGACTTTAACCCTTCATTAGTATAAAGAAGAAGATATATATTAATAGACTAAGCTGTTCCTATTAAAGTAAATTCCAGCTCCAATCCAGATGGATCTATTAACTAATGAATAATCTAATTTATATATAAATATATGCATGTATGTGTATGTATATGTATATATGTGTGTGTGAGAGAAAGATCTATTATCCTGTTTTTCTGGAGTTCCTCTTTTGGAGAGGCAAAGGAAGAAATGCAAAAGGAATTATTAAATCTAAAAAGGGGAAGGTAGGGCTAATTTGGGCAACTAAGTGGCACACTGTTTAGAATACTGGGCTTGGAATCAGTAATACTCATCTTCATGAATTCAAATCTGGCCTCAGAAACTTAAAAGCTATATGATCATGGATGAGTCATTTAACCCTGTTTACTTCAGTTTTCTCATCTGTAAACAAGTTAGAGAAGGCAATGACAAACCAATGAAGTATCTTTGCCAAGAAAATCTCAAATAGGATCATGAAGAGTTAGATACTACTGAACAGGTGAATAGGAGTTAAATCAAAGGGAACAATGTGATGGGGAAGGGGGACAGAATTGTGTGACCTATATATTAAGTCAATAAAAACAATCTTGGGATAGATATTAGTTAAATTGTAGACCATGTGTCTGTTATCTCTACCATGTTCATTCCTATATTTGTTTGTGTTTTGTCTAGTTCTCTAGGTTTCCTAATGAAAACTTCTTGTACAAATTGCCAGCCTTGTTTTTGTTGAACTGAGCAGGAAAAGGATCTTTTGTCCCTAGAGACTAGGTGGGTGGTGGCAGTGGTACTGGAACAGCTGAATAAAATCCAATGAGTTTAAAAGGAGTCTGGATTAGGTAGACATTGAACCATTTTTTATTATGTAATTCCTTCTTAGTGCAGGAATGTCATGAAACAGGAAAGCTTCTTCATACCTGTCAAATTATATCATCTAAGTGGCCACCTACTTTTTCTACTTCAATGAATTAAAACGCATGTATTAAGTACCTACTATTTGTTAGGGGCTCTATGAAGCACAGCCCTGCCAGAGAAAAAAAATTGAATTTCAAGGACAGAAAATAATTTATCTAAGACATAATTGGGATGAAATCTGAGGCCTCCTACTTCCTAGTTTTGTGCCTACTGTTATTCCAGGGGTACCTATTACAGTAGCTATATCTATGGTTGTGTCTGTGTTGAAGAACAGATTTGAAAATAGCAAAAATCTTAAAAAGAATCACACCTTCCTGTTTACCTACTTTTTAAAACCTGAGAGCACATTGGCTTGCAAAACCATATTTGCAAATGACTAAGAGGCACTATGATTAATTTAGAATACTGTTTTCATTATTTCACCCACTTAAAATGTAGATGCGTCCCCTGTGATAAATTTTAATAGAAATGTCGGTCTAAGGCTTATCAAGAATTGAGCAGTCCTATGGCAGCCTCGGTGGCTATGATTTATAGCCATAATTTTAATGATGGTGTTAAGATGTTCTCTTTGGTGCTTTCTTCCTTGGGTATTTCCTGTGATTTTAAATTTCTTCTTGTGTGGTTAGATTGTACTACCTTAGGGAATAAATGTTAGTGCTAATCCCCAAAAGCAAAAAAGTAATGGGACAGTATAATCCATCCCAAAGGTACTTGACATTTAGATCTGGTTCAAAGGATAAAGCCAAGATTTTACCTACTCCCACCTTCTAGTCCCAGACAAATGATTCTCATGGACACTTTCCAGAACTATTCCAATTATGGAGTTCTTTTCTCACATGAAAATAGATCCAATTCATTTGGATCTAGGATCAGTTTGATGCAGGTGAAGCCAAAGTCCAAATACACGCCAGAAAAATTTTGCAAAAGGAAGCTCCTTCCAGCCCTAGAAATGTCATCACCATGCTCATAGGAAACTTTCAGACCCATGGATCCAAACTGAGAAATGCTTCTGAATTACAGTTTAGATTACCTACTCTCTTTCTACTTAAAATTTTGCAGATGTGAGATTGGCTCTGGCCTAGCCCCATTCTCCTACCACATCCCATCACAGCCTCTCTGGCTATACCCATGACAACAGGGGTCTCTTATCTTTCATTTTTCCCTTGGTTCTTTTCAGCTGTGGTGCACTGTATTAAATAGAGACTCAGATAGATGACAGCTACGGCTCCCATGGAAACCCAAGTAACTTATTGCTCCTACTGGGTTCTACTGCTGGCTGGGGAAAGTTTTACTTCTGACATGCCTGAGCTATCAGGGTGGGCTTATTCCTCTCAGGTCTTATAGTTGTTTAACAGGTTAGAGCAAAATCAACTCTATAAGTGTGAGAGATGCCAACCCCTCTACTGTGACTTATTAGTATTTCTATTTAAAATAGAGACATGTCATCTAGGTGGACTAGGGATTTGGCCTTAGGAGTTACTGTCCTGGGAACTCCATCTGCACAGAGCTTGTGATGAGAAACCCTATTTTAGCAGCCCTTTGCCCTCAGAGGTTGGTCCTTCAGGAATCCTCTAGGATTAGAGTACTGGTACTAAAAATTCTGATAATTTCCTTTCCTCCAGTCACTTAAAAGATTGATCCCTCCAATAAAAAAAATAAAAATGAAAACAACTATTTAGTGAAACTTAACAGATTTGTCAGCTACTAAAAACAGAGGACAAGGGGATGAGAATAGGGTAGATATATCTACCCTATATTTATGAGTAATTCCTATGGAAGATGGAGTCAGGTCTAAGTAATCATATCTAAGACCTACCTACATCATGCAAGAGTTTGGAAGTAAATAGAATCTGTCCTCAATTCACAGCTATGACCTAGAATGCAAGATGAAGAAATAGAAGAAAATACTAAACAGAATGAAGAATATCTTGGATTCAGAGCAGCCCAAGAGGTAAACTAGAACAAAAAGAGTAATTCCACAAACCCAAATAATAGGAGTGTATGAAACAAAGACTATATTAGAACTGCCCTAATGTGGAAAGGGATACCTAAAGACATGGTTTTCCCTTCTTGGAGGTCTTCAAGCAGAGGCTTTATCATCACTTATTGCATATGATATAATAGGTATTCCTTTTACAAGAGTTGAACCAGATGGCAAGTAAGGTTCCTTCTAGCTCTCAAATCCAGGGATTTTTTGATCCTGTCTTCTTCTGTCTTTAACTATAAATACTATAAATACAACTAGTATTGTTTGCATCATTCCATCAGCTATTAGAAAGATAGTCTATGGGCAATTCTGATTGAAATGAGGAGGTGAAATAAAACAAACAAAAAAAAAAAAAAGAAAGGAAAAAACACTTCAAAGTAGGATCACTCTCAGAAAACCTCTTATACTCCAGCTGCAGCACCCTGACCACATCGCTTAAACTCTGTTTGCCTCAGTTTCCTCAACTGTAAAATAAGAATAGTAATAGCACCTACCTCATAAAATTATGAGGATCAAATGAAGTGATTTTTTTAATGCTCTTACCATAGTGCCTAGCATATATTAAGCCTTTAATACATGTTTGTTTCCTTCCTTCTTTTCTCTTCTCCTTCCTTTTCTTCTTGTTCTTCTTCCTTCTTTCCTGGGAATGAAAATGAGCTCTGTGTCTCTTTTATAAAACAAATCAAATGATCAGTGAAAGGAGAAACCCTTTAAATACAATCCAGTGACTATCTTCTAAAATGAAGGAAAGCTCTAGACTTATTGTTTTAAATTCATAACCCTTTGCTCTTGAAGCATTTTTTTTTTTTTTGTCCTTTGGGACAACATGTATTAACTAAAGACAGAAGAAGACAGGATCAAAAATCCCTGGATGTGAGAGCTAGAAGGAACCTTACTTGCCATCTGGTTCAACTCTTGTAAAAGTTCATATGCAATAAGTGGTGATAAAGCCTCTGCTTGAAGACCTCCAAGAAGGGAAAACCATGTCGTTAGGTATCCCTTTCCACATTAGGGCAGTTCTAATATAGTCTTTGTTTCATACACTCCTATTATTTGGGTTTGTGGAATTACTCTTTTTGTTCTAGTTTACCTCTTGGGCTGCTCTGAATCCAAGATATTCTTCATTCTGTTTAGTATTTTCTTCTATTTCTTCATCTTGCATTCTAGGTCATAGCTGTGAATTGAGGACAGATTCTATTTACTTCCAAACTCTTGCATGATGTAGGTAGATCTTGTTTGGTCTTAGATATGATTACTTAGACCTGACTCCATCTTCCATAGGAATTACTCATTTTGGGCTCAGGCTCTTCATGGCTTAGCTTAGGTGTTTCCTTGGCTTTTTGATTTTTTTGATTTTGCACATTTCCAAATCCCTGTTTGGTTCTATCCTTTCCTGTGAGCCTGAACTTGGTAATCTATTCTCACTCAGATGTTGCTGATGGTCTTTTCCTGAAAGACTTCTAAGTATTTTGCTTTCTAAGTATTGACTTGGTCCTTTTTTCTTACTGGATGATTCAGACAAGGGTTTCTTGAGCACCGGATTGCCTTGGTGCTGTGCTACTTGGATTTGGATTTTGAGATGTTTGGCCATTAGTGTAGGTCTATCTTTTGCTCTGGCCGAAATGGGACTGCCTGGTTGATAGATGCTGAATTGCCTGGAAACTCAAAACCAAGTTGCCTTGATGCTGGTCTGGCCCTGTGTCTTGCATGGCTGCTGGTGGATTGCCTAGGCACTAAGCTACCTGGATACTGTGTGCTGCCCTTCCTGGGCATCAATTTTGCTACTTCTATTTGGGGTTCATACTTTAGGCTTTCCTTGACTGAATTTGTCTCCATCCTGAGCTTCTTCAGAATTCTAACAGTCTTCTGAAATTCACTGGATGGAGGAACTAATTATTGCTTCCCTTTGGCTTTCTTTATTATTATCTCTATTAGTGGATTTTTTATAATTTTCTCAGATGTTTGTGGATGATCTGGGCTCCTCCAGGTCTGCATTTTTGAAAAATCATTTTTCCAACTCTCAGAAAACAAAGGTATGTTTCATCTATTTCTTGTTATTTCTTTCTATAAGTTTCTCAAAACACCCAGAGGCTGATTTTTACTGCCTCACAAGTGAGAATTCTCTCTAAAGATATTAAAAAATGTGTCCGTGTAAAGCAAATGAAGATGTACTCCTCACATCTATACTAAAACTAGAAACTATGTATTTCTTAACATTAATTAGAGGGGAAATTTTTAACTACATATATTTTTAAGAGACCATATGACTAATTTTTTTTTCACCAACCTTTGTGTCGTGTATGGCTGAAATTTTAGTTATAATAACTCATTTTCATGCTGAGGTATTAATTTTCTTCTGAGTCTCTCAGCAGAACATAAATCCCTAAAGGAAGGGGACTATTTTTTGTTGTTGTTTTTTGCATTGATATCTTTGAATTTTAGCATGGTCCAAACATGCAGGAGGTTTTTAATGTTCATTCATAGGGTAATAGCTGCAGGGCTGAAAGGGCCTCAGAAATCATCTAGACCAATTCTCTCAGACATGCATTTTTTTTTTTTTAAACAGACAGGAAAACTGAGAGTGAATTTAAGTGAGTTGTCCAAGATCACATCAGTAGTAAACGTCAGAGACAGAAGCCAGATTTTCTGACTCTAGTGTTACACTTCCTTAAATTGATGTAAAATGAATTAAACTAGTTTTCCAATGAATGCTCTGACCACTGATACCATCACACAGTTATGTCCCAAGCCAGAAATTGGAATCTATTTTTTCTTTCTTCACGGGGAAGAAAAGGAAGACAGCTTCATTCTTAAAGTCAAAGAGGGAGAGTACATATATTCTCCTTCCTCTCTTCTTACCTCAATTCTAATTGTCACTATTTTTAGTTCCAAATACTCTAGAAGTCCTTTGAGTACAATTGTCTTCTGTAGCTATAAATTGTTTCACATGTGCTCAAAGGATTATTTATTGGCTCTTTTGGTTACCACCTCATGAACATGTAGCAGGGAATAATGCTCTCAAGATGACCTCATTGAGTGTCACTGAAAAGGCTAATATTAGGTTGGTTTTATAGCTCTTAATTTTTTTTAGGACAGCTGAAAGCATTTTTCCCCTAATTTTGACTCACTTTTGGCGTTAAAAATGTGGCTAGTCTTTTACTCTCACATTTTGGTGGATTTAAAAAAGAAGCTATAATCATTTTCGGGCAGGCAAAGTAAGATTCAGGTAGGCTTAAGAGACTAGAAATTACTATCTGGTTTCAACACCATTGAACAAAATACCCTCCGGGGTTAAGTTTATCATCTTTAATCTCACCCTCATAGTGCTAACTCAAGTCTTGGCTATCTTTCTCCACCTCTTCTCCCTTCCGATTGGAGGGTTGTTTTCAAAGTTCAGTTGTGTCTAACTCTTTATGAGCCTATTTGGTATTTTCTTGGCAAAGATACTGAAGAGGTTTGCCATTTTCTTTTCTAGCTCATTTTACAAATGAGGAAACTGAGGCACATAGGACTAAGTGATTTGCCCATGGCCACAGAGTTAATAAGTCTCTAAATTTGGATTCCTGATTCCAAGCTTGATAATTTATATATTGCATTATCTAGCTGCCCCAATTGGAGGGCTAGAGCGTGGCACATTGAACTCCTAATATCTTCCTTTATTGAGAATAGAAACTGGACTTTTAATCTCAGAGAATTTTCATTTTTGCTTTGTGAGCTTTCAACTCCACAAAAGTGTCAGATACTGTCTGATGTTACTTTTTTCTCTCTCCTTTCCTACCTCTTTTTTTGTATTATCTCTTTCTATTAGATTATAAACTTCATGTTGTTATTTTTTTAATTGTATCCACAGTACCATAGAAGGTACTTTGTAAATATTTATTGGACTATTTGGATTTCCTTAAAGGGACTATGAAACAGTTTTCAAATATTAGAAGTGTTTTCATATAGGAAAGGAATTGAATTAATTGTGTGGCTCCAGAAGCTCAACTGGGACCAGTGGGTGTAAGCAGGAGGTTGATTCTTATTTAAGTAATGAAGAACTTCCCAGCAATTAGAGCTATTAAAAATGGTTATGGACTGCCTTATGAGAGAGTCAGCTCTCTGTACCTAGAAACATTCAAGCAGAGATTGGATAATTTCTTGCTGGGATATTGTGAAGGGGAGTCGTAGATTGGGTAGGGAATTGAATTAGAAATCTCAAAGGTTTTTTTCCTTTTTTTTAGTTCTACTATGCTATAATTTCATAAATCTCTCAGAGACCTCAACAAGGCATCAGAAATGTCAGCATTAGAATCTCGGTCCTTATCTGTGTTCTATTCTTTTCCATCTAGATCGCACTGTTAACAGCTCTAATTGCCTTCTGTTGAGCACAGCTCTGCCTAATGGTGCTTTTCATTATTATACCACCCACTTGTGCCATTTTAATCTTGTGCAAATTACACAATTTACCTATCTAATAACTTTATTTATAGTGTTCCTTTCACCCAAAGACTTCAAAAAGCTTCAAGAACTGCATTTACATAGAGATGCAGATGTTTGGAATATGACCCATGATAGTGGGTTAATGTGGCTAAGATCTTTCAAGCTCGAAGATAAAAGAGTCTGTGTGAATGCAGAATATTTGATGTTAGCTAACTGTTATAAACTGCTTCTTTCAATAGCACATCTAATTTTTTAAACACTTCTTAGCTACCCACTCCCGATTTGTGGCATCTGCCACTTTTGAAGCAATACATGCAAATTATAACATTTCAAATGGAAATGGTAATATGTGACAAGGTTCCTGAGGATCAAAGGTATGTATGTCATTAGTAAGACTGACATAAGATTCAAAACTTCGGGTTTTCACAATTTGATTTGATTCACGAAATAAAGACTTTATAAATACCTATAATGTGCCAATAAGCATGTTAAATGCTAGATATACAAAGATCTGCACGCTTCCTCCTCCCCAAAAAAGAAGCAATCGCTACCCTCAAAGAACTTAAATTCTACAAGCAAAAGACAAAAACACACAGATAAGCAAATATAATATAATATAATATACATAACATATACACGAACATAATCTTGTTGTGATGTACTGCAAAAGAGATTTATGGAGGGAAATTACGGAGGCCCTCTCTCTCTCTTTTTCTCAGTCTGTGTGTCTCCATGAGATATCTAGTGGGGAAACATAGAAGAGTCCCAGTGAACAAACTTTGATCTTGAGAGATTTGTGGGTAATCTTAGTGCATCCAACATGTCTTCCCAGCATCTGTGTCTAGAAGGACTATGAGAACCAATGACCATGAGAACCAGTGAGCCAGAGATGCTACTGGCTATGTGAATGAAGTATCACAGATTATATTTAGTTTGTATTTGCTCCTCCTTAATGTTCTAATAGATCCACCTTAATATACAAAATTATTTTAATGTATCAGCTTTGACTTTATGATCATTGGGGGAGCACTGGAGATGAGATGGGAAAATCAGAGCCTGTCTGACATAAATTCAAAGAGAGATTCATCCAGTTTTCAGTTGGGAAGACATCCCTTGGAATTCAAATGGTCAAGAAAAAGGAAAGTCATCCCAGGAACTAGTGCTGGCAGCTAAGCCAGCACCTAACAAATTGTAAGTCAGTCCAGGGTAATAAACAGGAGAGATAAATAAAGACCAGAAAAAGTTGCTGTAATTAAAGCTGAATGTTCTCACTAAACCAGCCCTCCCCCCACACCCCAGACAAATTACAAGCCTAAAATTGTAAGCCCAGTAGCAGGAATGGAAAGAATATAAGAAAATGTGTTGCATGATCTTTTCCTAGATTCTTCTATTCTATTTGCTAAAGACATGTTACAGGGGAAGCATTAATTTTCATTACACAAAATAAATACACAGTGGTTTGGGAGTTGGAAGGAAAGAAATTTCTGAGAATTGGGAAAACTGAAGAAGGCAGCATGTAAGAGGAAGTACTTAATTTGAGCCTTGAAAGAAGCTAAGGATTCCAACAGATAGTGGTGAAGTTCGAGAACATTTCAAGCTTGGGAGATTCAATCTGTGAAAGAGCACAGAGAAGGGAGACTAAGTTATAAATGGAAAATAGCAAGCAAACTAACCAGTTTATAGTTCATGACAGGGAAAAATGCAAATTAAAAAAGGGGAAAATAATGGATCTAGGTGACATGTATTTCATTGGTTATCCCTTTTACTTTTCCAAAACCCACCATTTGCCCAGGATCTGTCTCTGATTAAGTGGAGAATTGGAGGAGTGACTCTGTGTTGCTGTATTTAAAAAAAGAAGGAAAATGAGGAAAAGGAAGAGGAAGAGAAGGAGGAGGAGGAATAGTAACTGTAAGGTATCTCACATCCAAAACAAATGACCTAGAAAACTATGACCCCCCCAAAAAAAACCCAAGATATCATATTTCAAGAAATCCTGAGAGAAAACTGACCAGTTCTCTTAGAACCAGAGGACAAAGGGAAATTTAAAAGAATTCAGTAGTTGATTCCTAAAAGAAAAACCAAAATGAAAACTTCTAGGAATATAAAAAAGAAAATGTAACCCTCCATGTCAAAATAAAACTATTGTAAAAAATCATAAAAAATTCCTATGCTAAAGAATCATAATTAAGATCAGAGAAAATGTATCAGCTATCACTCTGTAGGAGTGGAGAGAATAGAATATAACATTTCAAAAGATGTAAGCTTACAATTAAGAATAACCTATTCAGCAAAACTATGTATAATCCTAGCAATGGGGCATATGGATTTTTAATGAAATAGAGGACAAATATTGGTGATGAAAAGACTACAGATGAATAAAAACTTTGACACTAGCTATGACACCCTAGACAAATCACTTAATTGCTGTCTGCCTCACTTTCCTCAACGATAAAATAGGGATTAATAATAGCATCTACTTCTCAGGGCTGTTATAAAGATAATATGAGATAATATACAAAGTTTTTTAGCATATTATCTAACACTAGACATTTAATAAATACTCCTTTCTTTCCTTCTTTGCCCGTCCCCTCCTCATGAGCTATGCAATTCTAAATACTGAGAGATGAAATTGTACTTCTATTCAAAAAGAGCATTCTTTTTTGGGGAAAGAACATACAGATAGAGAAGTAATTATGAAGATGCATACAAATGACACAAAAAGTAATTTCTACAGTAGAGTGAGATCCCAGGCAACCAGGAAAATAGGCTTCCTATAGTTGAAGTTTGAAGGATTCCAGAAGTCTACAAGAATAAACTGCTTTTCAGGGATGAGGAACAGCCTGTATAAAGGCACAACGACAGAAAATGAAATGTATACCAGAGCAAACAAACATTTCAGTAAGCTGGAATGTAAAGTGTTTGAAAGATGATAATGTACATTATTCTTGGAAAGGTAGGCTGGAGCTACAATATGAAAGGTTTAAAAGTTAACTAGAAGAATTTGAATTTTATTTTAGCAGCAAGAAGGAGCCAAAAGCTTCTTGATAGGGGCAGTTAAATGGTGAAAACTATGCTTTAGGAATATCATAGTAACTGTTGTTTGGATGATGAACTGAAGAAAGGAGACAGAAAGCAGAGAGCCACAATAAGGTCATTTTTTATGGTCTAGGTATAAAGTAATGAGAACCACTATGATCATGATCATGAAAGTGAATAGAAATAAGGACACATTGAAAAGATCTAGAAACTGGTTAGATCCAGGAGATAAGGTAAAGTGAAGCTTATGGACTACTACACCAAGATAAATAACCTGAGTTATGAGGAAAACAGAACCTTCAATAGAAATAAGGAAGTGAGGAAGAAGCTTGAGGTTAGAAGAGGAATTTAATGAGCTCCACATTAAACACATGTTTCTCAATGGTAAGAGCAATGAGGTGGTAAGTGTATAGAACACTGAACTACAAGTCAAAAAAACCAGAGTTCAGATTCACTTATTTGCTATGTAACTCATAATCTCTTTAACTCTCAAACATTTTTAACATCTTAAACATCTTTAGCATCTCAAACTCTTTGACTGAGTTTCCTCAACTGCAAAATAAATTGGAGAAGAAAATGGCAAATCAATATCTTTACTAAGAAAACCCAAAAGGGATCACAAAGGGTCAGACATGACCCAAACTACATTTCTAAACAACAGCTACTATAATATTTTTTTTTAAATTAAAGTTCTAGCACTTAGGGGATTAATTTTCAGATACTTTGCAAAATTTCAGAGTTGCTCCATGGTTCCAGACAACTAAACCCCAAAAGGACCCATCCTTCCCCACTCCTTACTGGAATTACATCATGACACTTTGAAAGTCATAATCAAAAAGGGCTAAGCTAAAAGCTATTTTTTATTTTAATAGATGCAGTACCTTACTCTCTTACACTGTCATGAGGTAAAGGAGCAACGAAGAAGTGCTTAAGGTTCACCACATCATTCTAAAACACCAAGACCTTTTAGCCATGGTCTACCACACAACCAGAAACTAGGAAGTTTGTCTTCCTCCAAAGATCCAAAGATGAATCACCATGTCCCTGGAGTCCTTGAAAGTATCCAGCAGAACTTTGGGTACATTTTCCATGGAATGACATATAGGTTCATATAGCCTCTGCAACATCCATAAATAGTTATATGCAAAAACCCACAGGGATTGGATTACCCTCTAACACAACTTGTCTAGTCTGGTATTTCAGAGAAAGAGTTGGTTTGAGGCACCATGAGGACAGAAGATGTATTACATCCCTGAAATTACTTCTCTTAAATAGTCAATGACCACAGGCAATTTTCTTATCAGAAGATTTTCCTCTATCTTCTCAAAAAGAAAAATAACTACCCTTCTGCCTCAAATGAGATTATTCCCTTGACAACAATTAGTTTAGGCTTGTGGCCGGTTTCCTGTTCTAAAAGAGATTTGCAGACTGGCAGTTCTGTCTGCAGAAAAGGGAATTCAGTATTTGGTAGCATTTGCTTCACAGGTGACAGAGTGTTGAAAGCCCAGAGTGTTGCTCATTTATGATTATGTCCTTTCTCCTACCTTTTTAAACAACCTTTTCCAAAAATATATTTTCAAGTAAATGTGAGAATGTGGCATTTTTCCAATCTCTGGCATCTGCAGAATGGGGAGGGAGGAGCTGTATATAGAAGATATAGAAATACATGTTCTTTCTTATATTTATAAATAGCAATCAACCTATCTATAGGCTTTTAATTATTTAACTACAATTATCCCTTCTACATCTCAGGGGTTAGGGTCAAGGAACCCCCTAGATCTGCAAAAGCAAGGCAATTTTTTTTAGCCCTGCCTTTATAACAAAGAAAAAGTTTTTTTTTTGTTGTTTTTTTTTTTTTCTTTTTGGCGTATTTTCAGTCCCTCATTATAAAATTTGGGTTAAGTTTAAGTCATAGACTCTCTTTCATCTGCTGATCTTCATATGTCATCTGCAGCTTCTGCAACATTTCCCCTAAATACCCATTTAATTTCTTATGTCAGCCGTGATATATTGAATCTATGATGGGGAGAGTCACATTATAGAAGGATAACTGAACTGTGTTCTAAGGATTTTGCTAGAGACTAGGGATATAAAAGGGTAAAATCTCTTGCATTTAAAGACTCTGGAAAGATAACAAGAACATCTTCATTATAATAATAACTAACTTTTATATAGCACCTAGTATGTAACAGGTTCTGTTCCTGAACATTGTAAATATTCTCACCTTGTCATCAAAACAACTCTGGGAGATACTGCTATCATCCCCATTTTACAAGTGAGCAAATTGAGGCAAACAGAGATCAAGTGATTTGTGCAGTCATACAGCTAATAAATGTTTGAGACTGAATTTGAACTCAGGCCCCTACTTTAGGCCCAGTGCTCTATCCATTGCCCCACAAATATGTGTGTTTATCTATGTCTATGTCTATATGGATGCATGTATATGTAAAAAAGAATAAATACAAATGTGTTAGTGACTGTGGCAAAATGTTGCCTCAATTATCAATGTACCTTCCCTCTAACATGGTCATTTTGGCCCTCATTTTTCCCTTTTCTAATCCTTGTAGAGCAGTTATCAAACTCAAATAGAAACATGTTATCCTAGAAAACTGCGTGTGAATATAATCTATGTTCCATCAGACTTTTTTAAAAAAATATTTCCCAATTACATTTAAATCTGGCTCAGGCTGCAGCGGGCAATGTTAAAGCTTCAATGAGACCAACTCTGTATTTGACACATCCGTTGTAGATTTCTTGGACTTTGCTCCATCAATTTTTATTCTTTTCTCAACTCCAATCTCATATGACCTACTGTCATGCAAAATCTAATTGTTAAATTTTCAGTCAGTGTGAGCATTGACACCTCAAAAATAAGCAAATGCTTCAAAAAAAGGCTTGGTTTATTGCTTTATTATTATCTAAACTTAACAGAAGTGAATTAAAGTGAATTACTAAAGTGAATTAAACTTAAAAGTCTTTAATACATATTAATTTTTTTCAGAGACTCGGTTGTTAAACATTTACTAGCATACCTCTGCCTGTTAGGTATTTCAAATTCAATATGTCCAAAACAAAATTCATTAATCTACCCCCTCATACAAACTTCTCCATTTCTGTTGAGGGCATCAATATCTTTCCAGTCACCCAGATTTACAAACTCTTAAAGTTCCTTGACTCATCTCTCTCCTTCACCCTTAACTCTTAAATTAATTTAATTACAAGGCTTACAGATCCTACTTCCTTACTGACCACATTTGGCTATTTCTCTCCACTTATAAGGTCCCACTCTTCTTCATGTTGTTACCTCATTTTACCTGGACTACTGTAAAAACCCGTTACTCAGCCTTCCTGCTGCTCACCCTCCTCCCCCCAAACTTATCCTTTGCATACCTTTATATTCCTTGACATCCCCCTCATTCAGCCTTTCAGAATCTTCCTCTTCCTTTGATTCAAAGTTCATCTCTGGGATTTCCCCCTTCTTCCCCTTCATGAAGCATTCACTGAAAGCTTCAGCCAAAAGTATTTTTTTCTGCCTTTTTTTTTTTTTTCTAAATTAGAGCAAGTACTCTGTATGGGTTTCTTTTTTGTTTCTACTCCTTACCTTGCATTGTAACATGTAATGCATGTTGTCTATTAGAAGCCCTTTGAGTAAAAGAACTGTCATTCTTAAAAACCTTTGTATCTTTAGGGCTTACCACTGAGCTTTGTACTTACATTTTTTTTTCAGACTCAGTTGTTAAACATGCATACCTTTGACTGTAGGTATTTCAAATTCAACATGTCCAGAACAGAATTCATTAATCTACCCCTCATAAAATCTCTCCATTTCTGTTGAGGGTACTAATATCTTTTCAATCATCCAGGTTAATCAGTTTATCATAGTTCAGGATTTATAAATTTTTTTCCACTTTGACCCCTTTTCACCTGAGAAATTTCTATATATATAGGTATATAAAACAAATATATGAAGCAAACATTTACTATAATAAATCATCATTTCACAACTCCTTATATTCATAACTCCAATATTCAGTTATAAGAGAGATCATGACCCAGTTTGGGGATATAGTGAACAGCAAGTCGGCTTCAAAATCAAGAAGATCTGAGTTCAAGCCCCACCTCTAAAGCTCAGCTTCTTAGACTATGATTCACAATCCCCCACATGGAGTCTCATAATTGAATGTGAGGGTCATGAAATTTTGATTAATTATCAGTAAATGTTTGACTTGTATACCTGTTTTATAAGCCTATAATCCCAGGGTCATGTAAATGTTTCTCTAGCAAAAAAAAAAAAAAAAAAAAAAAAGATCACAAGTGGAAAAAATTTAAGAATCCCTGGGTCTAAAACATACTGGTTATAAAACCCCAGGGAAGTTATTTAACTTCTCAGAGTTTCCATGTAATTCTCTAAGACTATACATTATAGAACAACTGCCAACCTGTCTTAAAGAGGGAGGTTGGGTTTAGTTTCCATTTATGTTGTCTACCTCTTGCATATTTTCTTCCTTATTTGAACATGAGCTCCTTGAGAACAGGGACAATGTTTTTGCTTTTCTTTCTATGCTCATATTTTGGATCAGTATCTGCCCAATTATGAAGGATTATGAAATAAGTACTTTATAAATATTTGCTGGCTAACAATTTCTTCACCAGAGTTCCCTACCCTGTGAAATTACAGATCCAATCCAAATGACAAGCTCCTCCATAAATATGTGTTTATTGATAGTGTCTAATTAATGCATTTAAAAATCAAGATCTTTGGAATTTTCATAAAGAAGTTGTCCCTTTCACCATTTTGTTAATAGTGGTAAAAATGCTCAATTAATCTGATTAATAGGTTTAGGGTCATAAAAATGGACAATTCCTATAATATCCACAAATCTAATCTTAAAATGTTAGAAGTAAAGCACTCAAAGGTTCTGTAAGAGCTTCTACTTGCCACAGATCGGCCACTTCAAAACCAGACAGGATTGTTCTCTGTGGCATTTAAGCTATTTCCCTATCACTTTGAAGGGTGGTAGTGTGTGTTTCTCTGCAACTACAGAGTGTGAAGAAAAAGTGTCTGACCTACTTCAGGAGAAAAAAAGGCGAAAAAAAGGGGAATCCTCTTGTCTTTCACTTGAAGACAAGATAGGGAATGAAAGGTATTGTTTAATGAAGTTCTTGACTAAGTGACTCATCTGTTTATAATAGTTAGCTCATTTTCTTCAGACCTTTTTTAAAACAAGTGGATTTCATCTTTTAGAAACAATAGCAAAAAAATTATGTGCATGTGCTATGCACTAAGACTGATCAGAAATCCACTGCTTAATATTAAGAAAACTGGAGAAACCTGCCTCATATCTTCAGATATGATCCTTTTCCCTTTTAAGAATAAAAGTTGTATTTTTGAGTCATTCACTCTGATTCATTCAGGGAACAAGAAGAGAGAAATTCTGTTTGATTATTGGCAGTGATGGTCCAGAAAGTTGGATTGTGCCCAAGGTAAAGAAGGTTCTTTTGGGTTACAGTGGGGTTGAGTGGAATCATCCCCAGCCTGGAAGTGACTTTGAAGAATAGCTTGACTGATTCAAAATGCAAATTATCAGGATGTTTGACCTAAATTTTGAAGCAAACTAGAATGAATATTTGTGGATAGACTTACTGAGAAATAAGAATAAGGAGTGGGTCTGGGATTTTATATGTATAGAAAACTCTGAGGTGAGTTAATTTCCTTTACCAGTATAGGTCAACACCTTCACTACAGTTTAGTTTTAGATAGTCTCAGACTCTAGAGCACTGAGAGAGTAACTAATTTGCTCAGGGTATATACAACAATATATATGTCAGAGACAGGATATAAGCCAAGTTTTCTGGCAAGTTAAAGTTATAAAGATTCCATTCCAAAAATATTATCTTGTCACAGAATCATAAAATGTTATGTGTCATCTAGCCTAATCCCCTCCTTTTATAGATGAGGACATTGCAGCCCAGATTGGACTTACTGAAGACCACATAGCTCAGACAATTCCTCTCTTCCAGCCTAGTGCATTTCCCCCTTCAATATGTCTCTAAAAATGTTTTTCTCCTATGCTAGAATCTAGGAAGCAAGCTAAAGTAATATGAGCAATGAATTAAGAGCTTAACAGCTAACTAGATACTTGCACAAATTGAATAATAACTCACATTTATATAGTCTTTCTCCTTACAACAACTCTATAAGTAGGAAGCAAAAGACCTGGAGTACCTAATTTCCCATGACAACCAGACATGATCCAAGTCAAGTTACTTTCTTGTTCCAGCCTCCAAAATGGCTATTTGTGGCTGTGTTCAAATATATAAATATATAGGTATATATATACATACATACACACACACATATATGTTGACTTAATTTTCAAGATCTGATTAAATAGATATTTTGTCAGTGGTATGATTGATTAACATGTTTCCATATACGTATATAAATGTCTATATATCTCTTATTCTTTACTTTTTGTCATCAGAGTAATATCATTTGAACATATGACTTTGTGGATACTTCTCCCAGAAATCTTAATTTTGGCTTGTGATTTGTCCTCCCTGGCATTGTGCATGATGTTTTGTGCAAATAAGTTAAACAAATAAGATGTTCTCCTTTTCCAATCTTAACCAATCAGTTGTCCCATGTTCCATTCCATTTTATTGTTTCTTGGCCCATATACAGGTTCCTCAGGAGATAAGATGATTTGCCACATTCACAGCCTAAGGTTTAGTAGAAATAGAAGTAGAAAAATGTTTTTTTCTAGAATTCTGGAATTCCCTTGCCTTTTCCAAAATTTAGCAAATGTCAGCAATTTAGTTTCTACTTCCTCTGCCCTTTAAAAAACCAGCCTGTTCTTCTGATAATTCTTGGTTCACATACTGCTGAAGCCTAAGTTGTAGAATTAGTACTTTAATGACACAAAATAAAGAAGAAGAAGCCTCTTGATGAAGGGGAAAGAGGGATGTGTAAAAACCGGCTTGAAGTTTAACATTAAAAAAAAAAAAAAAAAACCTAAGATCTTGGCAACTGATCCCATCATTATCTGGCAAATAAAGGGAGAAGAAATGGAAGCCGTGGCAGATTTTATATTCTTGGGTTCAAAGATAACTGAAGATGAATTGATGAGATTTAAACACACACACACACACACACACACACACACACACACACACACACTTGTTTCTTAGAAGAAAAAACACGGCAAATTTGGATACTATACTAAAAAAGCAGAGATATCCCTTTAATGCCCAAGGTCCACCTAGTCAAGCTTGGTTTTTCCAATAGTAATATATAGTGGTGAGAGTTAGACTATTAGGAAAGCTGAGTGCTATAGTATCCACACTTTTGAATTGTGATGCTGGAGGAGACTTTTGAGAGTCCCTTGGACAACAAGGAGATCAAATAAGTCAATAATTTTAAAAATTGATTGAGGTTATTCACTAGAGGCCAAAGACTAAAACTAAAACTTAACTAGTTTGGCCACATTATGAAAAGATGGTACTCATTCAAAAAGGCCCTAATATTGGAAAAGATTGAAAGAAAAATGGGGAAAAAAAAGATGGCAGAGGATGAGATGGATAGTGTCATGGATGTTTTTTTTTCCTGTTTAACTTTTTATGCTTCTCTCAAGTCTTGTATTTGAATACTAAATTTTATATTCAGCTCTAGTCTTTTCATCAAGATTGTTTGAGAATCCTCTAGTTCATTAAATATATTTTTCCTCTGAAGAATTATATTCAATTTTGATGAGTAGGTTATTCTTGGTCATAATCCCAGTTCCTTTGCCTTCCAGAATATCATATTCTAAGCCCCCAAGTTCTTTAATGTAGAAGCTGCTGAATCTTGTGTTATTCTGACTGTGGCTTCATAATAGTTGAATTTTTTCTTTTCAGCTGCTTGCAACATTTTCTCTTTGAACTGGGAGCTCTGGAATTTATCTATAATATTCCTTGGAATTTCCATTTTGTAGGGTTTCTTTCAGGAGGTGTTGGGGGATTCTTTCAATTTTTATTTTACTTATGATTCTAGAATGTCAGGACAATCTTCTTTCATAATTTCTTGAAATACGATGTCTAGGCTTTTTTTTCCCCAAGTAGTCCAATAATTCTTAAATTATCTCTCCTGGAGCTATTGTTAGACAATTGTTTTTTCAATGAGACATTTCACATTTTCTTCCATTTTTTCATTTTTTATTTGATTTTATTGTTTCTTGATATGTGAGTCATTAGCTTCCATTTGCCCAATTTTAATTTTTAAGGAATTATTTTCTTCAGTGCACTTTTGGAGCTCCTTTTCTATTTGGTCTTTTCTGTTTTTTAAGATATTAGTTTTTTCAGTCATATTTTTTGCACCTCCTTTACTAAGCTATTGACTCTTTTTTTCATGATTTTCTTGTAGCACTCTCATTTATTTTTTCATTTTTCCTCAATTTATTTTATATGATTTTGATTTTTAAAATCATTTTTATAGCTTTTTCAGGAATTCTTTTTAGATCCAAGACTAATTCACAATTTTCTTTCGGCGGGGGGGGAGAGATATGGATTTTGTTTTGACTTTGTTATCATCTTCTGAGTTTGTGTTTTAATCTTCTCTGTCATTATAGTAACTTTCTATGGTCAGTTTTTTTTTTGTTATTTTGTTTACTCATTTTTCCTTGCTATTTCTTGATTTTTAACTTTATGTTAAAGTAGGGCTCTGATCCCATGGTGTAGGGGAGCACTTATCCCTTTCAGGCTCCAAGCCTTTCTTTCTGCTCTTTTCAGAGCTACCTCTGGGAGTCTTTAACTTTTTAATTCTTCTAAAGTGGTATGATCTAAAAAGAGGTGTGAGCATTGCTCTCCTGGCTTTTTCTCTTGTCTGTGAGCAATTACAAACACTGTTTTCCACTCTGTAATTGTGACCAGGATCTCCACTCTTAGTGGAGTAGTACTCTCCTAGTGCTCCTTCTGGCCCTTCTGGAATTGGATATCGATAATGCATCAGGGTCATGTATCCATGCTAGCAAAGGGTCCCTTGTAATTTCCTTGTGACCAATTGTCTGACCCCCTCAACTCCTGGGGACTAAGAGTTCTGGAAATCACCACTGCTGATTCAGTTGCCCTCAAGACCTGCTACTGCCTTGCCAGGGCATAGGCTGCACTGAATTGTACTCTCACCCCAGTGAGACAGACCTTTCTTGCTGACCCTACAAGTTTTCTTGGTCTGGAAAATTGTTTCACCCCACCCTTTGTTGGTTCTGCCCCTCCAGAATTAATTTTGATATACTGTTTTAAAATTGTTTGAAGGGAAATTTGGGAGAGCTCAAGAGAATTCATACCCTTATCCTGCTGTCTTTCAGATGGCTTCTAAGATCCCTTCCTATTCTAAACTTACATTCCTGTGATTTGTAAAATGAGGTACCTAGATTACAAGAGCTCCAAAATTCCTTTCACCTCTCCATTTTACAATCTCCATGTCAAGTCTATAGTGTCCTATCTACTTTGGAAACACCACCATAGTTCTCATACCCCAATATCTCATGCTTAGGGTCCTCTTTTAATAATTTAAATTTAACAATTTTGTTTTAGTCACATTCTATCCCAAATTCTGCTAAGTTACTAAAAGTATTCTAAGACACTTGGATGATAATATAAGGCAATCTGGTTAGAAGAGGTCTCTTTTCCCAGAAAATGGAGCAGGGAAACACAGAAATAGCTAGTGACACTGATGAATCCAGCTATACCTACTGAATGTCTAAAGAATTTATTTCACTATTTTTATCTATCTACTCATGATGAGTGTATTCAAAAGTGCTTGAGATCTACTTACTCAAGATTTATGCTTGCAAAAGTTCAAGCTCTCTTGTGTATAAGAGTTTAACCGCAGTGTTCAGAAGGCATTCAAATCAATCTGACATTCTGACAAACTAATTCACTTCTACTTTGGCATGTCCTGAATTAGGAAAAAGAAGGAATTGACTATGTAACAGATCTGACCTTGTTTAATATTTTTTCTTAATAACAATAAATCATTGCTAGTGAGTGTGAGCTATATCCTTCATTGCAGCCAGAATTAGATCATTAGCTAATATATTAGCCTTTCTTTGTATTAGCCTTATAGTATGAAATGGTATGTATTTACAATATACATTATATGTGTTCACATGAGTCCTTCTAGAAATTCAAAGTATGAAGTGAATAGATAGTTGGTTAGCAAATATATTGCTTTTTGGAGTCTTTTCTGTCCACACTTTACAAAGGAAGACTTTGATTCTAACTGGGAAAAGATGCCAGAGATTAGAGCTAGAGTTTAGTCACTTCATTTTCTTTAGCAAGAGGGAGTACTAGGAGAGAATTGTATTAATCTGGCCTACCTAAAATTGTCAGTGCAGAAGAGGTCATTTTTAGTTTCAATCTGAGTTCTTGATCATTATTCTTTATCAGAAAGGAGTACCCTAAACTATATATCAAAGACTTGATTCCTTTCCTACCAAATGTCAATTCCATAAAGAACACATGTAGTGAATAGTAAATAAACCCCATTTATCCAAACTAATTGCAAACAGAAATCAAAGAAGCTATGACTGAGAGTAAGATATCTCATTTGCTCAAGAGAGAGGATCCCAGACCTCACCCAAGGGAAATTTACAATTGTGTAAATTTACAGTGTACTAAATTTATACAATTTTATAATGTACTAAAATAGGAATAAGGACATGATCCAAGTACTAATTGCTTTACATGTTGACTGTTTCCTTTTTTTCCTTTCAAGGATCTGAAGTGAATCTGAAACTGCGCAAAAGAACACAAATCTCTTCTCCCAAGTTCTTGCCAACCTAATGCCTCTTCTAGGCCCAAAGGACTGAGTTTCTACCAATAAGGAGAGTCATGCAACTGGGCTTTTCCCCACAGATTATAATGACATTTGCATTTTATCAAAAGAAGGGGGTAGACACAATAAAAAAAATTTAAAAAGTCAATGATTATAATAATCCTAGTATTTGATAAATCCAAAGACTCCAGTTTCTGGGATTAAAAACTCACTCTGACAAAAATTTCTTGGGAAATTAGAAAATAGTATGGCAGAAATAGCACTGACTAACACCTATACTCTATATCAAAATAAGTTGAAAATGGATTCATGATTGAGACATAAAGGGCAATACTATAAGCAAATTAGGAGAACAAAGGATAGTCTCCTCTCAGATCTGTGGAGGAGATAGGAATTTGTGGCCAAAGAAGAACTAGAGTACATTATGAAATGCAAAATGGATAGTTTTGATTATATTACATTAAAAAAGTTTTTGTACAAACAAAACTAAGATTAGAAGGGAAGTAGAAAACTGGGGGAAATTTTTTACATCCGAGAGTTCTGATAAAGGTCTCATTTCTAAAATATATAAAGAATTGATTTAAACTCATAAGAACATAAGCCATTCTCCAAATGATAAATGGTCAAAGGATATGAACAGACAATTTTCAGATTAAGAAATTAAAATAATTTCTAGTTATGTGGGAAAATGCTCTAATTCACTATTGATAATGAAATGCAAATTAAGACAACTTTAAGGTACACCTCTCAGATTGGCTAAGATGATATAATACTGGAGAAACTGAGGCAAGACAGAGATTAGGTTTTTAATAGTAATCAAACAGGACCCATGTCCAAAAAAAAGATGTTCAACCCCATATGGCTGAATGGGACTCTTGTCTCAAAGCATCCTGCACCCAGCAAGTAATTCCAGAGACTCTTTATATGGTTCCAGCTATTAGGGAAACAAAGATTGGAGGGAGGCGGGGAGGCCGCAGAATACTGAGTAAGTGGAAATTCCAGAAAGGACAATAACTTTTTAATTCTGACAGGTTGGGGGTCAACAAGGAGGTTGAGCAGGAAACAAGAGTCTGAGGCAAGAGATAACCAGGCATTTGAGATAGCCATCTGGAATTGTGTGACTCTGTGGAATGTGAGAGTGTCCGAAGCTTGGAGGCCCCAATTCTCAGTCCTAATGGGTCAAGGAATTGGGGGGTGGGGTGGCCACTAGAGAAACTGAGGCAGAACAATTCAGGAAAACCAAGGCAACGAAACTGAAGTATTATAATGACAAGAAAAGATAATAATAAATGTTGGAAGGAATGTGGGAAAACTGGGAGAATAATACATTGTTGGTGGAGTTGTGAATTGATCCAACCATTTTGGAGAACAATTTGGAACTATGCTCAAAGAGCTATCAGACTGTGCATACACTTTGATTAAGTAGAGTTTCTATTGGACCTGTATTCCAAGTAGATAATAAAAAAGAAAAAAGAACCACATGTGCAAAAATGTTCGTAGCAGCTCATTTTGTAGGAGCAAAGAACTGGAAACTAAGTGAATGCCCATCAGTTGGGGAATGGCTGACTAAGTTATGGTATATGAATGTTATGGAATACTAATATTATATAAGAAACAATAAGTAAGATGATTTCAGGAAGGCCTGCAGAGACTTATATGAACTGATGCTGAGTGAAGTGAGTAGAACCAAGAGAACACTGTACACAACAACATTATATGATGATCAATTTTAATGGATGTGACTCTTTTCAACAATGAGATAATTCAGGCCAATTCTAATGTATTTGAGATGGAAAGAGCCATCTGCATCCAGAAAGAGGACCATGGGGAATGAATGTGGAATGCAACATAGTATTTTCACCTTTTTGTTGATGTTTTCTTGCATTTTGCTTTCTTTCTCATTTTTTTCCTTTTTTTTTTGATCTGATTTTTCTCATGAAGCATGACAAATGTGGAAATATGTATAGAAAAATTGCACATGTTTAACATATATTGGGTTGCTTTTTACCTAGGAGAGGGGGTAGAGATGAAAGAGAAAAATTTGAAACACAAGGTTTGAAAGAATGAATGTTGAAAACTATCTGCATACATTTTGAAAAAAAAAAAAGCTATTATTAAAAAAAAAAGGAGGGAGTAATGTGGATCTTTTAGATGCTAGGGCAGGGACTTTGTGAAGATATTTGGCAATGAAAATTTTAAACTTATGGAGCCTGAATAGGAAGAGAGTCCTCAAGAACCTTAATTTGGTTCTTGGTTTGCCCTAATGTGAAAGTTTTATGGGAGCCATGGTTGGTTTCTAGATTTCTCTGAAAACCCAGATTCATTCGAAGGTGACCAAATAGATCTCAGATGCCTCTACAAAATAGCTCCGAATGGGCAGGCTTAGAACTAATTCACCCTGCCATGCATTCTGTAGACTGAGAGTTAGATAGACATTATGAAGCCACTCCAAATTAATATCCATAGCTAGGGTAGGTGATCAAGATCACTAAAATTTAGTGGATTCAGATATTTAGTGTATATATTCTTTTTTTTTTATTAAAGCTTTTTATTTACCAAACATATGCATGGATAATTTTTCAACATCGACCCTTACAAAAGTTTCTAAATTTTTCCCTCCTTTCCCTCACCTTCTCCCCAAGATGGCAGATAGTCCATAGTGTATATATTCCTTTAGTGGGCTAGAAACAACTAAACTTACCCCCTAGTTGAGCATCACAACTATAGTAACTAATTCCCCATCCCACTCTTCTAAATT
The DNA here is from genome assembly GCF_016432865.1 of Antechinus flavipes. NCBI lineage: Eukaryota > Metazoa > Chordata > Mammalia > Dasyuromorphia > Dasyuridae > Antechinus > Antechinus flavipes. The sequence goes on from NC_067401.1 coordinate 103,364,479, forward strand.
TATCTCAGTTACTACTTGTAGTATTTTCACATAAAAAAAAGTTAATTTGAGGGCCTAGAGATAGGTTTCTTGATCAAAGGCTCCAAAATTGCTAGATATAACTTTAGTTAAATTAGACATAGTTCTCCTAAAATCACTCTATCCTATGTTAGGCATAGCCAAATCACATCAAAATATTTTTGACCTCCAGCTTTTAAGGGCTAAAGTGCTTTAAGGCTGGGATGCTATTCTAATATGGCAATTTCCATACCAAACATGCCATGAGAACTTTTGCTAATCCCTTGCATTTAGCCCCAATTCATTTTATTTTTTTTTTATTTTTTTAAATAACTTTTTATTGATAGAACCCATGCCAGGGTGATTTTTTACAGTATTATCCCTTGCATTCACTTCTGTTCTGATTTTTCCCCTCCCTCCCTCCACCCCCTCCCCAAGGTGGCAAGCAGTCCTTTACATGTTAAATAGGTTACAGTATATCCTAGATACAATATATGTGTTCAGAACCGAACAGTTTTTTTGTTGCACAGGGAGAATTGAATTCAGAAGGTATAAATAACCCGGGAAGAAAAACAAAAATGCAAGCAGTTTATATTCATTTCCCAGTGTTCTTTCTTTGGGTGTAGCTGCTTCTGTCCATCTTTGAGCAATTGAAACTGAATTAGCTCTCTTTATCGAAGAGATCCACTTCCATCAGAATACATCCTCAAACAGTATCATTGTTGAGGTATATAATAATCTCCTGGTTCTGCTCATTTCACTTCGCATCAGTTCATGTAAGTCTCTCCAAACCTTTCTGTATTCATCCTGCTGGTCATTTCTTACAGAAAAATAATATTCCATAATATTCATATACCACAATTTACTCAACCATTCTCCAATTGATGGGCATCCATTCATTTTCCAGCTTCTAGCCACTACAAACAGGGCTGCCACAAACATTTTGTCACATACAGGTCCCTTTCCCTTCTTTAGTATCTCTTTGGGGTAAAAGCCCAGTAGAAACACTGCTGGATCAAAGGATATGCATAGTTTGATAACTTTTTGAGCATAGTTCCAAATTGCTCTCCAGAATGGCTGGATGTGTTCACAATTCCACAACACTGTATCAGTGTCCCTGTTTTCCCACATCCCCTTCAACATTCCACATTATCTTTCCCTGTTACTCTAGCCAATCAGACAGGTGTATAGTGGTATCTCAGAGTTGTCTTAATTTGCATTTCTCTGATTAATAATGATCCCAATTCACTTTAGAAAGACTAAATGAATAATGAAAGTGTTTTACAACAAGGTAAGACTCAAGTAAATCCATGGAGCAGTTTTATGTGGGTCTTGGCAAAGGAAAGAATGTTATTCATTTCTATTGTTGTGGGGCAGTTTCTTTTTATTGTCCTGCCTCGGTTTCCCTAAATGATCCTGCCTCACTTTCCCTAAATTGTCGTGCCTCCGTTTCCCTAAATTGTCGTGCCTCCGTTTCCCTAAATTGTTCTGCCTCAGTTTCTTGAATTGCTCTGCCTCAATCTCCCTGGTTGCAACCTCCCCTTTCCTTATTAGGACTGAGATATTTAGGGCTGTGAAGATCTGGCCACTCTGGCATTCCAAAAGAGTCATAAACTATAAATGTATAATCTCGGATAAGGGGTAATTCAGATATCCTGGTTCCTAAATCCTAAGTTATCAAGAATTTATGGTCCTTACCCCACCCCCCTCACCTCCTCCCCCTTTCCTCCCCCCGCCCCACCTGTCAGAACCAGATTGATGATCCATTCATGGAAATTCCCATATTTACCTTGTTTGAACTCCACCCCTTGCCTTTCTCTTCCTGACCTCTGGAGCCATATATAATTCATTAGAATCTCACATTCAATGCTGTTGCTGAATGCTTTAAGTCCTAGTCCTGGGACCAAAATGGATCCTTTCATTCCAGAAAATTTTTCCCTCTCAGAAATCCAAATAAAATATTAAAAACTCTCTAATCTCTATCTTGTCTCAGTTTCTCTGGCATTACACTATGTCCCTCCTTGATGCTACTATGTAGCAACATTGTATAAGAACACAATTCCTAGAATATACCTGCTGTGAAATGCTATCCATTTTTAAAGAAAAAGCTGGAAGATCTTTAATTGTATGTACATTTTTATCTCTGGTCCACTTGAAAGTTAAAAGAGCTCCAAAAAAAGAACATAATTTTAATGTTTAATTCATTTTTCTTTTGGTTGGTGGAATTAGTACAATTTGAAGATATGGGACTGATTTATGGAATTATGTTATAAAAAGCATTTTGAGTGGTGTGATTACACAAGCCTATAAACCCTCATTCTGAAAAGGCTGAAAGTAATGAATATCTTGAGCTCAAGAGTTCTGAGCTTCAGTAAGCTAAGATGATTGGATATCTATACTAAGTCTGACACTATAAAGTAAGTCGCCAAGAGTAGGAAGAAATCAAGGTGCTCAAGAAGAAGCAAAGTGGCTTAAATTAGAAATGAAGGTCACACATCTCATACCCTATACCAAGATAATATCAAAATGGGTTCATTTTAGACATAAAGGGTGATACCATAAGCAAATTAAAAGAACAAGGGATAGTCTATCCATCATATCTTTGGAGAAAGGTGGAATTTAAGGTGTTTTTTTTTTTTTTTAATAATTATAACGTTTTATTGACAGAACCCATACCTGGGTAATTTTTTACAACATTATCCCTTGCACTCACTTCTGTTCCAACTTTTCCCTTCCCTCCTTCCATCCCCTCCCCTAGATGGCAGGCAGTCCTATATATGTTAAATATGTCACAGTATATCCTAGATACAATATATGTGTGCAGAGCCAAACAGTTCTCTTGTTGCACAGGAAGAGTTGGATTCATGAGATAGAAGTAACCCAGGAGGAAAAACAAAAATGCAAACAGTTTACATTCATTTCCCAGTGTTCTTTCTTTGGATGTAGCTGCTTCTGTCCAGCATTGATCAATTAAAACTGAATTAGATCTTCTTTTTGTTGAAGAGATCCACTTCCATCAGAAAACATCCTCATACAGTATCGTTGTTGAACTGTATAATGATCTCCTGGTTCTGCTCATTTCACTTAGCATCAATTCATGTAAGTCTCTCCAAGCCTCTCTGTATTCATCCTGCTGGTCATTTCTTACAGGACAATAATATTCCATAACATTCATATACCACAATTTACCTAACCATTCTCCAATTGATGGGCATTCATTCAGTTTCCAGTTTCTGGCCACTACAAACAGGGCTGCCACAAACATTTTGGCACATACAGGTCCCTTTCCTTTCTTTAATATCTCCTTGGGATATAAGCCCAGTAGTAGCACTGCTGGATCAAAGGGTATGAACAGTTTGATAACTTTTTGGGCATAATTCCAGATTGCTCTCCAGAATGGCTAGATTCGTTCACAACTCTACCAACAATGCATCAGTGTCCCAGTTTTCCCACATCCCCTCCAACATTCATCATTATTTTTTTTCCTGTCATCTTAGCCAATCTGACAGGTGTGTAGTGGTATCTCAGAGTTGTCTTGATTTGCATTTCTCTGATCAATAGTGATTTGGAACACTTTCATATGAGTGGAAATAGTTTCAATTTCATCATCTGAAAATTGTCTGTTCATATCCTTTGACCATTTACCAATTGGAGAATGGCTTGATTTCTTATAAATTAGAGTCAATTCTCTATATATTTTGGAAATGAGGCAGAATCTTTAACTGTGAAAATGTTTTCCCAGTTTGTTGCTTCCCTTCTAATCTTGTTTGCATTAGTTTTGTTTATACAAAGGCTTTTTAATTTGATATAATCAAAATTTTCTATTTTGTGATCAATAATGATCTCTAGTTCATCTTTGGTTACAAATTTCTTCCTCCTCCACAAGTCTGAGAGGTAAACTAGCCTATGTTCCTCTGATTTATTTATAATCTTGTTCTTTATGCCTAAATCATGGACCTATTTTGATCTTATCTTGGTATATGGTGTTAAGTGTGGGTCCATGCCTAATTTCTGCCATACTAATTTCCAGTTTTCCCAGCAGTTTTTGTCAAATAGTGAATTCCTATCCCAAAAGTTAGGATCTTTGGGTTTGTCAAACACTAGATTGCTATAGTTGACTATTTTGTCTTGTTAACCTAACCTATTCCACTGATCAACTAATCTATTTCTTAGCCAATAGCAAATGGTTTTAGTGAGTTATGCTTTATAATATAGTTTTAGATCAGGTACAGGTAGGCCATCTTCATTTGATTTGAAATTTATGGTTAAAGAAGAACTAGAGAACATTATAAAATGCAAAATGGATAAATTAAAAGAGTTCTGCACAAACAAAATCAATGCAGCCAAGATTAGAAGGGAAGCAGAGAGCTGGAAAATAATTTTTACAGCCAGTTCTTCTGATAAAAGCCTCATTTCTCAAATATATAGAGAATTGAGTAAAATTTATAAGAATACAAGTCATTCCTTAATTGATAAGTGGTCAAAGAATATGAATAGACAATTTTCAGGTGAAGAAATTAATCATTTATACTCATATGAAAAATGCTCTAAATCACTATTTATTAGATATGCAAATTAAGACAACTCTTGAGGAATCACTTCACATCTACCAGATGGCTAATAATACAGAAAAGGAAAATGATAAATGTTGGAGAAGATATAGAAAAATTGGGACACTAATGCATTCTTGGTAGAGTAATGAACCGATCTAACCATTCTGGAGAACAATTTGGAACTATGGCCAGAGGGCTATCAAACCATGTATACCCTGTGATACATCAGTGTTTCTGCTGGGTCTGTATCCCAAAGATATCATAAAAAAGGGGAAAGGATCTGCAAAAATGTTTGTAGCAGCTCTTTTTGTAGTGCCAAGGAATTGGAAATTGAGTAGACGCCCATAATTTGGGGAATGATTGAATAAGTTTTAGTATATGAATGCCATGGAATATTATTGTGCTACAAGAAATGAAGAGCAGGCTGATTTCAGAAAAGCCTGGAAAGACTTAAATGAACTGAGTGAAATTAGCAGAAAAAGGAGAACACTGTATATTGTAACAGCAACATTGTATAACAATGAACTATGATAGACTTAGCTCTTTTCAACAATATGCTGATCCAAGACAATTTCAAAAGACTTGGAATGGAAAATATCATCCTCATCCAGAGAGAGAATCATGGAGACTATGGATTGAAGCATAGTATTTTGACTATTTTCATTTGTTTGCTTACCTTTTTCTTTCTCATAATTTTTTCCCTTTTATTCTGATTTTTCTTGCACAACATAACAAATATGGAAATATGTTTAAAAGAATTGTACATGAATAAGATATATCAAATTGCTTGCTGTCTTGGAGAAGGTGTAAGGAAGGGAGGGAAGGAGAGAAAATGTGTAATGCAAAATCTTACAAAAACGAATGTTGTAAATTTTCATTACATGTATGTTTTGTGATTTTAGGGAAAGGTTCAGATTCGCTCCTACAAAATGATGCTCTCGGACTCAAAGTGAAAGTAAAATTTAATTATACAATGCACGGAATAGATTGCTTGCAATAACAACTAATATAGCAAATAACACATAACAGACAAAAGACAAAGAATAATAAGAATTATGCTTAGAATAGCAGAAAAAGAGAGAGATTACATCACCAGTCAAGGGAGCTTCAACTCTAATTTACAACTGGGAGGCCCCGGTATTTCAGCCTGTGAGTCTTGATCGGGAAAATCCTAGGCAGATCGTCATCTCCATAGGTGAGGCTTCAAAATGGAGAATGCTTTGCCCACTTTTTATAGGAATTAGGACAAAGAAGGCTTTGAGCCAAATAAAGACCTCATGTAAGACAGGGACGTACCGACGAGGGCTCCAGGTGGTTATAGTCAAATGTTGCATTGACAAGGGGGCCAGTCCTTATCAACAGCAACGGTTCCAAGGAGTGGCAAGTTCCTGGAATCATATATTTGGAGTATCACACAGGTGGTACGTGCCTAGCTTATAGGTTAAAAAATGGTCAAGTTCTCATGGGAGTAAGAGCTAAAACACCTGTTGTTATAGGTTAGGGAACGGTCAAGTTCTCACAGGGGAGTCATGTCCTACCTCTGCAGGTTCACATGGTTCACATGGGGATTAGGTTCACATGGAGATTGGGTTCACATGGGGAAAAGTCACATTCTTACAATGATTTGAAATGAACTTACTAATAATATGGAGATTTCCTATTCAATGTATTTGGAAAAATAAAATATTGAGAGAAAAAAAATGAAGAAAGTCAAAACTCCTAAGCAGATCAGTGGTGGCATCAGCTTATAAGTGGATATTGCACTTACTGACAAAGGAATATATTGAGAACCAGTGTTGAAAAAAGAACAGAAAAATGTAAAAAGAAAGAAAGAAAAAATTACAAACTTTGAGATCACTGAAAGAATGGTGCCCAGGATTCACAAGAGATCAGTATGACAACTTTATTTTTCAAGGCTGCATCACAATTTTATTTCTATAAATGGTTTCTTTTCTTTCTAGTGGTGATGGAACATTTGAAATGAATTTCTTTGGGAGTGCTGGCAATTTAGCAAAAAGTATCACTTTGGTTCTGTGAGCAACACCAAACTCTTTTATTCTCTAGCTGTTTCAGTATGATGACAGGTGGAATGAGAGAGGATAAAACTCTAAAAGAATGATTCTTTAACTAGAACCTAGTTTTCAAATGGAATGTTCTTCAAGAACCTACAATATGAAATTGAGACACATCCTAAGCTTAATGATGCAAGGACTCCTGCCTAGGCCATGCCACAGGGAACACTAATTGCATCTGTTAGGGGTCCAGCTGCAGAACTAGAAGATGAAGAGAGAAGATGGGAAAAAACAATAACATTTAACAAATGAATGAAGACAATTATGCAGACACCCTCCAGCATGGAATTCTGAAAGGCAATTCAAATGAGATATGGAATTTAGCAAGTGATAAATTTAACAATTTAGCAAAAATCCGTTTCGCATAGGCTGGTTGTCTCTCACAAGAGACATGACACAGGATGAGTGAGCAAAGGTCATTTAATACTCAGGTCTCCATAGAGGAAGCTCTGAATACAGAATGATTGATTCTTTGCAATTTGCAGGTCCCTTAGGCAGCCTTAAACAGCCCTGATGGTGGTCTTATTCTCTTGCTTTGAAGGAGCTACTAAATGAGATAAAGGGTGTGAACTTGGTTTATAAACTGTAAATGACTATACAAACATGAGGTATTAATCTATAATAAACTCCAACAGTGACAATCAGTTGGCTTTTGATAAGAGATGTAAAACATCAGGGTAGCTTCCTTAGTAAGCAAGCAAACAAAAAAACAAAGGAAGCAAAACTTACCAGCTTGATAAATTTTTGCCAAACCATTATGGCCTCCCACCAATTCAATTAAATTCAACAACTATTTATTAAGCACCTGCTATATTCAATCTATAAATATATATTAAATATCTAGATGCCACATATACAAATTAGGGGATACAAAAAATGATTCTTGTGTGAATTAGGTACAGGGGATATAAAAACAAAAATGAAAAATCCTTGCTGTACAGGCTAGATAGCACAGCAATAATCCATTTGGCCTGAAGTCAAGAAAGAGCTGAATTCAAAAATAGGCTCAGATCCATCCTGCTTGTCTGACCTTGGGCAAAGCACCTACCCTCTGTGAAATAGAGATAATAGCACCTATTGCCCAGGGGTGGTATGAGGATCATATGAGATACTATTTGTAAAGTGTGTGGTATAATAATAGGTGCTTTATGCTAACTATTATTATTGATCCATCTGATCATTAATCCAACTGAGGAAATAATATATGAACAAACTACCCAACCTGCTGCTAGCATAGCCATTATTGAGGGGGAAAATTATTGTGGAAAGGGGCCCAACTTGTTTATCTTCAGCAGTAACAACTGTGATCCAATTGCCACCAATAGGCAGATGGGAACAGGAGTACTGGTATTGGCAGATTACCAGTCCTGCCTTCATAGTCGTCATCCAGGGAAGCAACTACTGTGAAGAAAGGGTTAACTATTCCCATTAACTGCTAACCAACTGCTACCAACCAATTAACAGAAAAGCCAGCCTAACCAAAGGTATCCTGAGGGAGAGGTAAGAAGCAGCATGTACCAAGTAAATCAAATTGATGAGGTTTTGGTTTTGGGGTTCCCTTTTGTAGGGAACCAAATGATGAGGTCTAGATTTAGGGAACCAAAATGAGATTAGGGTTTCTGATGGTCAGGGAGTTAAATGATAAGATCTAGTGGCAGGTTCAGGGTTCAGGGAACCAAATGGAGAGGTTTGGCTACCATGCAATCTCTTGGGATTCAGCACAAGGGTAGGGAGTTTTGGGGACTCCCTTCTGGCAGTGCAGGGATTCTCTGTAAAGGAATTTACAAACCCAAAAACCTGGATTGATAAAAGAGGTTTATTATAGGGATTGGGAAGTAAGGTTAGAAATCCTGACAAAGAGGCATAAAGTCTAGTTAGGGAAGTAGGTGAGGGTAAAGAGAGAGTAGCACTGGAAAAGAATATTATCCAGTGGGAAGAGGCTTCCTTGGCATAGCAAGCATGGCATAACTGGCATCTAGAACCTCTGCAAAGAAAGGATTTTAGATTGGCTCTTTTATAATAGGAGTTTTAGCTGCAAGCTGAGTTTCAGCTTGAGCTGAATTTGAATAGAATTGAATGAGTTACTTTAATTGAATAGGATTGGAATTCTTTTGCTCAGGACTGAACCAACCTCACCTAGAAAACAGAATGAAGTTGTTTATCTGGTTTCCCTCAGGCAGGGTCCCTCACTGAGGCAGAATCCAAGGAGAATTTCTCCTTCAAGGAGTTTTAGCATTTTAGGGTTCTTTCTTCAAAATGACCACCACCACTTTGAGAGCCATGTCCCCTCAAAGACCCTCTAAGATCCTGAATCCAAGAGCTTTAAGAATAGCTTTCCTTCCATCCCAGTACCTTCAGCCATCATCCTAGAAAGCCAACAATCCAATTTGACTGCTCCTGCAGATACTTCAGCCACAACTACTGACTATGGGAAAAGGAGAGTCCTTGCTACCAGAGTCCTTAGTATTGTCAAATGATTCAACATTAGAAAGAAAAAGATGTAATTTTATCAGTGGAAATGATATTAAAGAAGCTTTAATATCTGGTATCCATGGAACTTTCCCCTCTGATTTGCATATGAAATCTTCCATGTGTATTCTCCTCTATTAGATTGTGAGTTCTTTGAGAACAAGGACTGTCTTGCTTTTCTACTGGTATCCCCCTCACTCAATATAGTGTTTTGCACATAGTGATCACTTAATAAATGCTCCATTCGTTCATTATTTTTTATATCTGTGACTACTCTTGCCCTAATAAATTGTATTTATGATAGAGAACACCCCATGTTGTGGGGAATTCTTTGTTAACAACTATTCTTGCCCTGATTTATGTAAGAATCTTTTCTGAAAATTTAATTAAATAAGCTAGCTATTTATTAAGGGGAATTTCATAAGTAGAAGTTCATGAGCTACAGTGATAAGACATCCACTCAGAGGGTTACTCCTAGAATCTTGTGCATACTAGCAGTACCTATGTGAGTTGAGAGAATATTCTCAGAGGGAATGTCACAGTGTTTTAGGGAGGAAATCATTCTAGTTCAGTTTGTTGATTTCCCATTTCACTTGTCACAATCATATCTTCTCACAGCCCCAAGTTCAGCATATAAGTTTTTTTAAGTTGTCTAAGAAGGGAATTGTATTGATTAGAGAGGAGGGTAGTATCAGATACAAAATGTTTAAGGAGGTGGGGGATGGATATCTAAAGTGGACAGCCTATTTCAAAAGTTTTACAGATCTCATAGAAGCTCTGAAAATCTGAGTTCTTTTCAGATTTGTGTATAACAAAATATTAATATTTATGCAACAATTTAAGACATAAATCAAGGTTATAAGTTGACATTTTCCCATCAGGTAGTATCCAACATGTATGTAAATGTCAAAGTACCAAGCCAACAACAACAAAAAGGAGGGACTTTGAAATGGCCCCTTCTCTTGATTTTTAAGGATTTTTCGAGTCAAACTTGAGTTCACAATAATTGTTCCTTTACCAAAACTTATTCCTTCTAAATTGTATGATTTTTCACCATCACCACATGATTTTTAAAATGAAAACCTTCCATCATACAAGAACACAGGAAGTAATTATATAGCTGCCACTTTAAGATTCAGCAAACTAATATGATTGCAGTCATGGTTACTGCATGAACTTCTGTTTTGGTGGTTAGATATTTCTCTCAGTAGTTTTTGAGAGATCTGTAGCAAACTTGACAACATGTGAAAACTAAAAATAGGGAGGTGTGGGAAGAGAAATGGGGGTCCATTTCAAAACAACTAAATTGTGGAACTATGTTTTTTAGAGAGGCAGAATAAGATGAGTAAATGTTTAATTATAAGTAAGGGGTGGTGCAGTGCATTCCATCTTCAATGGGAGAGAGAAAAAGGTAGGAGAGAGAAAAATCTTTCAAAAATCTGGAAAAATCTGGTATGAGCACTAGAAAAAGGGTTCTGGATCAGAGGCACCTCTAATTGTATTCAAAGTGCACCTCTAATATTTACCACCTACATGACCTTAGGGAAGTCATTACCCTTGGTTTCCTCTAGTCAAATGAGGATTGCACGGAATGATTTGGGTGATCTCTTCTAGCTCTTTATCAATGGCTTGCAGTTTTATAGGAATTATTGCTGGAAGGAATCTCAGAGGTTATATCTCTCAGTTTAAAGATAAGGATTTTTAAACTCAGAAAGTTGAGCAATTTATTCAAAGCAATGTAGGTAGAACAATAATAGCCAAGATTCAAACTCAAGTTGCCTGATTCCAAATCAGTGTTCTTTTAAAACCATTTCTTCCTAGCAAATTAAGAAAACTATTTGTTGCCTAATAAGTTATGTGGTTGGATATGCTTTGATGTGCAAATAAAATTAAAAGATGAACTGGGAAACATTTAGATATGAATACAAAATTGTCATTTACTTAGTTCTCACAAGAAACAATTTTAGGATCCTTGAAGAAAATGAGTTGGTACTTGAATCAAACAGATGGAGGCACAGGTCATTTTCTTGATCATCTGCTATGTTATTTAAATGCTTATTTTTGTATCCTTCTGGATAATGTTCAAGATGTTAAATATGGCCTAATAGCTTTCTAATCAATCAATAAGCATTTATTAAATACTGATTATGTGCCAGAAACTATACTAGGTACAGGAGATATAAGTACAGAGAATGAAATGATTCCTTCTCAAGAGGACTGTATGTTCTAAATGGGGAATACAACTACATTTGGCACATACTCTGCAGCTACTCTCAATAGCTTTGGATGGCTGTCTACTGTTCAATAGGATTATAACTCATAAATGCCCTACCACTATTCTTCTCTCATTGATTATCCATCAGTATCAATTAGTCAGGTGTAAAACATCACACACATATCCCAAAATGTGCTATATTCTCCTACTAATAAGTTCAGGGGGAAAAGGACTCAAATTTAGAGAATACATATGGTAAAGTGGTAATGTAATGCCAGAGAAACTGAGGCAAGATAGAGATTAGAGGTTTTTAATATTTTATTAGAGGGAGAGTTTAGATTAGCTAAGCCATCTTAGCCAGCTGGATGGATGGGACTGTTATCTCAAAGCATCCAATCAAAAGAGAGGGATTCCAGACACTCTCATAGAACTCCGGCAATCAGGGAAACAAAGGCAAGGGTGTGTAGAGCACTGGTTAGTGGAGATGATAGGGGTGAACTCTGAAAACGGTGTCTCCTTTAATCTGTAAAAATTGTGTCCCCTTTGATCTGTAAAAGAAGGGAGATTCGGGGTCTCCCAGACTTTAGAGAATCTAAGAGAAGGCATATTTTCCAGACAAACCTTTTCCACAAGATAAGCAGCTTCATCCAACTGGAGATCTGAGACAAATCACCCCCCCCCCTGATCTTTTGGGTAGCCAGATCTTTAGGAATTTCATTCATTTGGGGATCTGGGCCTGATATTGAGAGGATTGAAACTCCAAGATAAGTATCTAGGTCTGGGGGCATTGGCTCTCTTTTTAACTGGGAACCTTAGCCTCAGACTATTATAAAAAAACACAATTTTAAATTCCATATCTTTATAGAAGTATGAAGTGGTATGCTTTGCCAAGGGACCTCTCCTCTTGGCATAGCTGCCTACTAGGACTCTTACTTGATGTGAAGACATTCTCTTTTCAGTGTTAACCTTTATTTCCTTAACAGGACTTTGCCACTCAGAAGTCAGTCTTCCTCACAAAGCTGATATCTCAATGCCAATAAACTTCCCTTTTTGCCATTCAAACTTTTTGAGTTCGTGAATTCTTTTCATGTTGGACCTGCGCCTCTGACCAAAGAGGAGATTCCACAACTCTCTGCACTGCCATTAGAACAGCATCAGGAAATTCCAGGAAAGGACCATAATTTCAGTTCTGACAGATTGGGAGTAAAGAGGAAGGATCATAAATTCTAGGAGCCAGGATGTCTGAGGCAGAAAATACTCGAATATTGAGATAAGTCATCTGGAGTATTATGACTTTTTGGAACGCTAGTGGCCAGGGCTCCCACCCCTAATTATCTCAGTCATAATGGCCAGGAAGGGGGTTGTCACCAGGGAGACTGAGGCAGAACAATTCAAGGAAACTGAGGCAGAACAATTTAAGGAAACCAAGACAGAACAATGCAGGGAAACTGAGGCATAGAATCCCCCTCTTTTTGGGATTGTCCCTAAATTCTCATAGATATGGCACAGCTTTTCTCCTGGGATCCTCTAGTACTTTCAATTTACCTTTTTTCATCAAATCCACTTTTCTCTTGTTGGTTGACATATTAGTTGACACACATTAGTGTTACTAGTGAAAGTTGTGAATTGATATATAAGCATTGTGATAGCATTTTCACTCTTAAAAAAAAAGATACAAGCATTATGAAAAGCAGTTTGGAATAATGCAAATAAAATGATTAAAATGTTATTTTATATATTTATATATATAGTTATATAGACTAACAAAGCAGAACTGGGGAGGGGGGAATAAACACAATGACTACTATAATGAAATGGAAAAGACAATGACCACATATCATCAAACGTGAATGTTCAAAATAGAAGGAATTATATTAGAAGATACAATTCCTAGAACATAGTAGGTACTAAATAAATGCTTTTTATTGAAACCTTCCTTCAATTTTTTTGAAAGGATGGATTTCCAAAGATGTGAAATATTGTAATAAAAAGTCAGATTTTTTGGACATATTAATTTTGATGATTTTTATCCCTCATGTTCCTATTTTAAACATATCTCCATAAAAATTTTCAACCAGATACAGAAGAAATAGAATAACCAAGATAATTTAGCAAAATTAATATTTTTTTGACCTAAACAAGAGCTGGCTCATGTAAAAGTGCTATACTATATACAGTGTTGTAGGATGAAAAAGGTGGCCTGTGTTAAAGGAACCAGCACATGTGATCCATTGGAATCAGAGAGGAAGAAGCTGGGAGAAGAATTTTTGTTGGATTTTAGCCCTTCATTTTTATTTATTTATTTTTTGCTGGGGCAATTGGGGTTAAGTAACTTGCCCAGAGCCACACAGCTAAGAAATATTAGGTGTCTGAGGCCAAATTTGAACTCAGGTCCTCCTGATTTCAAGGCTGATTCTCTATCTACTGCACCACTTGCCTGTTCCTTTGTTGTTGTTTTTTTTTTAAAGAAGAATGTACTACATTTCAAGCAGGTTTATCCTTTTTGCTTTGGCATTCTGTACTGATTCACAGGAGAGAAAATATAGTTTTTATTCTTATTCTCTCTTTTTCTGAATGGCTTCTTCCAGGATGGCTTCACACATATCAAGTTCAGGGGCTAATTTTGTTTCCATTCTTAGAAAATATCCACAATTTCCTTTTTAAGGCTTCTTTCGTTAGAGCAGCAGGACATTTTGAGGGATTTCCCTGCTCTCTCTACCTTCCTTCAGAAGGGGAATATTTGTATAATGTTTTTTGGAAGCATATCATTGCATATAACATTTTGGGGGAACAATCTGGGCCAAGCTTACATAAATCAGGCCACAGGAAAGATGGCCTCATTTGGCTCTGTACAAGTGTTGTTATAAGATGAAAAGTGTTGAGTAAGATGGATGAGTTGGGTGTTCAGAATATGGAGGAATAGTAGGCATTAATGAATCACAATTTAAGGTTTGTCAGTGGCAATCACAATTTAAAGGGAAAGGACAAAAGGAGAAAAAGAAAAGAAAAGAAACATAAGAATCATCTATTTCACAGGTGTTGGGGAAAAGAGAATAAAAAAAGAAATACAGAGAACATTTTCTTTGTTCTATACAAGAATTATAACAGCTTCTGGGAAAAAGTAATTTTACCTGGTTCTGGTGTAGCAAGAGATGAGAAGGGAGTGAAGAATGGGGTGTGTTATGGAGGGTAGAACAACAAGGTTTCCAATTCAAGGGCATGTCATGAAAAAAGAAAAGTGATCTTGTCAAAATGTTTTGTGAGGCAGTTCATAAATTGGCCTCACACAAATCAAGGAAACAAAAGAAGAAAGCATGGGAAATGTATTAACTTATTTATATACTTGACAGAAATATTTTAAGTGCCAGTTACATTTAGTTCAATTCATTAAATATGTACTGGTACTATGTTAGGCACCAAGGATGCAAAGTTCAAAAATGAAATTTCCCTGCCTTCAAGGAACATACAATCTGTTATGTATTAATCCACATACAAATAAATATAGAGCAGACTATGATAGGGACAAAACAGAGCTATGAAAAAAATACAATAGAAAAATTTGAGAATGGAGAAAACATTCTTAGCTGAGGAGAAAGATAGTGATGTATAAATGCATATGTGGCATCTTGTTGAGCCTCTAAATACAATTGGGGGAGAAGCAATCATTTGGAAATCTAAGAGGACCTGGTTTCTGGCCAGGTGCAATTGAGAGACTGACATTATATGATGACAAAAAAGTCTTCTAACTTTAAAATACTTTTAACAGCTCTTAAGAGTAGTTAGAAAAAAGGCAGCAGCTCTGTCTCTTGGATTTATTCTTTTCTGATCTTTTGTAAATGAATATTATGAGATGGGAGTTTCCAGGAGACCTTATAAGTTTGGAAGATCCAGAGTATCTGGAGTAACCACAGGAATCCCAAGGTGACTATGTACCAACATTGACATGGTAGTATATATGCAGCTACTATGTGAACATTGTTAGGGTCTGGAGTGATTGCATGGTAATGTGCAGAGACTTCCTCTTCAGCAGGTGAAGTAGAGGAAGAAGGGCATTATCATTAGAGCCTTCTGGCTGTTATGCCACAGTTCTATTTTATTGTCCTGACTCAATTTTCCTAATTATTTTGACCAAATCCTGACTCAGTTTCCCTGCTTCTTAGTCCTGCAAGACCTCTCCTCTCTTTTTATCAGAATATTTGATAAGGATAAAAGATCTTCTGTTTTAGAATATCAGAATGCCTCTCCCCTCCCAAGCTATTGGAATGTCAGATACCAGCTTATCAAGATATCTCTTCCCATGTCCAGGATGCCTCCCCCTGATTATATCATCTCATCTCTGGTGGCTCACCCCATCCTGTCAGAGTCCCGTTCCCTCTCCCAGTACCCTGACTCCACCCCTGCCTCAGTCTACCCCCTGAGTCAGAGCCACATGTATATATGTCTTTGAGAACTCACATTGTTTGCTGGATTCTTGGAGAGGATAGTCTCAGTCAGCCTTGGGACCAAACCATGGACCCATTTGGTTCCAGTATATCTCTCCATTTAATAAACTATTAAATACTCTCTAATCTCTATCTTGCTCAGTTTCTCCAGCATTACATGGCCTAGCAGAGAAGAGCATCATATCAGCAGAGGAGCAGACCAGTTTTGCATCAGTGGAATATCCTAACCTTAAAGCAGATTAGTCCAGTACAGCAGCAGGTCAACCCATCAAGCAAAGACATACCTTGGAAGGAGGAAGGTGAGTTGAGCAGTAGAATCACTCATCCATCATTAAACTCTATGAGGGCTTTACAATGGGAAAAGAGAATTTCTAAAAATAGGGCATGATCTATCAAATGTGCCTCACTATCATTATCCTTGCTGTCTGTGAACACCTACTCATTATGTAGATTTTTGAGAAACTAAGTAAATCCAGACTTTTGGGGGAATGCCAGCAAATATCTCTGAGGGCTCTTGTTATAGTTTCTTAGTAAACCCCTTTTTTAAAAGCCAATAGTGTCAAGTTGTAGTTTTTGATGAGAACATCGGTGGAGGCTCATAAACAACAGTACTTGAAATGTCGCCTAAACATTGCCTTTAGTAATAGTATTCACTTCCCTGAGATCTTAACCTGTCAGTATGAGTTTCCAGTTGGGGAAGCCTACCTAAGAGGGATGCTACATAGAGAAAGAAGAAATCTAAGTATAGAGATGAAAAGGAAGTATATTTAAGTCTAAGGGATTGGAAGACTATTTTAGGGAAGAATTAGTAGTTCACGTTAACAGAAAATAGCATGTCTCAAATTAAATAATGGTAAGGTGAGGTTCAAAAAGTAAGTTAGAACCAAATTAAAAAAGGTCCTAAATATCAGGATGAAGAAATCATATTTCTTTCTGAAAAGAATGGAGAGTCATTGAGGGTTTTTGAACAAAGGAATGAAATGATCAGACCTTTGCTTTAGGGAGATCAGCTTTTAGAAAAGGAGTTTCCTAAGAAAGTACAAAAAATATATAGTGATATAAACTGCCATTCCCCCCAAATCCTGGACTTATTTCTCATTAATCTATCATTGTAGAAATTGGATCATTAATAAACTTATTAAAATACTCCAGGTGATGAAGACCCGAATTTAGGTAGCATACATAATGCACTAGGATGGGGATGGGAATACAAATAGAAAGATAAGAGGATCCCTGTCTTCAAGGATGTTAGCCTAGTGGTAATGACTAGACTTCTTGGGGGAGGGGGATGGTCTTAATCTATGATTTCATTGGGACAGACAATTAATGACCAATGCAGATCAATACCTGTGCTATAGTTTACAGGAAAGTCTTTAAGGTCAGACAAAAACAAAGATAACATTGTAAATAAGAATGACAATTGTATAAGATACAAACTACAATTCAAGGCTAGTAAACTAGGCTAGATATACAAAAAGATAGCTACATTGCAAGTGAATTACAATTGTGTAAAATGTGTACTATAATTTATAGACAAATCTTTAAGGTTAAGTGAGGCAGTGAATAAAGTGGTGAGCCTGGAGTTAGGAAGACTCATCTTCCTGAGTTTAAATCCAGCCTCAGACACTTCCTAGCTGTGTGACTCTGGGCAAGTCATTTTACCCTGGTTGCCTCCGTTTACTCTTCTGTAAAATGATTTGCAGAAGGAAATGGCCAAGTATCTTTACTCAGGAAAACCACAGAGTTTGACATGATTGAAACCGACTAAAAATATACAAAGATACACTTGCATTGTAAGTAAGAATGGTGATTATATAAGATGCTGAGGAAGGTGTCCTCTGGGCGGCAGCAACTGAGTAAATTTAAACATTGTTTCTTAGAATCGGTGGCGGAAGAAGTGTGATAGAGAAGGGACTCCTGGACCTCCCTCTATCAGGTCTGGGTTCATCCTCCTCCCTTTGGTTAAGGAAAGGACTGCTTCAGAGCTCAGCCTCGGGGATGCAGTGCGGACCTCCGCCCTCTAGGAGGCAGCAGTTCATCACTGGAAGGTGACATTCGAGTCATTCGCATCCCTCCTTCCCGTGGAGGGCAGAAGCACTACCTTCTGGCCCGCGGGCCCAATCGTTGGCCGCGGCGCAGGCGCTGCCGCGTTGGCGGAAGTGCCGGCCCTGCCTCCTGACTCCTGTCTCCGGTCCCCGGCTACTCATCCAGCTCTTTCCTATATTGATCCCGGAATCGGGGCGCACCGGGAGGAATGGAGAAAAGAAGGATGAACCTGCCCAAAGGACCGGACACGTTATGCTTCGACAAGGATGAGTTCATGAAGGTGCGGACGCGCCGGGCTGAGGGGGCCTCCTGTCTCCCGGGCCCTGCTCCTCCTCCTCTCGCTGGGGCTCCGGGCCCTGGGCTTCTGCATCCCCGGGGCGGGCACTGTCACTGAGTGGTTGTGGCGAGGCTGCCTCTGCCGCTTCCAGCCCGAGCCCGAGCGCGACCCCCGGAAGGGAGCGAATACTACACCTGTTTATTGGGAGTGGGGGCGGGGCCGCGGACCCAAACTTTTACAAGTCCGTGGCAGCCCTCGGGAGTCGGGCTTGTTAGGCTAAGCATTGGGGGATCTCCACGCTGAAGTTAGATCATCCTTTGTGGGGAGTTTTAGTTGGGGCAAGCAGCGTCCTGGGCCGTTTGGACTTGGAGCAGACCAGGCGAGCCTTCCTAACCGTACTTGGGCCGTGGACTCCTTGGGCAGACTGGTAAAGTCTCTTGGTAGCTTTAATGAAAAACGTCTTTCTGTACATAAGAATAAGCAGCTGTATTCTATGCTCACTGCGTTCCACCTCTGTTCTAATCGCTGTGGACACTGAGGTTCGTAACAGCTCTTGTAGTGGGGTCGTTCGAACACAAGAAAACATACAAATCAAAGGGGACCTGGAAAAGGCTTCTTGCAGAAGGTGGAGTTTTAGCTGAAATCGGAGGGAAGCTAGAAGGCAGAGAGGAAGTTCAGGGAGAGAATTCCAGAAGGAGAGATGGTTGGTGAAAATGCCTGCAAATAAATAGTTACATATGCACAGGCACACACACACATACACAGAAGAGAAAGAGGGACCCTGTCCTTAGGGCTCTTAGCATCTAATGGTAGTGACTGGACTTCTTGGGGAAGGGAGACAATCGCAATCTTTGATTTAATTGAGGCAAGCAATTAATTGCCAATGCAGAAAAATGTATGCTATAATTTCCAGGGAAATGTGTGTGTCACACACACACACACATATATATACTTGTGTCGAGAAGACTAAAAGATGGGGGTGAGGGGACAATTTATAAAGAGCTTTGAAAGCCAAACAGGATTTTATATTCACTTTTGGAGGTAATAGGAAGCCACTGTAGTTCAAGTAGGAGGTGATGTGGTCAGACCTGCACTTTAGGAAGATCATTTTGGAATCTGAGAGATTTGTGGCAGGGACACCAAACTGCAAGTTATTGCAGTAGCCCAGTTTTGAAGTGATAAGTACCTGCACCAGGGTGGTGACAATATGACAGAAGAGAAGAGGACATTTGTGAGAGGTGATATAGTAAAATAAAATTGACAGGCTTTGACGATAGATTGTTTATGAACGGTGAGAGAAGGAAGAGCCTGAACTACAAGTATCATTATGTTTAGGCTGCAAGCCTAGGGGACTGGAAGGATGTGGGTTATAAATGTGTAGGATTTTTTTTTTCCTGAGGCAACTGGGGTTAAGTGATTTGCCCCAGGGTCACACAGCTAAGACATATTAAGTGTCTGAGACCAGATTTGAACTCCGGTCCTCCTGACTTCAGGACTGATGCACTATCCACTGGGCCAGGTAGCTTCCCCTAAATGTGTAGAATTAAAAAGGACCATGTATTGAAATAAAGATGTATTATTTTTCCCATCGAAGTTCACGAATCCACCTGAATTTATGTGCCTTTTGGACCTCAGATTAATTATACCTTGGACTACATAGTTTCTGAGGTCCTTTCCTTCTCTGAGATTTTGTTATAATAGAATCCATTCTTTTTCTACTGCTATGAATTCTCTTTATGACATTCTTGAAGAGATAGTGTATTTTTGTGGATACAATTCTGATCCCAAAGCTGGGAAAATTTGAGTTCATTCATATCTTGGCTTTGTGATCTCGGCTATGTTGCTTACTGACCCAATGTCCTAGGCTGGTTGTATCAGACTCAAATAGAAATGGATTACTGCTGACTTCATATTGATTTAGAAAATTTCGTTAAATTTGCAATTTAATGTTGCAAATTAACACATATTGTATATTTACACTAATGGAGGAAGAATTATTTTGTTAAATATTTAATATTTAAATTGATGTGTACATATTAATGCTTTCACTTCCTTTACTCTCAAGCTTTTCTAAATCTTTTACATTCTGACATTAGACTTCATCATCAGTTGAAACTATTTCTCCCGTTTTTCCTTGACCTTTCTATAGCACTTGATGCTATTAACCATCATCTCTTCTTACATACTCTCTTTTGGGTAATTTTGTGATGCTTTCTTCCATTTCTTTCTTCCATTTCTCTTACCATTCCATATCATGATCCCCATTAATAGTGAGAGTACCCCATGGTTCTCTCCTGGACCCTCTTTTCTCTCTATACTCTCCGCTGCTATAGCTATATTCTCTGCAAATGATTTCCACATCTTGGTAGTACAGTAGATTAAGTGCTGGGTCTGGACTTAGGGAAAACTGAGTTCAAATGTGACCTAGATACTAGCTGTGAAACCGAGGGCAAGTCACTTATTGTCTGCCTCAGTTTCCTCAACCTTAAAATGGGGATCATAATAGTACTTATAGCTCATAGTTTTTATGAGGATCAAATCTGAAATTGAAAAGAACTTTGCACAATGCCTGGTGCACTAGGTACTATACAACTGCTTTTATTGCTATTATTATCAATATTATTATCCTTATTACCTATCTATATATATCCAGTTTGTCTCTCCTGAGCTTTAGTCTCTTCTATCACCAACATCCTTTTGGACATAGGAAATTGAACGTCTAGTATATTAAAACTTCTCATTGTGATGACCGGGTATTTAAAATCAGCCGGAGTCAGGAATTCAGGTTAAGGGGAAAATCTTTAATCTTTATTGCAGTGAAGAGGTGAAAAAGGATTGTGATAGCAATATGGGCAAGAAGGATTGCGATAGCAATATGGGCAGCTGCGACAGGAAGTCAGCTAGCAGAGGGGGATTGGAGATGAAGAGCCAGCGCAATGGCAATGTGAGCAGCTGTGTCAAGACACCAGCCAGCAGTCTCCCTTCTGCTTCGCTTTCCACTCCCTTGCCTCCACCCACCAAAAACCGTCATTTCCTATACAACACATCAGAACTTGCACAAAGAGTGGGTGGGGGCCATTCTTTCTCCAAGCATATATATTAATAGAGTATGGTCCAATTACTATTTAGCCTCACATGCTTGGGACCTCAGTGCATCAACTCAAGCCTCAGCCCATTACATCACATACCTAAAACAAAAATCTCTCCCAAATCCTCCATTATATCCAAATTTGAATTCTTTCAAGGGTACTACCATTCTTCTAGTCTGAGATTTGTACCGCTGTGTTTTCCTTGATTCCTCATTTTCCTTCATCTTACACATCTAGTTGCTAAATTTTGCTATTTTAAAACATTTCTAAAACTTTTCTTCTGTCTGATGATTTTCAATTCAATCCCAATTTTGGTTCAGGCTCTCATCACTTCTCATCTGTATCTCCATAGTGCCCAACTAATTGGTCTCCCTTAATCAAGTTTCTCTTCTCCAATCCCCATCCTCTACCCAGTGACTCCGATGAATTTTCTAAACATAAATTAAACTTTGTCACTCCCCTATTTAATAAACTCTAGAGACTTCCTTTTGTCTTTAGAATAAAATTTGTAACTCTTCTGTTTTGTTTTTAAAGCCCTTTATGATATAGCTACATTTTATCTTTCCAAAATTATCACATAAACATTACTTTCCTGTACAGCTAAGCTGTTCTGTTTTTCTCTTGCTTCATCCTCCATCTTTGTAGTGGCCATCACCTATGTGTAGTTTGCTGGTATAGTCATTTCAGTCATATCCAATTTTTTTTTGTGACCCCATTTGGGGTTTTCTTTGCAAAAATATGGAGTAGTTTGCCATTTCCCTCTTCAGCTCATTTTATAGATGAGAAACTGAGGCAAATGGGGTTAAGTGATGTGTCCAGGGTCACACAGCTAGTATGTATGCATCTGAAGCAGATTTGAACTCAGATCGATCTTCTTAATTTCTAGTCCAGCATTTTATCCACTGGATCATCTAATTGCCCCATATACCTTTAGTCTTCTTATACAGCTGTCTCATAGAATCTTTCACTTTCTTCAGCATGCAGCTCAAGTATCACCTCCATGAAACCTTTTCTGTTCTCTTCTCTTAATTATCAACTATTAATCTCTTCCTTCCTTCACAACCTGATATTTATTCTTATTTATTCTATATATACTATATATGTATTTTCTGTCTTTCTTTGTAGCATGCAAAACTTCTTGAGAGGAGTAATTATTTTTGTTTTTCTATCCCTCAGTACTGAGCAGCACTCCTGGCACATATTTTAGGTGTTTAATAAATTCTTTTTGATTGATAATATTTCTGTCCCTTTGGGGCATATAGAATAAATATCTTTTTTGAGATAAATTCAAATTAATTCAGACTTTTATTAAGAACCTACTAACTCAAATAGCATTCTGGGGGCAACAGAAAGAAAAGCAACAGTGAAATATTGTTAAATTGTATTCCTTTTACTGGAAGTATACATACATAAGTGATTGTAACATAAATCAATGAAATGTAAAATTCGAAGAGAATCTGAACAATGATTAATAATGAGGGAATCACAGAGGAGGTGGCCTCTGAGTTGAGTCTTGGAGGAAAAGGAGGATTCTAAAGTGGGAAAGTGAGTCAGGAATACATTCCAGGCCTGGTCCCAATTTGTATGACGTCAGGAAGAGGGAAAATGAAATGCTCCTCTCAGATCTAACTAAGAAAGTACAGTGGAAACATAGTTTCATGTTTGTCCATATCACTAAGAATTCCATTAGCTTTTGGGGAGAGAACATCACATTGTTAAGTCATAGTAACTGCTTAGTCAGGTCAGATACTTTTTTTTTCATGAGAACTGTTTCATGACTTTTTCTTGAAAACTGTTAAACCATTTTTATTCTCCCCATTTAATTATGCTATTATACCCTGTTGTTTCACTTTTTTAAATTGTCTTCCAGTGACATGGATATCCAATGCAGATGCTTCATCTAATCATGGAATAGATTTTTATTCTCAAACAGTTATGTACAAACAAAACTAATACAAGATAAATTGGAAATAAGCGCCATATTGAAATTACTAGAATTAAGGGGAACTGGAAAGGCTTCTAATAGAAGGTAGGATTTTTAGTTGAGATTTAATGGAAGCCAAGAAGTAGAGAACAAGAAGAGAATCCTAAGTACGAGGGATAGTCATTTAAAATGCCCGAAGTCCAGAGATGAAATGTCTTGAAAAAGGAACATCAGGGAGACTAATGTCACTGGATATAGTACTAGGGACTTGGGGAAGAGAAGTAAAGAATAAGAAGACTAAAGGCATATGAGGCAACTAGATGATGCAGTGATGATACTGGACCAGAAATCAAGAAGATCCATATGAGTTCAAATCTGACTTCAGACACATACATACTAGCTATGTGACTCTGGGCAAGTCATTTAATCCTATTTGTCTCAGTTTACTCATCTGTCAAATGAACTGGAGAAGAAAATTCAAACCACTCCAATAACTTTGCCAGGAAAACTCCAAATGGGCCACAAAGAGCTGGATATGTCTAAAAGCTGTAAAACAATACCAAAAGAGTGTGTGTGAGGGGCAGTTAATGTCAACAAGATTTTATATTTGATCCTGGAAGTAATAGGGAGTCACTCAAGTTTAATGATCAAAGGAATGACATACATGGTCAGACCTATATTTTAAGAAAATTAGCATTTGATTGCAATGGAGAATTGTGGCAGGGACACCCAAGAGCAGGCTGTTGCAGGAGTCCCGGCACGAGGTGATTGGGGTAGAGTGGTGGTAGTGTGAGAGGAGAAAAGGAACACATGTAAGAAATATTAAGAAAGTAAAATCTGGCCCTGAACAATTGATTGACTATAGATGATGAAAGGGAAGGGAAGATGATAGCTAGATCACCAGCCTGTGTGGTGTCCCTAGTGTAATAAGGAAGTTAAGAAAAGAGGAATGTTTTGGAGAAAGGATAACTAGCAGCGTTTTGGATATTCCTACTGAATCTCCAGTTTATGATATGGAGATGGAAGACTTGAGATAAGGAGAGAGGTGAGCACTGGATCTGAGAATCATATTCATAGAGATAATTGAATTTATGGTACCTGATGAGATTCCCAATTAAAACAATATAAAAGGAAAAGAGAAGAGGACCCAAGTTATGGTCCTGGTGATACTCACCTTTAGGGAATATGACTTGGATGAATATCCAACAAAAGAGACTTATAAAGAAAGAGAGGTTGGAGGAGAATCAAGACAGTAATGTCATAAAAACCTAGAGGAAAAGACTGTATTAAGGAGAGGGAAGTGATCAACAGCATCAGGGTTTGCAGAGGTCAAGAAGGGTTATATTTGGCAGTTAAGAGATCATCTGGAACTTTGGAGAGAGCAGTTCTAAAGTGAATGATCAGATCAGACAAGCTAAATTGTAAAGAGTTAAGAAAGGGAGATGAAAGAAAATGGCAGTATCTGTTTTAGACCTCATCATAAAAGGTAATTGAGATAAAGAACAAAAGCTAGTGAGAATCAATTTATCAGCTAAGTGTTTTCTAAGGTTAGGAGATGCTTATACGGAGCAAGGAAGTTACTAATAGACTGAAGATTAGTAAGAGAATGGAACAGTATCCTGGAGAAGATGGGATGAAATATGATTCCTTGTACTTAGCAAAGGGTTTGCCTTGGCAAGAATAAGGCAACCTTTTCTGTGAGGCAGGGGTAAAGGAACAAGATAATGGCTAACAACATCAGAATGATATGAAGTGAAAAGAGAAGAGAAACTGTTGGTATCCATTTTTTAAAAAATGAAATAATTTCAGTTATGGGTGGGAAAAAGAGAAACATGAAGATTTGAGGAGGAATAAAAAGATTTGGAAGAACTAATATTGAGAATGGAATAGTGAATTGATTATGGAGGTATAGAAAGATTGCCTTAATGTCATAAGGACCCAGTTGAGATTATATAACATATTTATAGTAAGTTTTATAGAGAGCGCATTAGAATCCTTACAAAATGATAAGTCAGTTGCCTAATTTAGCATAGTACTTAGCAAATTCTCTAGCTCACTAATGTATTTAAGTACTCATTGGAGTTCACACTTTTGGGAGAGTCAGAAGTCAGAAACCCACAGTCCCACTCTCTCAGAGGAGGAGTCAACCTTTTACACCGAGCATAAAAAGAGCTTCAGTGAGCCAGTCAGGGTCAGTTCAGAAGCCACGAGTGGAAGTTGAACTAGAGCCAGAAGTCACTTCGGAAGATTGAAAGCCATGAGTCGGAGTTGAGGCAGAGGCAGAAGCAAAGGACAAGGTGCAAGAGCTCTTGGAATCAAGGAAGGAGAAAATAAAACATTTGGATTTTATCAACTGGCTGTATTTGGAGTGATTATTACTCTGAACCGAAACTAAGGCTGCCTCCAGAAAACCTCCCCAAGAAATCTGCTCCTAGAGAGAACGATTATATTTTAGAAAAAGAAGAGAACAGCACAAGAGGGATTTTAGGATTTTCTCCAGCTTCATTCAGCAACATGTGGATAGGAGTGAAGATAGTGATATTGGGAGTAATTGGGCTGGGACTTGGCAAGGCAAGAGAAGAGAAAGGTTTAAAGCTAAACTGGTTCACCAGTGGGTCAAGATGGAGAAAGGAGGACTGGGTGCCAGTGCAGAGACTGGCTGCCAGGAAACATCTGGCAGAGAACTGAGGAGTATCAAGTAATTGGAAGTAATAAGAATAATGAAAAACAGTGTTAGGAAGTAATAAGGTAGAAAAAAAGGTGGAAGGACAAAAGATTATGATTAGTAGAGCCTCATATTTCAGAGTTTATAGATATAGAAGTCGAACACTTGTAGGTGAGGCAAGATTAAGGGTATCATCATCTATCTGGTTAACTAAGATAGAATGGGGAAATAGGTCAGGAAAAATAAGTAAGTTGAGAAACTGGGAAGTTAAGTTTGTAGAAGAGGTATTAAAATATATGTTGAAATTATCTAGTATGAGATTTGTCATTTCTTGAAGGGATTTGAATATGTGTATTAAACACATGCAATATCAGAGTGTGACCTAGGCCCTGAATTCTTTGAGGGAGGAAGGAAGAAAATATGTACTAAGAGTCAGTACATTACAGCTACCAGAATTTTGGTTAGGTAATAATTAGGGATTGAATGAACTTCAAAGAAAGAAAGGGAAAGCTTAGAAGTTACAATGAGAAGTAGGGAATATTCCTACCATCCTTCTTCCCTGCATCTTTGAGTGAGGAGTATAAATGAAAGTGCAATCAGTGTTAGAAAAGGTGACCAATGAGACAATTATCATGAGGGAAAAACATTTAAGATGAAAGCTGTTTTGATAAAGAGGGCTCAATAGATAGGGTGTAAGTTTGGATGGGGGGAGGGCAGGAGGAGATAGTCTTTTGGGCATAGTTCTATATTGTTTTCCAGAATGATTGGATCATTTCACAACTACACCTACAATGCATTAGTGTTCCAAATCCCCACCCCACCCCCAACATTTCCATCTTTTCCTGTCATCTTAGCCAATCTGAGAGATATGAAGTGGTACCTCAGAGTTGTCTTAATTTTCATTTCTTTAACAGTGATTTAGAGCATTTTTTCATATGATTGGAAATAGCTTTAATTTCTTTAATTTCTTCATCTGAAATTTGTTCATATCCTTTGGTCATTTGGGGGGAATGACTTGTGTTCTTATAAATTTGAGTCAATTCTCTATCTATTTTAGAAATGAAGCCTGTCTGTAAAAATTTTTTCCCAGCTTTGTTTCCCTTCTAGTCTTGGCTGCGTTGGTTTTGTTTGTGCAAAAACTTTTTAGTTTAATGTAATCAAAATTATCCATTTTGCATTTCATAATGTTCTTTAGTCCTTTGGCCGTTAACTCTTCTCTTCTTCGCAAATCTGAGAGATAAATTGTTGCTTGTCCTAATTTGCTTATAGCATCACTCTTTATGTCTAAATTATTGTGTCTTATGAACCTAACCTATTCCATTGATCCATTACTCTATTTTTTAGCCAGTGCCCAGGACCATGTTTTTAAATGCATAAAAAATACAAAAGAAATATGTTGAAGAGTTACCAAAATATTTTTTTAAGTTCTTAGAACCCAGATTAAGAATTGCATTCTGTATTGTGCTGCTTCTCAAAAGATATATGTTTCTGTGTGTGTATAGAAGATAGAAAAATAGTATGGTATCAGTATTCCCATTCACTTAAATTCACTGGAGCCAGAGATGTCAGTGTGTAATTTTTTATCTCCTATTTGATCACATTAAACTTATCTTGGTTTATAGATTTTTACCTTCTAAGTTCCTATGCATTATTGTTCTTTATAGCATCAGACTTTTCTTTTGTCATCAGATACATTTGTAGTTGATCTTCCTTTTGATTTTGATCCAACTGCTTCATTAGTACTGAAGTTACTTATAATCTTTCACTCTTCCCCAGTATTCTGAACATCTTCTGACCTGAGGGTCTCCTCTTTCCAATTTCATCTCTTTTACTAATTTAGTATTACTATGGGATTTTCTTGGTAAAGATATTGGTATAGTTGCCATTTTCCATTTCCTTCTCTCAAAGAAAGAATAGAGAAAAAAATAGCTGAGGAAAAAGGGAAGCAAAAGGTAAAGGAGAAAGGGGTCCAATTAAGTACATAATTCCAGAGAATAGCAAGGAGAAATTTAAAAAAAAAAAGGTTTTCTTAAAAGAACAATGCAAAGAAATAGGAGAAAATGAGAGTGAGTGGGAATTAGAGATTTCAGTGGAGTATGTCATGCAAGAATGAACATGATAAAAGATGAAAATGGTAGGAATTTATTTTTTTTTATTTTTGCTTTTTTAAAAATATTTTATAATAACTTTATATTGACAGAATCCATGCCAGGGTAATTTTTTTACATTATCCCTTGCACTCGCTTCTGTTCCGATTTTTCCCCTCCCTCCCTTCACCCCCTCCCCTAGATGGCAAGCAGTCCTATATATGTTAGATATGCTGCAGTATATCCTAGATACAATATATGTTTGCAGAACTGAACAGTTCTCTTGTTGCACAGGGAGAAATGGATTCAGAAGGTAAAAACAACTCGGAAAGAAAAACAAAAATGCAAATAGTTCACATTCGTTTCCCAGTGTTCTTTCTTTGGGTGTAGCTGCTTCTGTCCATCATTTATCAATTGAAATTGAGTCTTTGTCAAAGAAATCCACTTCCATCAGAATACATCCTCATACAATATCGTTGTCGAAGTGTATAATGATCTCCTGGTTCTGCTCATTTCACTTAGCATCAGTTCATGTAAGTCTCTCCAGTCCTCTCTGTATTCATCCTGCTGGTCATTTCTTACAATACAATAATATTCCATAACATTCATATACCACAATTTACCGAGCCATTCTCTAATTGATGGGCATCCATTCAATTTCCAGTTTCTAGCCACTACAAACAGGATTGCCACAAACAGAAAATGGGTAGGAATTTAACAAACTGAAGAGATTAAGAAATGGCAAGAAAATATAAAGGAACTATGAAAGAAAGGTAAAGATGTTAACATCACCAATAACCTGTCATTTTAAATGAATGGGTTTTTTTTTTGGTTTATTTATTTTTAATACACATTTTATGAATTATGTTGGGAGAGAAAAATCAGAGCAAATAGGGAGACCATGGGGGGGGGGGGGGACAGAAAAAAAGAAATGAACATAGCATGTGTTGATTTACATTGTCTCCTTAATTCTTTTTCTAGTTGCAGATGGCATTTTCTGTCCAAAGTCTATTGGGATTCCTTTGGATCACTGAATTGCTGAGAACAAAGCCTTTCATAGTTGATAATCGCATAATCTTCCTGTAATTGTGTACAATATATTCCCGGTTCTGCTTGTTTCTCTCAACATCAGTTCATGTAAATCTTTCCAGGCCTTTCTATAATGAGCTTGTTCGTTGTTTTTTATAAACAATAATATTCCATTGTCTTCATGTATCCCAACTTATTTAGCCACTTCCCAATTGATGGACATCCACTCCTTTTCCAATTCTTTGTGAACACAAAAAGAGCTGCTACAAACATTTTTGCACATGTGGGTCCTTTTCCTTCCTTTGTGATTTCCCTGTGATACAGACCCAGTATTGGCGCTGCTGAGTCAAAGGATATGCACAGTTTGATAGCTCTTTGGGCATAGTTCCAGATTGCTCTCCAGAATGGTTGGATCATTTCACAACTACATTTCACAACAATGCATTAGGGTCTCTGTCTTCTTGGGTTTTTAATGATAGTATTATAAAATTTTGCGGAACTCAGGAAGTACAGATTCTTTATTAAAGTAGTAGTCCTTTATTTTATCTTATAAAATCTTTTACACATATCTTTTAAAATTATGCTTTTAAACTAATAGTAGAATAACTTTACAATAGGGTTTGGACACTTTGAGTTTTTTATTTGTGAAGATTGTCCAATTTAGGGAACATAGTATTTTGAGTTTTGTTTTGAGTTTTTTTTGTCTAGAAAAATGAAAAATGAAAATCAATAATTTCATACTCTCAAAGTGAATAGAGACATATGTATTCATCATTTAACTATTTAAAAAGTTCTACAGCAATTAATTGAAGGAATTAATTACAAGGACATTGAGTTTAGAGAACTGAAAGCGAATCTAGCATATCTTTCCACCTCCCAACTCCCTTCATTGTACAGATGAAAAATTGAATGACCTGCCCAAGATGACTCAGGTTTCTTAACTCTAAATCCAGTGTTCTTTATACCACACTATGCTGCCTTTTTCAATCTGATTTTTATAGTACTCTGCTACTGTATTAAGTAACTGTCTTTTTGGAGGTAACATAATCTTATCAATAGTTCCATCTTGAGAAAAAAAGCCTAAAGCAGTGTCCTGTTGCAAGAAGTAAAAAATAACTTTTAGGACTCAAGTAATGATACTCCCACAAACCTCTGTTCTGGTCACACTACATTTGGAGTATTAGGTTCTGTTTTGTAAGATATTATTTTAGTAAAGATATTGATAAATTGGAGAGTATTCATATGATACTTGTTATATTATGAATTGAAGACAACCATGATATTGTAGATTTCTGTTGATATCATAGGAGAAGCAGTTGAAGGAATTTGAAATGTTTAAATTGAAAACAGAAGACATTTCCCATGAGGGAAACATACTGTTTTCAAATATTTGTTAAGGGCTGTGACATGGTGGAGAGAGCGGGTGTCTTCTGCTTGGCCCCAGGTAAAAGAACCAGGAGCAATGTTAGTTAAAGAAGTAATTTTACACTCGATATCAAGAAGAAATTCCTAAGAGTTAAACTTCTTACTCTCTCTCCCTCTTGGAATGTACTTGTTCCTCAACTCTGTATCATAGAATCTTCTTTCTTCCTTTAGGATACACACACCTTCTGTTAGAGGCTTTATGTCTCCAATCATTAGGGCTTTTTGTCCCAAACCACCTTATATTCAAATATTTTGTATTTTTAAATATTTAATCTCTTTATATTTATTCTTTTTATGCTTATATTTGCTTGCTGTATTCCCATTAGAATATAAACTTCTTGGGAATAAGGTTTATTTCTTCTATTCTATCTTTATTTTCCTTCAAGTTTCAGTTGAAATCCTGTCTCCTGTAAGAAGCCTTTCCTGTTCCTCCTTAATCTTAGCATCCTCCCTCTGAGACTATTCCCAATTTATTTATGTAAATCTTGTATATAATTGTGTGAACATTATCTTCCCTACTAGACTTTGTGAGCATTTTGTGGGCAGGGACTGTCTTTTCAGCACATAGTAGGTACTTAATAAATGCTTATTAATATCCAGGTTGGAATTCCAATTCCTAGATTTTGGGAGAGTAGCTTCTGTTTCACAAATCAGCATTCTTTTTTCTTTTTCTTTTTTTTTTTAACCTTTCTTTTTTTTTTTAATAATAGCTTTTTGTTTTCAAAATACATGCAGCAAGTTTTCAGTATTCACCCTTGCAAAACCCTGCATTCCAAATTTTTCTCCTTACTTTTTTCCCCACCCTCTCCCCCAGATAGATAGCAAGTAATCCAATATATGTTAAACATATACAGCTCTTCCACCCATATTTCCACATTTATCAGGTCAGCATTCTTTTTATGTTTTTTCATCGGTGCTTTTTCTAGTGCACCATTTTATCTGTCAGTTAAGTTACTTAAAAATAAATTTTAAAGTACGTCTTTCTGTGCCTGAATGTGCTGTTTGTTTGTTTTTAAACAACTCTTCAAATTCAACTCAACCAACAATTGTAGATAGCTGCTATATGTTCTAAACTGTGCTAACCTCTGAAGATAGCTAAATTAAAACAATGTAGCCTGCTGTCGAGGAATTTGTTAGCTAATGATTGGCAAAGGATACACACATAAGATGTTGCTTGGTGGTCTTTGATGGGACAAGACTGAGATCCAGACAAAATATTCTAGGAAAATTTTTAGTTGTGGGAATCTAGAACAATTTCATGCAAGGGAGTAGTACTAAAGCAAATATTTAAAGGAAAATGATTTCTACAGGTAGAGCAAATAAAAAGGAGATAAGTGCAGATTAGTTCTAGGCTTAGGAGACAGGCTTGAAATTAGAGAACAGCTAGCAGTCCAATTTGGCCCAAAGATAAAAGTACATGAATACAAGTAGTTTGCAATGATTTTGAAAACGAAACCTGAAGACAGATTGTTGAGGACCTTAAATGCTAGCCAAAAAAGTTTGTATTTTATTTTATAGGAACCCAACATGTATTTTTGAGCAGGAAGCCTCTGTGTCTTAAAAATATTATTTGAGCATCTGTATGAAATAGGGATCACAGAGGGGGAGAGACCAGAGGCAATAATGAGACCAGAGTGGACGCTGATAGAATAGTGGAAGGTGATTGAGAGAGCCTGAAGTTGTGGCAGTTGATATGGAGAGTAATATTGTGGACACTGAATTAGCAAACTTGGATATGTTAGGAGTGAAGGAGAAGGAATAATCAAAGATGTCATATAGTGTTATAAGGTTTTGAGTCTGAGTCCATTGGGAGCATAGGATATTATGAATGGAAATGAGGAATTTAGACAATAGGAATGTTTTAAAGAAGGTGAAGCTTTTTTTTTTTTTTTTTGCAGGCACTTCTGGAGATCTTAATAGAGACATATGACTGCAGTTTAGGGGGAGAGTAATTCTGATTGAACATATGTGATTGAACATGTATTCTACATGAACACATTTATCTATACATATATGCACAAATACATAGACATATACACATATACATGTCTGCTTAGAGATGATAAATTTAACTCTTAAGAATTTGAGATTAAATTCTTAAGGTTATTGATTAAATTATTGAAAAAACAGGAGGAGAATGAGGAAAGATGATATTTTGGGATCTAAAAGAGGAGATAATATCATATAGAAAAGGAAGGCAAAAGAGCAATGAAGGTACCAGTTAAGAATTGTTAATTTTTGCTTTTTAATTATTAACCTGTGGTTTCCAGGCTATGAAAAGCAACTTCTGTAAGTTCTTTCAAGTACCTTAGATCTTTGAAATTAGAACCCTTTTAGTCCTCTGCTTAAATTCCTCACAATCTTTCAGAAGGCATTTTTAGGATACAGAAAATGATTATGTAATCAATCAGTGGAATAGATTAGGTTCACAGGACAAAATAGTTAGAGGCTATAGTAATTTAGTGTTTGACAAACTCAAAGACCTCTCCACTTTTGGACAAGAACTCAGTATTTGACAAAAACTGCTGGGCAAATGTATGACAGAAACCAGGCATTGACCTACACGTAACACCCTGTACCAAGATAAAGTTGAAATGGGTTCATGATTTTGACATAAAGAATGATATTAAAAGTAAATTAGGAGGCTTATTCATCTAAATTAGAATTTTTGTTATATGTAAACATTTCATTTCCTCATTTTTTTTTGTTGCAGAGTGATCCCAGGTGAATGTTCTAAATAATGACTTAAGTCAAAGCTACATAGTATTAATTAAAAATCAATTAAATAGTTTGAAATTGTGTTTACCAG
Source organism: Antechinus flavipes (assembly GCF_016432865.1). Taxonomy (NCBI): domain Eukaryota; kingdom Metazoa; phylum Chordata; class Mammalia; order Dasyuromorphia; family Dasyuridae; genus Antechinus; species Antechinus flavipes. The sequence goes on from NC_067401.1 coordinate 103,397,578, forward strand.
ATATTAAGTATTAGTATTTCATTCTTTCTGCTGTTTGAAATTTATATTGAAATCTTAGAATTGTGATAATGTTGCCCTGTTTCCTTATTTTACTGATAAGGAAACTGAAGCAAAGAGAAGGTAACTAATTTACTTATGGTAGAGTTAAGAGTAGAAATCCATTCCTTCTGATTTCTTAATCATTTCTACCTAGTTATGAAGCATTATATCTTCCATGTTGGTCCCAGAGAACACAGTGTAATTGTTTCTCATGTTGAGGCACATTTATTTGAATAATAAAAGCACTTGCAGATTTTAAGTAACAATAAGAGTGTTCTTGTTTAACATGGCCTCATTTTGAAATCTGCAGAAAGTAAATGTCTTTATTGTTTATGTTGCTGAGAGCTCTAATTGATTTTCCTTTAGAGCTATATAATTTCCCACAGAAATAGGCATTTTTTTCTTTGTTGTTTATCTTAATATTTTCTTTCTTTGAATGTTGGATATTTTAATAAATATTGTATCCTGTTGTTTTTTGTTTTTCAGGATGACTTCGATGTTGATCATTTTGTTTCTGACTGTAGGAAACGGGTCCAATTGGAAGAACTTAGAGATGATCTGGAACTTTATTACAAACTTCTTAAAACAGCCATGGTAGAACTCATTAATAAGGATTATGCAGACTTTGTCAATCTTTCAACAAACTTAGTAAGCATTCAAGTTGGATATCTATATAGTTTTTAATATTTTTATCTGAGTAATATTATGTTTGAAATTTTCCATTCTAGCATCTACTCTTGATTGATTTTGGAAGTCTGAAGTACCTACTTAACAGAGAAGCTTTAAGTTTATTAAATTTTAATTTCTTTTTTTTTAAACTCAGGCATTTGAAAATTATTTTTCTTTAAATGGGTTCCTATATTCTGTCTTTTTCAGTTAGCTCTAAATAAAAGTTAGAACTCTATTAAATGGCAATATATGATGTTTATGACTATTGGGGGGAAATTTTCCATTTATTAAAAGTAAAAACTTCAATGACTCAGTCAAATTGGGGACCAGCCTAAAATAATAAAAAGTGAAAATGTAGATTATTTTAAAAGAAATTTGCCGTGGTATAAATGCTAAATTAGAATGAAGCTAAGGGAATATATACCCTTAAATATTCTTAGGAGACTTATTCTAAATAATTTATGTAACTAGTCTCATAAAAAAGGAAAGGTCCAAATGCATTAGGATATAATATTTGAGTAGTTCTCCTTCCTTTTTAGAATTTTAATTTGCCTTGTAAACTCTTCTTTTACTGATAAAGCAAAAGTAAATCAGCTTAGCTCTTTTTAAATTCTAGAGATAGTTCAAATTAATGATTATTCTCTTTGCTTTTGGAAATTTACAGCTTAAAGTACCAATAGATTGAGCTGAATTCTTCAAGTGATTATTCTACTATATTCTATTTCTAGTACTTTTTTCTTTTTGTCTCCCCAGAGCTTACACGGGCCCTGGTATATAATAATCATGTAATAAATGTTTGTGATAAGTTGCTCCATTTTGCCTAGAGTTTTCTAAAAATATATTTTGGTTGTTGATTATCATAAGTAAATAATAAAAGCACATTTCTTCCATTTGTTTTTCAAATTAGTTTCATTCCCTCCTTTCTCTCTCTCTACCCCTTCCTTACCCCAATTTTCACGTCTTCACCTCTTTTTCTTCTTTGAATGTGTGTTATTTCTCTCTCTCTGTCTTTCTCTCTCTCTCTTTCTCTCTCTCTCTCTCTCTCTCTCTCTCACACACACACACACACACACACACACACACACACACACAGACACAGACACACATTCTCTCTGATTTTTGAGGCTTCATACAAAACAATTTTTATTATGTTGCCATATGGTTTATGTTGGAAGACATATTCAGTAACAGTAGTTGGAAAATTATGTTTCTGTTAGTTTGATTGCTGCATTATATAATATTAGATTTTTTTGATATAGAAGATGAATTGAAGATTGAATATAGATTTCAAAATAAGTGAATATAAGTTTAATACTATTTTCTTGTTGACATCATAATTATTACCCCTGATAACTATAATGTGTGTTTGTTAACAAAATTTCCCATTTAGGTTGGCATGGACAAAGCCCTCAACCAGCTCTCTGTGCCTTTGGGACAGTTACGAGAAGAGGTTATGGTGGGTATAAAATAATGAGTAAGGCACTACATAGTAAAGCATAGAATATTTATTATTTTGTAGAGAAATAATTGGGTAAATTAGTATAGTTCCATCCATAAATGAATTTTTTTAATAATTATAACTTTTTATTGACAGAGCCCATGACTAATTTTTTACAACATTATCCTTTGCACTCACTTCTGTTTGAAATGTTTTTGTCTTACTTGTGAAGTGTTTTCACAAATTTTAAGAATTTGATTTGATGAAAAATGAAAGCAACAGATTTTGTAAATGAAAGTGAAAACCTAAAAATCTCTTGCTATCTGCTTCACTGGTAGAACATATATATATGTATGTATATATGTATATGTATATGTAAAATAATTGTCCATATATTTTGTTACTTAATCATATCATATATGCTACTGAACATTCACAGTCATTAAAGGCTAGAGGACAGTCCTTATACTTTTTAAAATTTTAATTTCTTCTTAGATTTGTTGAGGTCGTTTTGGGGATCAATTTGATCTTATAGAGTCCTTTGTGTTATAGATTCTTTGAATTAAATTATAGGAATCTTACTTTTAAAAATTATGTCCTTGAGTAGATATAAGGATATCATATAATCAGATTTACTTTAGATTAGTAGTCTTCATCTTTTTCCTGAGTAGTGAATTTTGTTTTTTATAAGTTTTAATGATTATAGAAGCTACTGATGAAAGGTTTGGCCATGTTGTTACCCCAACCTCTTCTCTTCCCCTGAGATTTTGCCAAAGAATTCTAATATCAAAGAGGAATGTTGAAGAGTCTTGAAGATCCTAAAACTCATGGGTATCTAAAAATGTCATTATTGGAACAGTACCAACCCTGAAAGAATTTATTTCCAAAAATACTTAAATGTATCATTTTTGTTTAGTTTTGTCATATGCATTGCTATTGAATTGGTTTATGTTAATATCAAATATGTCAAAACCTTTTTTTTTTTTCAGGCCAAATTTTTGGTCTATAACGGTTAGGTACTTAAATTTTTTTTAGATCTAATTATAAAGTGCATGCCATTTTATATTGACTATAAATTATAGTTTCATGACCAAGTCTTCTCCATTCTTTTTTTTCCCTCCATTCTTTATAAAAAAGACCCTTACTCATCCTGCCATCCTCTCAAATTATTACTCTTTATTTCTCTTCCCTTTTATAGCCAAGCTGCTGGGGAAAATGTTCTACATTTGTCTGTTTTTCTCATGCATTTTTCACTTTTTTAAATTGTGATTTTCTACCCAATCAGTTGAATTGTTTTCTTCAGGATTCTTAGTTATTTCTTAATTGTCACATCATCTCCGTGATGATCTCTCTTCTTTACATTTTCATGATGCTAGTCTCCTTGTTCTCCAACCCATCTGACTGCTCCCTCTGTATATCTCCTTTATCAGATATTCATCAGGTGATGCCTACTAAGGATGAGTATCACTAAAAGTTCTGTCCTGGGCTCAATTTTTCTTTTCCTCTATGCTGGTTTCTTTGGTGACCTCATCATCTTCCCCAGATTCAATTGAAATCTGATCTGATTTTCAGATCTATTTATATCTACTCCTAAGCCGTCTCCAGACTTCCTGGTCTTGCATTTCAAACTGTATGTCCTATAAACATCTTAAACTCAAATCTGTGTAAAACTTAAATTGAGTTCATTACTCTCTCCTCTTCTCCCAAGCCTTCCTTTTCCCCCTAATTCTACTGTTAACTGTTTACTATCATCTTCCCAGTTACCCAGGCTTGTAACCTTAGTATCATTCTTAATTCTTCACAGTCTTTCACTTCTCATATACAATCTGTTGCCAAAGCCTGTCAGTTTTATTTTCTTAATTAACATCTGTCACATATGTCTCTTTCTTTCCTCTAATTCTATCACTACTTTGGTGCAGGCTGTTATCCCCTGACACTGGGATTACTGCAGTAATCCAGTGGTTGGTTTCCCTGTTGTTTTTCTCTATCCATTTCATTCTATGCTTTACTCATTTGCCAGAATGTTCTTCCTGAAATGCAGGTCTGACCATGTCATCCCCCTACCCTCACTTTCACTCAATTTCAGTAGTTCCCTATCACCTTCAGCATCAAGACAAAATCTGATTTAAAGTATGCACTTTTTCTACCTTTCTAGTTTTCTTATATCACCTTTCCTTTCCCTCATATGTCATATAATCCAGTGACATAGGTCTTTTTGCTGTTCCTTGAACAAAACATTCTATCTCTGATATAGATATTTTCCTCATCTCTCACATCTAGAATTCCCTATGTCTGTGGTGTCCCTGGTTTCATACAAGTGCCAGCTAAAGTCTACCCTTCAATTAGAAGTCTTTCCTAATCCTCCTTAATGCTACTGCCTTTCCTCTTGTTCATTATCTTTAATTTATCTTATAGATAAGTTACTTTCTCTACCGATTTGACAAAACCATCCATATGGTTTTCCCTATAGTCCATATAGTCCATATAGTCTATTCCAACTAACCCTATTTGCTTTATCTCATACCATTTATGAGTTTTCTCATATATTCTCTATGTGCTATTTCCTGAACACATCCTTGCTTTTCCTTTCCCTTTTTCTTCATGTTAATACATAATCTTAGAATTCCTATTCATAAAATCTTCATTTTTTGCATTCCCCCTTTCCTTCTAAGATCCAAATTAAATATCATCTCTTCCTCTTATTCTTCACTGATTCACATCCCCAAATTAAATGATTCCTCTTTTATCTACTCTGACACCACTTTATTTTCTTAGTATTTAAGATTTTATTTTGTATTTTATTTTATTTTTACATGTCTTAACTTTCCTCTACTATGTCTATTTAGCTTTTTTCCCTATTGCCATATATTGCTTATAGTTTTATGTGATTAATATTTGCTGAATAAGTGAACTTTTTGTTTTTTTCTTTACATTTACTAAGGTCTTTTAGAGTCTTCTTTTCATCTTGGTCACTCTAATTCAGATATTAATTACCTCCCATCAGGATTATCAAAATAATCTTCTAATTCCTTTCCTGTTTGGTCTGTTCCACTTTCCACCTCTATAGTCGTAATTTTCCTAAAACTCCATTGTCACGTATAGCATCCCTTCCTGTAATTTAAATTGCCCTACTATTGTCTATCATATAAAATTGGGTTTTATAAAGTTTATACTTTGTGTTTTCATAGTACTGGTACAATGCTGACAGGCTCTCAGCATATACTTATGTAACTGAATAAGTAAAAAGCTAATATTATACTCCATTTGTTTCAGCCATGGATTTATTTGTTTTTAATTTCTCTTATTCCCTCTTTTTTAAGAGCCTTAAGTCAACTGTCAGTGAGGGAATTCGGGCAGTTGATGAGCGAATGTCTAAACAAGAGGATATTAGAAGGAAAAAGGTATGTGCAAATATATAAAATGCCACATTGAAATCTTTTTAAGAAGAATAGCAGTAGAGGAAAAATAACAAGGCAATTTACTAGTTGTTGATGTATTATAATTTTATTTATTAACTTGCCCATCTTTGCTTTGTTGTTTTTTTAAATACAGCAGTCTCTGGCTTCTTTGTCATATGTTTTCAGGATCTTTTCCCTATATACTATTTTTCTCATACTTAAAAAAAAAAAAAAACCCTTCATATGTTTAATCTTACATTAGATAGTAAATAGGTCAGATAATAAAATTAGAGAATTTTTAGAAATCTAGTCCAGATGTCGATTGACATTGAAAAAAAATGTCTAGTGTTAAAAATAGGTGTTAAGTGATTTGCCTAAGCTCATACAATTAATTAATACGGATCTGGGGCTAGAATAAAACCAAGACTTCCTCAGGTTACTACTATTTCTGATAATAATGATAGTAGCTAACAGTTACATAGGTCTTTGAGTTTTGCAAAATGCTTAACAACCCTGTAAGGCAGGGGTCCTCAAACTTTTTAAATAGGGGGCCAGTTCACTGTCCCTCAGACTGTTGGAGGGCCAGATTAGAGTAAAAACAAAAACTTTGGTTTGTGGGCCTTTAAATAAAGAAACTTCATATCCCTGGGTGAGGGGAATAATCGTCCTCAGCTGCTGCATCTGGCTTGCGGGCTGTAGTTTGAGGACTTCTTCTGTAAGGTAAGTATATCAGGTAATATCCCATTGTTCAGATAAGAAAACTGACACAAAGAGAGATTAAGTAACATCCCTATGGACTCAACACAGTAATGACTTCTTAATTTTGTGTATGAAGAAATGGAATAAGAGATATGTGAGTTATCTAAAGTTACACAAGTGCAGGACTAGGAATAAAACTCAAGTCTCACATCTTAACGTAGTGATCTTTCCAAAAAACCATGCTGTGAGATATCTTCCACAAAAATCTTATTTATCAATGTCTATAGCCATATCACCTGAAGACACATAATCTCATCTGATCATAGAAGCCTAGGAGGATTACTATCTGGATTTAAAACCCCTTGGAATTATAGATGTTGAACATCTAAAAAGTATGACATAGAGAAAAAATAACTGCAGAATGATTGCCAAATTTCATTGCTAAAGGGACTTTCCAACAGCAACTCCCCAAGAGGAAAAAGTAGAGAAAATACACACACACAGACACAGACACACACTCATACACACACACACACACACACACGTAAACTTTCCTAAAACTGGGAAGAAAACAAATCTTGACTTAGCTATCTACTTATTTCTGATCATTTTGTTCTTATTAGCTCTTATCCATGTCACAAAGCTTATCTTTTATAAAGATAGTGTTTTTATGCATCTCTTCAATATACTTCTTTCGGTCTGTTTCAGCTATTTAGAAAGTGCTTAACTTTAGTTAAACTTAATATAATAAAGACTGTCTATAAAATTATATCTATTTACTCCCACGTGTACTTGTGAATTTGATGGTTATAGTTACGCTTCTTGATATATACTTAGTGCATATATGCATAGAGAAAGATCTAACAAGAAAATAAGCACAGTTAAAATTAAAGGAACTCAGAAAAATTAAGATAGAAAAATTCATGGTTAGAAAATTAGGGGGAGGGCAGCTAGATGACATAATAGATAGAGCCCGGGCCTTGGAGTCAGGAGAATATGGATTCATATTCAGCCTCAGACACTTAACCCTTACTAGCTGTGTGACCCTCAGTAAGTCACTTAACCACAACTACTTTGGCAAAAAAAAAAGAAAAAGGAAGGGTGAGAGAAGCAAGGATAGAAAAATTTGAGGAATAAGGAATGTCAGCATTTGTTGTAATAATAAATTTATTGTGCTGTAACGAAACAGGAAATATATATTTCTTGTAGAAAGTCAATATATCTTTGTATTTTCAATGACAAATGTTGACATAGAAAATCATAATTCAAAAGTTTTGATTGAACAAACATCACCCTGAAGTCTAGTTCTGAGGTTAGACACAGGAAGTAAGGTAACAAAGTTAAAACATCATGAAAAGATTTCTTTCTTTTTTGCTTTATTCTTTACAGATGTGTGTATTAAGACTTATTCAAGTTATTCGCTCAGTTGAGAAAATTGAAAAAATATTAAATTCCCAAAATTCTAAGGAGACATCTTCTTTAGAAGCAAGCAGGTAAATATGTAAGATAGTCTTTTCCAAATGTATTCATAAAATTTTTTAAACTATAATGCCAATCATAATTAGCTTATCACAGTCTTTTAAGTTGTGGCTTACTAAAATAAAGAACAAAATGGACCTACATGAACTTTTAAAATTCGTAATATTAAAAGTTTAGGTTTTTGACATTTAGATAATATTCTCAATGTTTTAAAATATGTCATTTGAATTACATCTCCTATACCTAACTTTTCACAGCAATTATAGTCTAGAAGTTCTCATCCTGACATCAGGAAATGAAAAATAGAATGTTTTTGCTGTAAGACCTTTGTCTCTGAAATTTCTCCTCTTGATTTATACAGTCCTTGTTGACCTTTGGGGCATGATACATTTGTCAGACTAGAATACTCTAGGTTTGTTGCTGATTTTAAAATATTTTGATTAGTCTATAAAAACTTGTTACTGCCTATTTCTTCTTACAACTCTCTTAATTTCTTCCCTAAAGTGTTATCTGGATGCTATATTACTTGGTGCAGATATGTTTAGTATTGATATTACCTCATTATCTATGATACCCTTTAGCAAGATATAGTATCTTCCTTATCATTTTTAATTAGATCTGTTTTTTACTTTTGCTTGATCTGAGATCAAGATTGCTACCCCTGTTTTTTTTTTTTTGTTGTTGTTGTTTATTTTACTTCAACTGAAGCATAATAGACTCTGATCCAGCCTTTTACCTTTAATCTTTATTATCTGTCTGCTTCAAATGTGTTTCTCATAAACAACATATTGTAAGATTCTGGCTTTTAATCCAGACTGCTATCTATTTCCATTTTATGGGAGAGTTCATTCCATTCGCATTCACAGTTTAAATTACTAACTCTGTATTTTTCATCATCCTGTTTTTCCCAAGTTATACTTTTCCCTTTCCTTTCTCCCTTTCCCTCCTCACCAGTGTTTTGCTTTTGACACCATCTCCCTCAATCTGCCCTTCCCCTTTTCAGACCCTTCCCTCTTTCTTATTCCTTTCCCCTTTTACTTCTGCCCTCACTTCTATTGACCTCCCCCTCTCTTTTTCCCTTTCCCCTTCTACTTCGCTATATGGTGAGACAAGTTTATATACCAAATTAAATATGTATGGTGTTCCCTCTTTGAGCCAAATCTGATGAGATTAAGGTTCAAACAATGTTCATCCTCCTCCCTTCTTTCCTTCAACTGTAATAGGTATTTTTTGTCTCTTTATGTGATGTAATTTTACTCCATTTTATCTCCCTTTTCCTCTTCTTCCAGTACTATCCTCTTTTCCACTCCTAGTTTCTTTTTTATATCATCACATTACAGTCAACTTACATCTCTACCCTGTAAGTATACACTTAACAAAGATCCAGTTCTCAAGAGTTATGCATATCATCTTCCCATGTAGGGATGAAAGCTTTTTAATCTTTAAAAAAGTTTATTTTTTCCCTTTCCCTTTATACTTTGTTATATTTCTCTTGAGTTCTGTATTTAAAGATCAGTTTTTTGGTTTAGCTCTTATCTTTTCATCAAAAATAATTGAAAATCCCCTATTTCATTGAATATCCATCTTTTCTCCAGAAAGATAATGCTTAGTTTTGTTAGGTAGTTGATTCTTAGCTACAATCCCAGCTCCTTTGCCCTCTGGAATATCTTTTTCTAGGACTTTGATCCTTTAAAGTAGAAGCTGCTAGATCCTGCGTAATGTTGATTGTGGCTCCTCGGTATTTGAATTGTTTCTTTCTGGCTGCTTGCAATATTTTCTCCTAGATCTGATAATTCTGGAATTTAGTTACAATATTCCTTGGAGTTTTTATTTTGGGATCTCTTTCAGATGATGATCAGTGGATTCTTTCAATGGCTATTTTACCCTCTGGTTCTAAGATATCAGGGCAGTTTTCCTTGATGAAAAATGTTGTCCAGACTCTTTTTTTCATTATGGTTTTCAGGTAATTCAATAATTCTTCAGTTGTCTCTTCTGGATCTATTTTCCAGGTCAGTTGTTTTTCCAATGAGGTGTTTTACATTTTCTTTTTTTTTTTTTTTTTTTTTTTTTAGTTTTAATTTCATTTGAGTGATTCTTGATGTCTCATTATATCATTACTTTCATTTATCCAATTCTAATTTTTAGTGAATTATTTTCTTCAGTTAGTTATTTTTATCCCCTTTTACACTTGGCCAATTGTACTTTTAAAGGAGTTGTTTTGTTTGTTGGATTTTTTTTTTCCATTTCACCAATTCTATTTTTAAAGGAGTTGTTCTCTTCAGTCAGTTTCTGTGTTTCCTTTTCCAAAATCTTGTGCAAAATTCTCATTTCCTTTCCTAGTTTTCTTCTGACTCTTTTAAGATCCTTTTTGAATTCTTCCAAGAGAACCTTTTAAGTTGGAAACCAATTCATATCTCTCTTTGAGACTTCATCTGGAGGCATTTTGCCTTTAGCAACCTTAGCATTTGGGTTCTGTTCTTCCCTGTCTCCATAATAGCTATCTATCATCAGACCTCTTTTTGTTTTTTTGCTCAATTTTAAAGGTTGAGATCTGCTTCTGAGGCATAGGGGAGATTTGTCTCAGGCTTTATGCTGTGCTGAGGCTGGTGCTATAGACTTTTTTCTGTAGGCCTGGCCAAGTCTCGCCTGTTATACTGGGGTTCACAGCTCATTATTTGCCTTCTGTAGTTGTGTTGGAGGTTTCAGAGGTAATCTGCTGATTTACTGTGCTGAACTATCCAATGCTGCTGTATTTTGGCTAAGAGCCTCCCCCTATATTCCCTGCTCAGAGCCCTCTGCCCTGGGCCTCCCCGGTGCACTTGTGCTGGGCTATGTTCCCCTTTGCCCAATTGAGACAGACCTTTCCTGAAATCTTCCAAGATATCTTCTGCTGGAAATTTGTTATACTCCAAATATTTGTGGGTTCTATCCCTCCAAAATCCATTAAGATGCTTGACTTAGTATTAATTCTGAAGGAACCCAGGAAGAGCTCAGCCAAAGTTATGTATACTTTCTTCCATCTTGGCTGCCCCAATAAAAAACTTTTTAAATGAAGATTAATGTACCTTGACTGTAAAGTGGTGAATAGGGCAACTGTTATTAATGTAATAAGCATAATGTGCAACTTAATAAACATTCGTACTAATTTCTGATAACCATCTAAAAGATTTCTAAGAGATTATAACACTAGAACTAGGATTTTAACTTTTTTTGTATCATGGTTGCGTTGTTAATCTGATAAAAGCCTAAAGACCCTTTCTCATAATAATATTTTTAAATACATAAAATAAAATAGAGAGGATAATAAAGGAAGCAAATTGTATTGAAATAGAAATGTATTTTTTTTTCCTCATTCAGGTTCATAGACCTCTCCTCTCCAAAATGTATCAAAATATCCTTTGGATACTAAGAATCCCTGTATTAACATGATGGGAAACAACTTAGAAGATATTTATTTTTATCATAAAAGCAGAAAAGTGACAAATTAGCATAAGACAGTAAGGTGTATGAGCTCTTATATACCACTCAAACTCATGGATAAATGACTTACAGATTTTTATTAAAACTAGTATAACATTTAAGCAGTAGCATTTCTGTGTCTACACTTTCTAAGATTATGTTACTGATATTAAGAGCTCTCTCAATAGTCTTGATATAATATAAATGAGAACAAGACAATTCCTCTTACTCCTTAAGTAACCAAATTTTTATTGAGTACTATGTGCAAAACATTTTTAGACATGTATAAAGACATAATGTGTAATCTTTATCTTCAGTAGTCAATTTGAGAAGGAGATATATATATATATATACACACACACACACATATGTATATATATATATATATATATATATATATAAAATAGCTAGCAGGAAGATCATAAATATCTAATTTATATCTAAATGGTACCTAGAGTAGATCCTATCAGATTTTGGAGAATGAAATGATTGCTTCCAGTTGAATTGGCCATTGAACACAGAATAGATATGATTGAGTTGAACTTTAAAGATTTAGCAATCTTTGACTCAGAAGAAAAAACAGTCCCCTAGGCAGGGATATGTGAAAGCACAGTTTGGGAGAAAGCCCAAAATGTATTCAAGCAAATAGGTCCATTTGTGAGAAGTTGGAAGATTTGATTTGGGTCTTACATGATCTCAGTGCCAATTATTTCAGAAAGAATAAGTTATTATTGATGTCATTGCAGGAAATCTGGACCATTATAGTATGGTTCCTAACTGAAACAGTCAAGCTATGAATTTATGCTTTATCAAGTGGGATGGCAGTTTTATTCCTGCTCCTGGAATCTTATTTCTCATAATTAGTTCTCTTTCACATTAATGTTAGTTTTGCATATGTCAAGTTATTATAGAATAAAGTTATGTTGATTGAATATCTCATTTTTCCTAGCTTTCACAAAAATGAATGTTTTTATACATACACACATGTGTATATGCATGCACATACATGTATGCACATGTGCATGTAAATTTATTTCTTTTATAAGATACAAAGGAAGGAAAGAAGGAAATAAGTACTTACTATGTGCCAGGTACTATGTTAAGGACTCAGGAGCAGAATAGGTAGGGGGAAAGATGAAGGTACCTGACATAGGAGCATAGGACACAAAGAGAGGTCTGGTTGAGACCCTCTTTACAAAATGGAAGCTGCAGGAAGAGCTCACTAATGGAACAAAGGGGTATATCTTGCAGAAAGAGATTCTAGATTGAGGAGGCACTAAGGGTAGTTGGAAAACAGTAATTGTGTGTCATTTGAAAACCTTATCTTGTTCTGGGTTTGGACTTCTACTTTTGGAGGCACATTATAGTTTCACGCTCAGAATGAGGAAGGATAAGATTTTTAGTTAACCAATTCTAAAAAGTGAAAATATGTTTTTATTTACATAATAAGAAAGAATATAGAATACAGAGATCAAGTTGTAGAGTAGAGTACAAGTTCCCCAGTGTAGCAGGGAAAGATTAAAGATGAGTGAGAGAATGGAGATGATAGGGTAGTCTGGAGAAGACATGACCCAATTTAGACCTACTCTTTAGTACCAGGACGTAGCAGTATTGGAAGAGAAAAAGGGTTATATATAGGTAAAAGAAAAGTAGAATTCATAGGTCTTAGCAACTGAGTGAATATTGAGAGTGAGAGTAAAGAATTGAAGATGAAATTAAAGGCATAAATAATAGCAGAGATTGTCATCCTTGTTTACAGATAACAAGATGGATTATTTAGAAAATCAGAGGAAAAATATAGATAATAGCTTCAGGAAAGTAAAATACAAAATCCTCCCTCTCCTTGTCAATATTTCCTCTTAACAATAATATGAACCAAAAGAAATTATAGAGAAATCTCATTAAAAACAATTACAAAATACATATAATATGAAGGAATTAATATTTAGAAAGTCAAGACATAAACACAATTACAAAATATGAAAATAAAAGAACACTTGAAAATTGATAAGCATTCTGCATAGTCAGGTAGAGGCAACATAATAAAGTTAAAAATATTTACCCCAGTTAATTTATAGTTTTAGTACTGCACTTGTCAAACTACCAAAGACATAGAGTTAAAATGACAACAAAATTCAAACTGTGTTATAAAACAGTAATCATCAGAACTATCAAAGAGCATTCTATACTCTGCATTGTAGACGCAAGCCTACAGGGACAATTTTTTTTATTTTTAGATTATTCCAAGTTTTTTCAGTTGAAAGCAAGAAATGTTCAAACTGACAAGAGTTCTTTCATACCATCATATGTCTTTCTAAGAAGTTATTTTGAGGGCCCAATTTATAGGATTTTTGTACAAGGGATATTTCATATTCAAGATTGATCAAAGGTCTAGATTAGCTAACAGTTCAGTTAACTATTTGCTTCATCAAACAGAACCATAGTCAATTAATTTTTTTGCCATATCCTAGAGAATTGTTTTCCTAAAGCCATCTCTTATTGATCACTGGGTTCAGGGATTCTCACTTCCAAGTGGTCTGTGCCATCCTAATTTACGTTAACTAAAGTTATGTACTGCTTCCTTCTCTTAGGTGGATCATTATCTTAATCTAGTCATAGAGAATCATTTAAAGGCTTCTTCCCCTTATTAATTACATCAGTTTTGAGTCTTTTTCTATGCTGATCTGGAGAGTGAGAAGGATATTATTTCAAAATTAATAGTTAAAGATATCTGATAAAATTTCTCTTCCAGATTAATCAGTGGGCTTCAGATTAAGATAATTTTAAATCATTTAATATTTCTAGAAGAGGGAATGGAGGCTGGCTTGTCTGTTTCCACAAAATGATTTGTTATTGGTTTAAAAACAGAAAAGTTGATCATTATAACACAATCAGTAGCACTTGAATTCAGTAGCCCACTGTTCATTAAGAATGGTATTATATAATATGTATTGTAGTGTGTGTGTGTGTGTGTGTGTGTGTGTGTGTGTGTGTCTGTACACACACACACACTACAATAAACTCCACATGGATATGAGACCTATATGTAAAAGATGATATAAAAAAATTAGAGGTTATTATTTGACATGTATGTTGGCATATTCATCATTCCTTGTATTCTGTTGCTGGATCTCTTAGACCAACGTCCTAACACATGGAGGATCTTTGATAAATATACTTTAATTGCTAGCTTTCCTGTGCCCTTGCTTTTTCTGTAAGTCTTTTTTTTTTTTTTTTTTTTCCTTTTTCTTTTTTTCTTTTTTAGATAAGTCAGTCATGTTTCTCCTAAGGGCAGGGAATAAAATGCCTTTAGTTTCCTCTATAATATTCTCTTGCATCATTTTGGGGCCTGGTTATTTCACTTAGTGAGTATTTAATAGTGGTAATCAGCTAAAGGACATGTAGGAAAAGATTGTTTTCAGGTGTTTCAGTATTTTAACTCTTCATAGATTATACCAAAGTTGTTATATGTTTTCTCACACCTTCAGAAAATAGAAAAGAGATAGGTGTAATTCTGTGATAGAAACTTTAAAAATAAAGGTAGTTTGAGGGATAGAAAATTTTAAGAATGACATTATTAGGATAAAACTGGGAATAATTCTGACAAGAAATAATAATATTAATAACATATCCAAAGAATCCATGATTTCATGCATGTTAGTGGTCATAGTTAGTGAAGTTAGTGCATTTGACAGCCCATTAGGGCTCTTTTATCCTGTGTTTCTAGCTTTTTTCCCATTTTGCTAAATTGGCTGAAATTATTGAGTTTGGCCCAGTCCAGTGACTTCATTGGAATAGAGAATTTGCACAAAGGAAATATCTTTTACCAATATAGATAAACAATTATTCTACTATTTTTAATCTTATTAGAGATTTATCTTCTAACACTGAAAGGCTATGTGATTTGCTCAGGGTCATGCAAATCTATGAGTCTTAAAGGTAGGACTCTGAACCCTCTTCTGGTGCCATCTCTCTTGGTAATTTACCTTCACAAACATTTAATGTATTATGTACATTAAAGGATATAAATAGGCTAATGTAGTTAACAAAGATCTTCAAAGTCATATTCAAGGAGGTTAAGTATGAGAGATAAAAAATAGGAGCACATAGCTACAAAAAAAGGATAAAAGACTACAATGGAGCTGGAACACTTGACTGGAAAGATAAAGCCCAAATTGAGCTGAGATCTGAGAAATTATTTAAAAAAACAAAATGGACAGTTTAAGTATATTCAGAGTAAGAGGAGGAAAACAAGGGGGTCAGGGAACAGAATTACCATTTAAAGCAAATGGGAAAATTGTTTGACAGCTATGACAAAATATATTGCTCTTTTTTTTTTTCATTTGTTTCCATGTTTGTCAAAGAATGATTTTGTGTCAGAAAAGATGGAAGAGGGAATTGAAAAATAAGATATATGAAGATGTAAGATGTAAGATAGAATCTCACAATTTTAAAAGAAGTTCTTCTGAATCTTAAATGAATTATACACAGGATGCTGAAAAGATCTTACAGAATCAGTCATTGAAGTAGTCAATAATCTTTGAGGAATCAAGGAAAATATGAAAGAGAACAGAAAATTAAGGATGGATATTTTTTTAAAAGCAGATGTTAAAAATTAGTGACTTTGGTGTAATATTCAAATGTATATATTTTTTAAAATTCAGTTTAACTTTTTAAATTTCCAAATTCTTCCCCTCTCACTTCTCCCTCCCCCACCCATTAGAAAGCAAGAAAAACAAAACCTCTTACAAAACTATGTAGTCAAACCAAAGAATTCTTGCATTAGCTATATTAAAAAAAAAGTTTCCATTTACATTCCAAGTCCCTCATGTCTCTATTTTCAGGTAGGTAGCATGTTTCATTATGAGAGCTCCAAAAAATTGTAGTTATTTGTTTTGTTGTTCAGAGTTTCTATTTCAAAGTTGTTTCTCTTTGTAATGTTGTTGTATAAATTGTTTTCTTGTTGTGTAAATTTTATTTTGTATAAATTCATGTAAGTCTTCCCAATTTTCTTTGAAACTCCACCATTTCTTACAGGACAGTAGTATCCCATCATTTTCATATACCACAAGTAGTTCGGCCATTCCATGATTGATGGGCACTCCCTCACTTAGAAGGTTTTTTTTTTTTTTTTTTTGACTATTATTAAAGAGCTACTATGAATAATTTTGTACGTGTGGGTCTTTTTCCTCTGTCTTTGATCTCTAGGCTATAGATCTAGTTGCAGTTTTGCTGAGTCAGAATATATGCACAGTTTAATAGCATTTTGGACAGTTCTAAATTGCTTTCTAGAAAATTTGGACAAGTTCACAGCTCCACCAGCAATGCATTTGTGTATTTGTTTTCTCATAACCCCTCTAGCATTTGGAATTTTCCTTTTTTTATCAGTTTTACCAGTGTGATGAGTGGCACCTCTGGCTTGCTGGGTATATTTTTTTTAATTTAATTTTATTTAATAATAACTTTGTATTGACAGAATCCATGCCAGGATAATTTTTACACAGCATTATCCCTTGAAATTACTTATGTTTCGTTTTTTCCCCTCCCTCCCTCCTCCCCCCCCCCCCAAGATGGCAAGCAGTCCTATATATGTTAAATATGTTGCAGTATATCCTAGATACAATACACTTTGCAGAACTGAACAGTTCTCCCGCTGCACAGGGAGAATTGGATTCAGAAGGTAAAAATAACTCAGGAAGAAAATCAAAAATCAAATAGTTCACATTCATTTCCCAATATTCCTTCTTTGGGTGTAGCTGTTTCTATCCATCATTTATCCAATGAAACTCAGTTAAGTCTCTTTGTCAGAGAAATCCACTTCCATCAGAATACATCCTCATACAATATCGTTGTCGAAGTGTATAATGATCTCCTGGTTCTGCTCATCTCACTTAGCATCAGTCCATGTAGGTCTCTCCAAGCCTCTCTGTATTCATCCTGCTGGTCATTCCTTACAGAGCAATAATATTCCATAACATTCATATACCACAATTTACCCAGCCATTCTCCAATTGATGGGCATCCATTCATTTTCCAGTTTCTAGCCACTACAAACAGGGCTGCTACAAACATTTTGGCACATACAGGTCCCTTTCCCTTCTTTAGTATCTCTTTGGGGTATAAGCCCAATAGAAACACTGCTGGATCAAAGGGTATGCACAGTTTGATAACTTTTTGGGCATAATTCCAGATTGCTCTCCAGAATGGCTGGATTCGTTCACAACTCCACCAACAATGCATCAGTGTCCCCGTTTTCCCGCATCCCCTCCAACATTCATCATTATTTTCTCCTGTCATCTTAGCCAATCTGACAGGTGTGTTGTGATATCTTAGAGTTGTCTTAATTTGCATTTCTCTGATCAATAGTGATTCGGAACACTCTTTCATGTGAGTGGTAATAGTTTCAATTTCTTCATCTGAAAATTGTCTGTTCATATCCTTTGACCATTTATCAATTGGAGAATGGCTTGATTTTTTATAAATTTGAGTCAGTTCTCTATATATTTTGGAAATGAGGCCTTTATCAGAACCTTTAATTGTAAAGATGTTTTCCCAGTTTGTTGCTTCCCTACTAATCTTGTTTGCATTCGTTCTGTTTGTACAAAGGCTTTTTAATTTGATATAATCAAAATTTTCTATTTTGTGATCAGTAATGGTCTCTAGTTCATCTTTGGTCACAAATTTCTTTCTCCTCCACAAGTCTGAGAGATAAATTATCCTATGTTCCTCTAATTTATTTATAATCTCGTTCTTTATGCCTAGGTCATGGACCCATTTTGATCTTATCTTGGTATGTGGTGTTAAGTGTGGGTCCTTGCCTAATTTCTGCCATACTAATTTCCAGTTATCCCTTGCTGGGTATATTTAGAGAAAATATGATCATTAGAATTCTGCGTAGGTTGCAGAAAGACTTGATACAGGGAGACCAAGCAGAAGATAATTGCAGTAGTCCATGTATTAGGTGATACACCATTATGGCAACTATGTGAGGGGAGAGAAGGAGAAAATGTATCAGATACACACACACATATGTGAGACGAGTCAGGTCTGAGCCTGATTGAGAAGATAGTATCTTCATTAATTTAGAATGGTAACTACAGGTATTGCTTATACTTCAATTTCATTTTTGTGAACCTGAAAGATGGTGAATTAATAAGTCTATAAATCTCCCTAATCTTCCAGTCTGTAAACAAAACAAAAAATTATTCAAAAGATATAGTAATAAGAACTGAATTGTTAAAGTAAGGAAACAGCTTTTTTTTTTTTTAATAACTTTTTATTGATAGAACGCATGCCAGGGTAATTTTTTACAGCATTATCCCTTGCATTCACTTCTGTTCCAATTTTCCCCCTCCCTCCCTCCACTCTTTCCCCCAGATGGCAAGAGTCCTTTACATGTTGAATGGGTTACAGTATATCCTAGATACAATATATGTGTGCAGAACTGAACAGTTTTCTTGTTGCACAGGAAGAATTGAATTCAGAAGGTATAAATAACCTGGGAAGAAAAACAAAAATGCAAGCAGTTTATATTCATTTCCCAGTGTTCTTTCTCTGGGTGTAGCTGCTTCTGTCCATCTTTGATCAATTAAGGCTCTCTTTATCGAAGAGATCCACTTCCATCAGAATACATCCTCAAACAGTATCGTTGTTGAGGTATATAATGATCTCCTGGTTCTGTCTCGCCAGTCCTCTCTGTATTCATCCTGCTGGTCATTTGTAAGGAAACAGCTTTAAAGTAGATCATCTTATGAATTAATACTTGTGATTATAATTGCAAGATAACAGTTATTAACAGAGGCATGCTTCTTGTTATGCCAAAGTCCCTGAACAGCCAGACAGCTCTCCTTTTCTAGATTTTGGGGAGTACAGAACAAAGAACCAGAACCCAGGGAGTGACATCATAGAGTTGAGGGAACATTATGATTGGTTGAAAATTTGGTAATGGAGGCTTGCAGTGACCCTTTCCTTTTTCTCTTTGATTGTTGGATTTCGTTTTTGGATTGTCAGTTGTCTGAGGATTATCTTAAGTATAGAGAGATTTATCACCCTTGTCTGGCCTCTAAATGATAAGTTATTTGGCTATGAAAACCAGTGAAAAAACATCCTATTTTCAAAAAATTGGAGTTTTGGCAATAGAAAAATTTTTAAATTACAGGATATTAGGAAAGCGAAGCCTTCATGAATCTACAATGTCTCCTCTACCCTAGAGGTATAGGAAAAATTCTGTATTTTTAAGTGGTTGCTATTTTATGATTTAATTGCTTATTTCAAGCAGTTGTAGTAGCAACCACAATTGCTGATGGAGTGAGTGGCCTCATGGTGTTCTTGTGGCAAATTGTCATCTTGCTTGTAATAATTTTACTGAAAATGTACTGTGCAATAAATTTTCTTTGATGGGTTTTGTAGAATATCAAATAAAGTAATTATTCTAATGATAGTGACCTAGTTCATCTTCTACCTAAATTTTAACTCGTTTTTTCTTGAATCCACTTGATTGCCTAAAAAAGTTGAATATAATAAGTCTGGAAATATAATTGTAAATTATCGAGAACATTCAATGCTCTTATCTTGAACTATTATTTTCCTGGAGAGGATCTTCATCCCCTAATTCACATTTGTGACTTCTTTCCAGTTTAGTGTCTTGGACAGTTATGTGTAGACCTTACAGATTTATTGTGAGGGTCAGAGAAGATGATACATGTAATGTATGATACAAATAATACATATTTTCAAACATTAAAGCACTAAATAAATGGTAGCTATGAATAGTATGGAGTAGTATGGTAAAAGAATGTTTGGGGAAAAAGGCAGAAGTGACAAATAGAAAAAGAATGACATAAACATGTAAAAATCAAAAACAGTTGTTCACTTTATAGTCTACAATTCTAGTTCTAGTCTTAATTTCTGTCCCTCTATAGTTCAATTCAGTGTATTAAAACTGTTGGCTATTTCTTTGGCATTTATCATAGAAATTAACAAAATGCTCTGCCCATATTGAATTTTAGTAAGTTGGAAAAAATTCAGAGAAAGAGAAATAATTTTCTAGTTTAGCATCTTAAATAGTTGGATATAGATAAAAGATCATTAGAAATGGGAAAAGAAAACTAGTAATATATACATTGATTACAACTATGCAAGATAAGTTATATATAATATTTTTAATAGTTACAAATTTTGAAAAAATGTCCAGAAAAAAATAGAATTCTGAAGAGTAGGAGTAGTTTTTCAATGTTAACTTCCATATTTTAAAATGTAAATTGTAAGTAATAGTATTTATAGACTCCTGAGCAATCATTTTTCATTTTTGTGTATTCAGATGTCTTTGTTGATATTCTATTGTTTTTAAATGATAAATTAACCAAAGTAACAATATAGATTTTTTTTAAAAAAATAAGAGATGAGAAAAAACAATGAATTTATTACATTTTATATATTATAAAGTCTTCCTTTAATTGTTTTGTTTTTAGCCCACTTTTGACTGGACAGATTTTAGAGAGAATTGCCACAGAATTTAACCAGTTACAATTTCATGCTGTTCAAAGCAAAGGAATGCCTCTTTTGGATAAAGTGAGACCAGTAAGTATCATTTTGATTTCCTTCTGTTTAGGACTTTTAGGACATTAACATATTTAGGAATGTGTGCTTAGTTCAGTTTTTAGAAGACCTCGTCCTATATTAGTCATGCTACTTACTAGATTTTTTTACCTTTAGCAGGTAATTTAACTATATGGTTCAGTGAGTAAAGTGAATAGATATAGAGTCAGGAAGACCTGAGTTCAAATCTTGCCTGAAACATTAACTGTTTGTTTGTGATTTTGTGATTCTGGACAAATTTAACTTTTTTTCAGCCTCAGTATCTTCATTGTTATAGATGTTAAAGAATTATGTAAATTCTAATAGTTATTATTATTAGTCTATTGGAGCTTCTAAAAAAATGGGGATTTTACTTGTCTTTCTGGACCCTAAGGGGCTATAGGATTTGAATGATAGAGTATATGAAAATTTTGAAAAATGATGATACCAACATATGAAGAGTAAATTATATGTAATAGCCAACTCTTTTTAATCTGTAATGATTACATTTCATTTTTTCCATTTTTTTAGTGTTTAATTTGTAAATATTAGACTTCTTTCTTTTAAAAAAAATAGCTTTTTTATTTTCAAAATATTTGCAAAGGTAGTTTTCAACATTCATTCTTGCAAAATCTTGTGTTCCAGATTTTTTTTCCCGCTCTTCCCCGCAATGTATTTTAAACATGTACAATCTTCTGTACTTATTTCCACATTTATCATGCTGCACAAGAAAAGTCAGATCAAACAGGAAAAATAAAAAGCAAAAAGCTAGCAAATAACAAAAAAAGTGAAAATACTATGTGATCCACATTCAATCCCCACATTCTTTTCCCTGGGTGCAGATCTCTCACCATTATAAGTCTTTTGGAATTGGCCTGAATCATCTCATTGTTGAAAAGAGCCTCATTCGTCAGAACTCATCATCCCATAATCTTGTTATTGCCATGTACAATGATCTCCTAGTTCTGCTCATCTCACTTAGCATAGTTCATATAAGTCTCTCCAGGCTTCTCTGAAGTCATCGTGTTGATCGTTTCTTATAGAACAATAATATTCCATAACATTCACCTGCCATTCCCCAACTGATGGGCATCCACTCAGTTTCTAGTTCCTTGCCACTAAAAAGAGAGCTGTTATAAGGTTTCTTTTTTTTTTTTTTTTTAATTTTGCTCCTCTACTCTGTGTGAAATTCTTCTTTGCTTTTCCAGGAATTTGAATAGCATTGTTGACTATGACTATGCTCTGGTTCGTCTTGGGGCAAGAAACTTTGTAAAAATAATCATTGTTTGTAATCTAGAGATTTCAGAGTTATATTTTCTCTTTCTTACAGCGTATAGCTGGTATTACAGCAATGTTACAACAATCACTAGAAGGATTACTATTGGAAGGTCTCCAGACTTCTAATGTTGATATAATACGTCATTGCTTGAGGACTTATGCAACAATTGACAAGACACGAGATGCAGAGGCATTAGTTGGACAAGTCTTAGTGAAACCATACATTGATGAGGTATGTGCAGTACAAGATTTTCTATTTGGAAAATTAACAAATACACTCATCCCTCAACATTCGTGAGAAATATGGGTGCAAGACCCTCACAAATGTGAAAAACCTTGAATTACTCTAGGCCCCACTACAAACCTTTATTTTTAATGATTCTGATCATATTTATTTAATACACAAAACACATTTTTAAAAAACACACTGGGGGCAGGTAGGTGGCACAGTGGATAGAGCACCAGCCTTGAAGTCAGGAGGACCTAAGTTCAAATCTAGCTTCAGACACTTAACACTGCCTAGCTGTGTGACCCTGGGCAAGTCACTTAACCTCAATTGCCTCAGGCGGAAAAAAAAAAAACAAAGTTGTAGTTTTGAGAGAGATTAACATCTTGTATACAATGCAATCTTTGCAGCAGCTATTACAGCTGCAGCAACTGCTTCATTGATTTCCTTTTATAAGAAATATTAGATTGATTACTATGAAAGAAACTCCTGTGACTGAGTATGAATGACAGAGAAAAAAAGGTGTTCCCAATATCCCATATCCCAGAATTCTTTATTCCATATCCTATAATTCTTTAGCACACTGAAATTTTTGATAACATTTAACTATTTATAGTAAATTTAGGCTTGTATACTTATAGCAGTAAATAATAAAATAGGTTAACAATATAAAATACTTAAGCATTTATTATTTACTTTTTTTTTTTTTAGTTTTCTGTTCATATGCACATCATCTGTGATTTTTCCTCAGTGTTCTGTCAGTCTCCAAAAATTCTTATTTAATTGTCAGTGGCCCAACCATCAAGTAATCAAAACTGTGACTGTGAAATCTGTAAATGTTGAGGGATGACTCTTTAGAGAAAAGAAAGTTATAACAACTTACATTCAAAATACAGGTTTTGAATCTTTTTTTTTTTTGACAGGGCAGTGTTGGTTTATCATTATTTTTAACATTTTATTTATTTATTTTGAATACACATTGGTTTATGAATCGTGTTGGGAAAGAAAAATCAGTACAAAAAGGAAAAAAACCATGGGGGTAAAAAACCAGGAAAAAGAAATGAACATAGCATGTGTTGGTTTACATTCAGTCTCTGTAGTTCTTTTTTTGGCATTGACATTTTTTGTTCAAAGTCTGTGGGCATTGCCTTGGATCACTGAACCATTGAGAAGAACCAAGTTTTTCATAGTTGATCATCACATATTCTTGCTATTATTGGGTACAGTGTATTCCTGGTTCTGCTTGTTTTGCTCAGCATCAGTTCATGTAAATCTTTTCAGCCGTTCTAAAATCAGCTTGTTCATCATTTTTTATAGAACAGTAATATTCCATTACCTTAATGTACCACAGTTTATTCAGCAATTCCCCAATCGATGGGCATCTACTCCTTTTCCAATTCTTTGTTACCACAAAAAGAACTGCTATAAACATTTTTGCACATGTGGGTCCTTTTCCCTCCTTTATGATTTCTTTGGGATACAGACCCAGTAATGACTCTGCTGGGTCCAAGGTTATGCACAGTTTGAAACCCCTTGGGCCTATTTCCAGATTGCTCTCCAGAATGGTTGGATCATTTCACAACTCCACCAACAATGCATCCACTTTTCCCACATCTCCTCCAATATTTATCTTTTCCTGTCATCTTAGCCAATCTTGAAAGGTGTGAAGTGGTCAATAAATAGTTAAAAAGAGATATTCAATCAAAATGTGATCTCAGAATTCATTCTTTAGATTCATTCACTTAATTCATTCTCCAGAGCCTCACTCAAAAATATATTTTTCATTCAATCCTAACAATTATAATTTCCAAGCTATAGCATATTAGAAATAGTACACCTTGAGAAGTAACAGTTCATAATAATGTAAGCTGACAAAAAACTATTAAAAACAAATGTAAAAATTCGAACAAATGGGTATTCTGAAACAGAATAAGGCACAAGTAGCTTAATCTGCTTCAGTAGGTCCTATGAATACCATCACCTTCCAAACAGTTGGATTTGATATTCATGTTGATAACTTAGAAAAGAAAAGCCATTCAATCTTCTCAACTTAAGAAGGCCACACTATGTTCAGTATTGTAATCAGTTTAATACATTTTAGAGAGATTTCTTTTGGAAATGATTAAAATAAAAATTTAGATGCTCATGTGATAAAATCTCAACTTGTCAGAAAATTCAGCTATCAATGACTTATTTCATAAAGGTTCTGGATAGTTGAAGTTTTGTATTATGAACTTGAGCCAGTACTGCTCACAGATTTTTGTTAACTAATTAGTAATATTTCTACTACCACCAAAGGTATAATTTTCTACTAAAACTACAATAAATTCATAATTATAGAGTAGTTGGATAATCAAAGTGCTCTTTTTAATCAGATATTTCCTAAGAGAAGTCATAGTATAGTGGGAAAAGTATAGACTTCAATTCACTTGTCCTGGTCAATTTCCATTTTTCCTACAGTCACAGACTGTGACTTTAGGCAAGTCATCTAAAACTAAGTTTTAATTTTTTCAGAATATAGATAATATGGGAACTACCTTCTTCACAGAATCGTGAGACTCAAAGAAATAATGTTTGTGAAAATATAAAGGGCTATCTAAATGTATGGCACATTTCTATGTTGTTACAGTAATTGCATTATTATATTATTCCAATTAACTGCATTTATTACAGATTTTCTAATTTAAAATGCAAAGACTGAGCTATATATAATTTAATCTTTTTTAACTATGGAAATAATTCAGTGTCTTATAATCACAAATTATCATTATAAACATCAGTTATTTTATAATACTAAAAATGTTGGTTAGACTGAATCTGTATTGAACCTTTAAAATTTTAATTTTAAGAGTTTATATATTTTTTAAAATAATTGTGTGTGTGTGTGTGTGTATATATCAAGATTTCATCACTTTCAAAACTCCAAAATTCTCCATAGTGCTTAAATTCAATTAACAATAGATTCTCTCTTATCAGAAGTCTTTCAGCACAGGTTGAGTGGTCATTTGAGGATATGACAGAGTGGTAGAGATTGGACTGAGAGCTACTAAATAATAATAGCTCATTTATTTAGTGCATTCTAGTTACTAAGAGAGCTCTTTTCTCACAGATACCTAAATCTTTCATGCTAACAATTTCTATTTTCTCTATCTCCTAGCCATAAACATTGTTGCACAAGTGGGTCCCCTTCCTTTTTTTAAGGTCTCTTTGGGATATAAGTCCAATAGAAACACTGCTAAATCAGAGCATGCACAATTTGATAGCCCTTTGAGCATATTTCCAAATTACTCTACAGAATGGTTGGATCATGTTACAATTTTAGCAATAATGCATTATTGTCCCATTTTCCCCCCATCCTCTCCAACATATATCATTATTTTTTCCTGTCATCTTAGCCAATCTGAGAGAGATGTAATGGTAGCTCAGAGTTGTCTTAATTTTCATTTCTCTAATCAATAGTGTTTTAGAACATTTTTTCCTCATGACTAGAAATGGCTTTAAATTCATCTGAAAATGGTTTGCGTATGTTCCTTGACTATTTATTAATTGAGGAATAGCTTGTATTCTTATAAATTTGTGTCAGTTCTATATATTTTGGAAATGAGACCTTTATCAGAAACATTGGCAATAAAAAAAATTTCCCACTTTTCTTTAAGTATTTTCTTTATCATTAATTCTAAGGATCTTTTTTTCCTAGAATCACAGATTTAGAGCTAGAGGAAACATTAAATGCTGCCTGCCAACACTTTATTTACAGTTCAGAAAAGAAGAGAAATGAAGCCATTTACCCAGAGTCACATAGTTCATATGTAATGAGTGGCAGAGGGAATTGGAACCCAGGATTACTCAAAGCTAAAGTTCTTCTTAGTACTACCATATCTAGATTTTGTGCCAGTTATTCATTGTATTATAGATCTGAAAGTAGAGTATTTATTTAATAAAATTGATGACAAAGACCAAAACAAAACAATCCTTGCCCTCAGATACCTTCTGCTGTGATATTATATATTATGATACTATATTTCTGTGATATTATATATTGTTAAGGGGACCTAAACTTGGCCTTTTGAGTTGCCATTTTTCTAGATATACTGGATCTATGAAGCAAGACCTGAATATGTTAAAGACTAAGTCCTTTCCTGAGCTGATATAATTTGTTTGCATTCCAAGTTGGACTCCTGTGTGCAGCTATGACCCTGTATATAAGCAGACCATCTTATCTTCATAAGATAATCAGTTTACTGGTCTAGCATCTTTATAGTCTAGCAGTTCTCACAGGGAAAAAAATGCTGCTTTTGCTCTTGCCTTTCTCTTTCCCCTTTCCTCCTCCTTATGATTTCCCCTTTTCCATATTAACTTAAATATTCAAAACTTTTCCAAAACCTCTCAGCTCCTTGTTATATGGAATTTCCATATGTGTATGCCTTTCTCTTGCAATAAATCCATTTGCAATGCATGACTCATGGACTTAAATTTTTTTGGTTAACAGTAAAAAATATTGCCATAGAAATTAGGGAATATTTTAGTTTGAAAATATCTTTAGTAAGAAATTAAACCAGCCATAAGATACTTAATACTGTTTTTAGCCATATTAAACTTTAAAAAACAAGTTATTTTCCCTCTCTATGCTTCGTTAATTTCTTTTTTCCATTTCCTTGACACCTATACTCCAATAAGCATTTTCTGAATAGAGGTGTAGAAAACAGGGTGAAATAATCATAAGCACATTCCCCAAGTAGAAGAAGAATTTTTTTGCAATGGAATATGATTCCCATTGTTTTCCTTCCAGAATCACCAAGTAGCATAGTGAAAAGTGCTCACCTGCCAGCTTTAGGACTCTTCTGGATGATATATGTTTCTGTAGGGTCAAAGCCAGCCTTTTTTGTTATGCCACTTAATGGGATAATGTTGGTTTTATAACTGATCTAAGAAACATTGTGTGGTAACTGCTATTTGTTGATTTGAGGACAAAGATAGATTTTTGAGATTTTCACTATTTTTTTGTATCAGTGCATCTCCATTTATTTATATTGTTACTTTTGCTGACAGGTGATTGTAGAACAGTTCGTTCAATCTCATCCAAAAGGCCTTCAGACTATGTATAATAAGTTGTTGGAGTTTGTTCCTCACCATTGCCGTCTTCTTAGAGAAGTCACAGGTGGAGCCATCTCAAGGTATTATAACTTTTTTAGCTTACCTCAGATTTTATTATCATGCTTAGATTAGATGGTTTCAATCTGTGAAGTACTCTTAACCACTTGCTATTCTGTCATTTACCATTAAAGTTGCTTTCTTTGTTTCTCTCTAAATTCTAAAATCTGTATTTAAATATTACTAATTCTTTGAGTATATCTGGATTAAATTTAAATTAAAAACTGCTACATATTATTTACATAGGTCTTAGATTTTGCTATTTAAAAATCTGAGGTAGAAAATATTTATTGACCTTTGAATTGTTACTTGTTATTTCTGATAAAAGACTTTAACTGGGACCAGTTTTTTAATCACTTTATACAAAATGACAGCAACAGTCTGCTGAGTTTGGGATGAGAATTTGCTAGAAATCAGCTTATAAAATTATTTTATCCATTAAATAGCTAGCGATAATTCCCCTTCAACTATAGACTTGATTAGCCCATGATTAGTCTTAAAAAGTCAAGACAATGTTTTAGATGGTCTTTTCTGCTCTCTTCTCATTGTAATTTTAGTTAACTAAAGCAGTTTATGAAATCCAAGGTATAATGGTAGTGTCATCTGTCAGGTCCTTTGATTATCAGAGTGCTCCAGAGTTCCCACATTTCTGAACCAGGTCCTTTGTTGGAATGTTCTTGTCAGTCAGTCATTCATCATTTATTAAGTGCTTACTATCTTCTAGGTACTGTGCTAAATGCTGGAAATACAAGCAAAAAGAAGGACAGTCCCTGCCCTCAAAAACCTTGCTTACATTTCTCTTTTTTCTAGTTCTTGTACTCCTAAGTACTCTTTTTATTTCTTGACAAAATACATTTTTATTAATGCTTTCCTTTATATATATATTCTAATTAATCTTATAATACCTTCATCTTCCTTTTCCAGAGAGCTATTCCACATAACAAATAATATATTTTAAACCTCCCCAAAAAAAGAAAATGAAGAGAGAAAAAATCAGCCTAAATAACTCCTAAAAGTCTAAACATTTTTGTAGTGTATAACATTGGAAGTTCTCCCACCTCTTTAGAAGAGCAGAGTAGGGTGTTTACTAAGTGTTCTTAAATGTATTTTTCCATGTATGAATGGTTTCTATTCCACAATCTCTTTCCCCTTCTACAAGAATTGGATATGAATTCATATCCAGCATCAAACACTAACTAGCTGAGTTACTTTGGGCATAGGTCCCTTAATCTCTCTTTGCTTCAATTTCCTTTATAAATTGGGGGTAATAATAGCACTTATTTCCCAGGGTTATTAGCACTTAGCACAGCCTAGAACATGATAAGTGCTATGTAAATGTAGTATTATTAGCATCATCACAGTGTCACATGTCTTGTTTCACGTTTATCTTCTATACACAAAAAGAGCAATTTAAATATTGGATGTTTGAACTCCCATAAAGTATTTTATAAGATCGTATAATTTAGAGTTAGAAAGGACTGTAATGAATATCTAATACAACCCCATAATTTACAGGAAAGAAAATTGAGACCTGTAAAGGTTAAGTGATTTTTGCCCAATGTCACTTAAATAATAATAAGCTAAATTTAGATTATCATTTATAAAATAAAATTTTATTTACATTATCATGCTGTCATTTGCAATTGAATATTAATAAGTAATAATAACAGTAGTGGACAGAAAATGCTTCTAAAGCATGTAAGGTCTAAGTTTTATTCTCTGAAGATTAACTTGATTGGCTATCTACTCGCAGGTGTTGTATGCTTTTAATTAATTTTTAATGTTTTATTTGTTACTCTTTCAATGTATTTTACTCCCTTTTCAGGTTTAATCTTTGTTATATCCAAAGCCAGAATAGCAGAGTCCTTCTTTTCGCTTTAGTTTCCAGATTTCTTAATAGAGTCATCTATGTGCAATTAAAAATTTAATATGTAGAGTTGGGTCCCTGGAAAATTGCTGCTCCTTTTCTCTCCTCTTTCATATTAGTACCTGTAGAAAGAGCTACCATTTTTACTAATCTGGAATATCATAAAGAAAAAAGATGTGATTTTAGATCAGTACTTTAAAACCATTATCAAAATGTTAACAAGCCCTATTTTAGGAAAACAATTTAGCTGTAAGACATTTATTTTTCAATTTTGCTAAAAATAAGTCCAATTTTTCATTTGTTGATTAGAAAATAGCAAACTAGAACAAAAAAATCATTAGACAGCTATTCAGTGACCAGATTGTGATGAATGCTGTTTATGTAAACGATAATATAATTTCAGGAAAAAAAAAAACAAAAAACTCTTATGTTGCTATTTATTTAAAGAACTTGGTAACTAGAAACACTGTGAAAGAAACTGTTATCTATTCTTCCTTATTTCTTTAAGGACAATATCATCAAAATTTTGCTTGAGGTACTTACTCATTTATCAGCTTTTGAAGCTGGATAATCTGCAGCATACTTGTTGATTTAGAGGAAAGACTTAACAGATAGTCATGGTGTAGTGGTCAGAATATTGAATTTGAAGATACATTTGGAATTTGAATTCCAATTATGCTCTCTGTGACCTGTGTGACCTTGGTTAGATTAGTTAATCTTTCTGAACTTCCATTTCCTCAGTTGTAAAATGAGATTAGATGAGATGATCTCTATGATTTTTTTTCACTTCTTATCCTATAGTATTATAAATTAATGGCAGTTTGAACAAAAACATAATTTTTCTTTTGTGGTAGGGCTGCACATTTCCTATGAAAATGCAATGACAATGAAATTTCCTGAGTGTAGAGTGGTAGTGACATTTTTTAAAGTTTTTAAAGTTCCTGCCCTATGTCACTCACTGTTTGCAGCACAATATGGATTAAGTAGTTGGAACTGTCAGACCTAAAGTTATAAAGTAATGGGGGGGCTAGACAACGATTTGTGAAGAAGGCTGTGCCTGAAGAGTCAAATTGAGATTAGGACATAGGGGTAAAATTATTTGTGAGGGAAGCTAGAGAGAGAGATATTAACTGAGTTCTAAAGTGAAGGAAAATTAATAGAAACATCATTGTAACATTTGTTTTTTGAATGAAGAAGAAACATTCTAAATTGGAATCTACTAAGGAATCTTGCTTTTACAGTGAAAAAGGTAATACTGTTCCTGGATATGATTTTCTTGTAAATTCTGTGTGGCCAGAAATAGTTCGTGGTTTAGAAGAGAAACTACCTTCATTATTTAATCCTGGGAATCCAGATTCATTCCATGAGGTAAATTTTGTTTTTATAGTTTTATATGTTTTGATGCTTCTCACAGTTCTTTTTTGTAGGTCACATGTTTAAAATATCATGTCCTCCATTTCATTTTCTGAGTGCTATGGCTCATATAAAAAAAAAAGGAAGAAAAAAAAAAGAAGAAAAATCCTTGCTATCGTACAGTTACACATCTACTATAAATGTTCATTTTTGCAAAATTTTTTATTCAGGTTTAGACATCTAATACTTTGAAGGAGTAGAAATAGTTTAAATTTAATTGTTTGTAGTATAAATCATATAACAAAAATCACATATGTGTAAGTTTGGGTTCCTTAAAATTTTTTAAAGGAATTCATATATTTCCTTACATATTTTGAATTTTCAGTGGATTTCTTTTTAATGTATTGAGAGGGTCTTCAAAAGGCAATACTTTTTAGAAATGATTTTCAAATTTGGAATTTTGTGAAATGTTGTGAGATTAAATTAGTAAAATAAATTATATATTATTTTAGATACAAAAATATTGCCTGGGTAATAGTAATCCAAGTTGGTCATAGGAATTTCTCAAAAGATTTTAAGACAACAATGATAAAAGGCCTGGTTTAATTGCTTAGTTTTATAATTTTAATAATATAATAGTATCCTTAAAAATGAAGAGGCATATCCTGTTAGATCATACAAGTATATTATCTGTGTTGGAAAGAATTTCAGAGGATTTTTAGTACAGTACATCCCTAAACAAGAATTTCCTCTAATGATGATGATAATGATGATAATGATGATGATGATGATGATGATGATAACTGAAATTTCTTCAGAATTTTAAGACTTGCAAAGCACTTTACAAATATCTCATTTCATCTTTACAACTAACTGGGAAGGTAAGATGCTTTTATTACTATTTTTATTCCTATTTTACAAATGAGGAAGTTGAAGCAGAAAGAAGTTAAGTGACATGCCTAAGGGCATGCAGTTTATAAGTGTCTGAGGCTGGATTTTAATTTAGATCTATCCAAATTTCTATCCCCTGAATCTCCTAACTGCCTACCACAACAAATGATCAGTAAAACATTGCTTGATTTCAGAATCCAAAAGCAGCCCGTTCCCTTTTGGGATAACTCCAGTTGTTAGGGCATTTTATTTTGTTGTTTGTTTTTCTTTTCATTAAAATGAAAACTAACTTGCATTAAAGAAAAATCTACCTGCTTCTAATTTTGCCTTTTGGTGTCAAATAGAAGAAATCTAATCCCTCTTTCAGATGAAAGCCCTTCAGATACTCAAAAGAAACTATCAAGTCTTCTCCCAAGTCTCATCCACTTGAGATTAAAGACCTTCAGTTCATACAACAGTCTTCATGTAATAGAATATTTAGGTCCTTCACTGTCATGGTTGCCCTCTTTTGAACACTTTTTTTTTAAATCAATGTCCTTCTTAAAATGGCAGTTAGGATTACACACAATACTCCACATGGTATATAGAATTCAGGAAGACTTTCATTATTCCTCCTCCTTAACACCATCCTTCTCTTAATGCAATCTAATGTCACACTAACTATTTTTGGCTGCTATATCACACAGTTGAGTCAGTGAGCTTGCATGTGGCTAAAGCTAGCCACCTTTTTTTTTTCCCCCTGAGGGAATTGGGGTTAAATGACTTGCCCAGGGTCACACAGCTAGGAAGTGTTAAGTGTCTGAGGCCAGATCCAATTTTTTTTAAATGAATTATTGGCCAGGCATATTTTCCCTATCTTGCACTATTAAAGTTTTGTTTGTTTTTTTTTTTTTTTTTGTTTAACACTTTACTTGTTTGGTATAATACTTTAAATTTATGTCTTTTAAATTTTATCTGATTACATTTTAGAGCTTAAGTATCTTGTAATGTTCCTCTTAGCTTTATGTCATTTCTCTGTCATAAATGTGATAAGCACACTGTCAATGTTTTTATCCAAGTCATTGCTGAAAATGTTAAATGACATAAAGCCAATATCCAATCGTAGGACATTCTATTATCACTCACTTTCCAAGCTGTCAAAAACATTACTGATAACTCTTTGAGTTCAGCCATTTAAACAGCTTCAAATCCACCTGACTATATAGCCTCCAGCTTTCCATATTTTCTACAAGAATAGCACCAGAGATTTTGTCAGATACTTTGCTAAAAATATAGGTTTGCCAAAATTAAACTTTGCTCTGATCAAAAAACACATGAGATTAGTTTGGTGTGCTTTATTCTTGGTTGATCCTTTGTGATCACCAGCTCCTTTTTGCTAACTTTTAATGATATGTTTTAGAATTCTGCCAGTTGTCAAAGTCAAGCTCATTAATATGTAGTTTTCAGAACTCACTCTTTCCTCTTGTTTGAAAATTACAAATTGTCCTTCTCCAGTCTTAAGGCATCTCTTCCTTTCTTAATGATGTTTCAGAGATCATTGGCAGTGGCTCATCAATCATATCCACTAATTCTCTTGGTACCCTTAGTGCATCTGAGCCTGCTGAATTGAAACTATAAAGAGCTTAGATTTCAATTCCCTAGCCATTTTTATCTTGGTCCTTTCCAGTCCAGAGATTATTCTCTTTGCAAAGAAAAGAGGAACAAAATAAAAGTTGAACAGCTGTTTTTTGACTATAATTTATCAATTATCATGGCATCCACCCTGAGCAAGGATTCTTTCCCTCTTTGATCCTCTTCTTTTCCCCAGTATAGTTTTTAAAAGCCCTTTTTGTTTTACTTAGTTACATTTACAAGCCTCAAATTTTTTGTTTCAGCTGTGTTTTTGTAGTCATTGCTTTTATTACTGTGTTCTTTACAAATCTAAGTTCATCTGTAATTTTCTTGTGGGTTTGCATTGATTCCTTTTGGTAAGTCAGTTAATCTTGTTGGACCTCAGTATCCTCATTAGTTGAACCACATAACTTTTTAGATCTCTTCCAGCTCCCAACCTTTTCAGCTCCAAATTTTTGATTCTATGATTCTGCTGGATAGCTTTCATTAAGATTCTACCTATTTTTGTTTTTTAAATCCTTAAAATGTACCTTCCCAAAATCAAGGGTATATGTCAGATTCTACTCAACTTTTCTTTTCTTAATCATTAATTCCAAATTGGAATGGTTATTTTCCTCCAAGTTTCCTTTAGCCTAATTTTCCTTTTATTGAAAATCAAACCCAGAACTGTTTTTTTTTTGTTTGTTTGTTTGTTTCTCCAACTTTTGAATGATGAAATTCATATTAATTTATGCTAGGAAAAGGGAAGAGACACAAAGACCTTTAAAGTATCCAAACCCCCCATAACAAATTTGTAGAAGATAATCAATAAAATAATTTTCTTCATTTTACAGATAAGCAAGCTGAGGTTTAGAGGGATTAAGTAATATAAAAAGAAATTGTCATAGCTTAGATTCATACCTAGCTCTCTCAACTCCAAATCCAATGTCTTTCTGTTACACAGTGCTTTCTCCACCCAAAATTCAAAATATCTTGAAGTACATATTTGAAATTACTTTGTTTTATTGCTACTTGACAATGGTCATTTAAGAGACCATGCAAGTCTTGAGTGGCATTCTACATTGTATTTATGGAATACTTATCTAAATGTTTAGCTCTGAGAGAACCAGGTTAACAAGACAAGGATCATATTTTTGACTCCTTTAGTAACTAGTTCTACCTCAAATGACCTATGATGGTGCATTATTGTATACTTCAGAAATGATCCTTAGTTTCTGAAGGTTTGCCAGTGAGGAATAGTCCCATGTTAGACTGTGCCTGCTCTTCAGGGCCTAGCTTCACTGAGTATGGGAAGTCTGTGTTCAGAAGGTTAGCCAATAGGTGAAAGATTTTTTGGCCACAATAATTTATAATAAGTTCCCCAGTTTATATAGCTATTACATCACAACTAACATTATAATGCCTTTTTCATGGTCTCTTATTCTCCATTTAAAGTTGAATTACATTTTTCTCTAAGAAAAAAAATGGAATGTGAGGAAATCTCAGTATAAGAGTTTCCATATTGTATCACAAGGTATCTGCTCTAGGATTTGTTTCTCCAATTCCCCTTTTCATTACTAGACACCTATATGCTTTTCTTAGGCATAAGCTGCCAGGAGGAGAATGGTTTTCTCCCTCCCTTCTGATCCATACTTTCCACCTTATTTTCCCCATCCAAGTGGTAACTGGAAAGTAGTTTGGAGAGGTAACAAGCCTGAGACTATTTCTCAACTTAGCCTTTTCTTCTGTTAGAGCCAACTGATTACAAATCTTCCAAGGAAGGAGCTGCAAGTAAGTGTGGGTACTTTGGCACTTTGTATTGGCCATATTGTCAAGCAATTTTATCTGTCGCCCACCCATATTGGATAGGGGATTCTCTTTAAAAGTCTTTTTGACATATCTTTTGGTTTCTTTGAAGCAAAAAGCAGGGAAAATTAGTCCCTTCCTCAATTTCCATAAGATTTTGGCCCCATTCTACCTGATTTCTCTTCAGGCACACAGTGCAGAGGTTCTGAATAAATTTTTGTACTACTGGACTTCTAAACCATCACTAGATACTTTGAAACCAACAGAGCAACAACTTTAGCATGACAATGGTAACTAACAACTTCTATAGGAGGGAAACCACCTCTATCATGACACTGTTATTGTATTTTTCAATAGGGAATTCTATCTAAGGGAATCAGATTTCTAAATCTAGCCATCTGACCAATAACAGCTTTTTGGGAATGGCAATTAATTGTTTAAAAATAATTCTGAGGTATTTTTTTCCTACACAAAGTGTCTGCTTCTCCATCCTTCCTTGTCAGTTCATTTCATTACTGAAACTTATGGGATAATAACTAAACTACTTGCCTTTTGGCATTCTGGCATCTCTGGTATGAAGGATGTTATCCATTGAATAATACAGATTCACTAAAGGGGAATTTAAGGACATACACAAACATATACCATCTGTCAGATGTAGGTAGCAAAAAATGTGTTTCACAATGATTAAATGTATTATATTAAGAACCTGAGAGCAGTGACCACAAGAGAGCAGCATAAAGCAGGTAATTTCAGTTTGTTTTATTGTGATATTGCAGACTGTAGTGTGGCTCAAAAATTATGTTGTTGAAAGCCACCCATGAGTTCAGTACATCTTTTCTTTTCCCTCTCCTAGAATGTCCTCTTACCTCTGAACCAGTCTACTACCTCTTTGAACTTCAGCTAATATTTATTAGATACCTACTGCTTATTGAGGGCTGTGAGTTCTGAGAGTTACTGAGAATGGTAATGCACTCTGTATTCAAGAAATTCATAGACTAGTAGGGCAATATGATATGCACACAATTGCAATACAAAATTGTGTCATATAATTGATCATATTTTACTTTATAATTTACAAAGTATTGAATTCCTAGCTCAGAGGTAGGCAGTACTATTAAGTATTATCATTATCCTTATCTTATATACGAAGAAATTGAAGTTTATAAAGATAAAGTATCAGAGCTAGGACCAAGTCCAGTGTTCTTTCTGCTTCATTATGCTACTGTTTTTTGGATTTTTTTAAAATAACTTTTTATTTACAAGATATATGCATGGGTAATTTTTCAGCTTTGACAGTTGCAAAGCCTTTTGTTCCAATTTTTCCCCTCCTTCCCCCCACCCTCTCCCCCAGATGGCAGGTTGACTAATACATGTTAAATATGTTAAAGTATATGTTAAAAATACAATATATGTATATATGTCCATACAGTTATTTTTCTGAATAAAAAGAATCGGACTTTGAAATACCATATGATTAACCTGTGAAGGAAATAAAAAATGCAGGCAAACAAAAAATAGAAGGATTGGGAATTCTGTGTAGTGGTTCATACTCATTTCCCAGAGTTCTTTCTCTGGGTGTAGCTGGTTCAATTCATTACTGCTCTTTTGGAACTGATTTGATTCATCTCATTGTTGAAGAGGGCCCCATCCATCAGAATGGATCATCATATAGTATTGTTGTTGACGTATATAATGATCTCCTGGTCCTGCTCATTTCACTCAGCATCAGTTCATGTAAGTCTCTCCGGCCTTTCTGAAATCATCCTGCTGGTCATTTCTTACAGAACAATAATATTCCATAATATTCATATACCACAATTTATTCAGCCATTCTCCAGTTGATGGGCATCCACTCAGTTTCCAGTTTCTGGCCACTACAAAGAGGGCTGCCGCAAACATTCTTTTTGCTATTGTTCTTGATAAGTGCCTGAAAGAGGTGCGAAAAAACAGCTTGTCAGGGGCAAGGGTTATGAAACCATTTGTTTAAAGAAAAAGGTGGTATTCATACTCAGGTATAAAGGTTAGGAAGAGTTTCAGTAGATGGGAGAAAGGCATATGAGGCTAATAAGCATTATAAATAGACACTAATGCAGGAAAGTATTACACACAGAAAGATAAACTGCAAAAGTTATAGATGCTAAACAATAAAAAACAACTTGATAGGCACTTGGGAAGTTATTGGTTGTTTCTAAACCAAGAAGATCAAATCTTCAAGTAGGAGAGAATAGAGGAGGAAAAACTTAGGAAAGGATGATACAAGTCTAGAGAGATTTTACAATCTCTAAAGAGATTCTAGGTGGCACCGTAGTGCACAGAGTGCCAATTTAGAGCAGGAAGACTTTATCTTCCTGAATCAAATCCAACCTCAGATACTTACTAGCTGTGTGACCCTGGGTAAGTCACTTAACCCTATTTGCCTAAGTTTTCTCATTGTAAAATGAGCTAGAGAAGGAAATTGCACATTATTCCAGTATCTTTGCCAAGAAAACTCCAAAAGAGGTCATAATTAAAGAGCGAAACAGCTAAAAATAAAAACCGACTAAACAGCAACAAAAGGTGAATTGTAATAAAGGCTTGTATGAGTGTTGCAATAGTGGAAAACAGTAAGAACGTTAATTATTGTCTTCTTGTTGCTTGCATTGTATTTGAGTAGTATATAGTACTCTCCATCGTGTAGATGATAGTTATCCATGTGCTTCAGCCTATTTTTCTGTTAATTTTAATGAAGTCATCTTAATCTTGTCTCCTTCAATTTCATTTATGACCAGAGGCACATATGTGTGAAGTCCGGGTTAGCTCCCTGGAGGCCTCAGAATCAGCTGGAGTCAGGATAAGCAAAAGTCCTTGGTCTTTAGGGGGAGAAGTGAAGGGGATGGACAGAACTGCCCCAAGCACTCCACCAACCTCCCTTCTCCTCATCCTCCTCCAAAGTGATTCTGGCTTGTCTCACTCACCCCCTAATCCCTCTTACAATTATCTGTATACACCAAAAGATCGAGCTAGCACAGAATAGTGGGAATGGCCATTTTTCCAAGCATATGCTAATAGAGTATTGTCCAATAGGTAATTAGCCTTAAATGCTTGGTTGCCTGGTTCCAGTGCATCTATTCAGAGTTTCAGCCCTTTACACATATGAATAGCTTTCTTAAGTATAAGTCTTCTGTGCTGGAGAATAAATTGTATTGAACCATGTTAGATCTGGATTATTGCTTTTAAGAGTATGCTTTACTAATTGCATTTAGGTTAAGAACTAAAACTCATTTTAAAAGATTGCTTTTTTTGTTTTTATTGCAGAAGTATACCATAAGTATGGATTTTGTAAGAAGATTTGAACGACAGTGTGGTTCACAGGCCAGTGTAAAAAGATTAAGATCACATCCTGCCTACCACAGTTTTAATAACAAGTGGAATTTACCTATTTATTTTCAAATAAGGTCAGTAGTTAAAATTTCTCCCTTTTCTTATTTATTTAGAATTTAGATGTCAATCAGTAATCTAGGCTAATGAGAGCTATCTTTATTTGTGGTCATCACCTTTCTCCTTTTAGTGTTAAAGTTTAAAGCCTGTAAACAATATCATCACTGCCAAAATACTAGATTATGTGAAATAATATGTTTGTTATAGTAAGTAGACACATCATGTATATGAATACCAAGTACTTGCTAAAGGATAAACATAAAAATGAAATAGGACCTGCCCTCAAGGAGCTTACATTCTCCTGGGGAGGAAGGATATATGCTGTGCAGATATATATAAAATAAATACAAAGTAATTTCAGGAAAGAACTGGACTATACACATATACACCTGGAATAGTCAAAAAAGGAAGGCTTTTTGGAAAAGGTTGCACTTGAACTGGACTTTGAACTGAGGTAAGCATTTCATAAGGCAGAAAGAAGAAGAGATATCATTTCAGGAACAGCCAGTGCAAAGGAAGGAAGGCAAGAGATGGAATTTTGTATTGGAGAAACATTTTACAGATCAGTTTAGCTGGATTTTTGTGGGGCTGAGGAGGAGTAAGGTGATATTAGTCTGGAAATAGAGATTCAAGCCAGATTTCAATGAATGCTTACTACCAAACAAATTTGTATTATCCTTGGGCATTCAGGATCTAGTGAATCTTTTCAAGTCAGAGGAATGATGTGTTCAGACACATGATCTTTTTAGGAAAATTAACTTGATAGTTTTAATGAAGGTTGATCAGACCCGAAAGAGAATCGGATGCAGGGCAACCAGTTAGGAAGTTTGTGCAATAGATCCAAGAAGATGTGATGAAGGGCTGAGCCAAATGCAAGAAATGTTATGTCCTTCACCAAGTTTTGGCATTTGATTGGTTTGGGCAATGAGCAAGAGGGAAATGTTAAAAACAAATCTGAGGTAGTGAACTTAGTTGTGTAAAAATTATAGAGATGCCTTCAGCAGGAATAGGAATGTTAGGAGGAGCAATAGATTGAGAGGGGAAGTAATACTTTTTGAACTACTTCTTTGACTCAGTTTTCTCTCTATCCTAGATGAAGATTGTAAGGTTGTAGACTTAGAGCTTGAAGAGACTTTAAGGACCATAGATTCTAACATCTGTTCCTGCTCTCATTTTACAAATGGAGAAACAGATGTAGCAGGAGGTTAATTGCAATTCCCAAAGTCACACAATTAGTAAATGTCTGAGGAAGGATTTGAACCTTGATGTTTGTGACTCTTAGTTCAGTACCCTGTTCACCATGCAGTACTCACTTAGATGTTTCCTTGCTACCACACAGGAATAATAAGATAAATAATGTGCTACAGAGTGCTACTAGACATTAAAAACTGTACATTTCATCCACATGCTGTTTCTTTTTTTAATGTGATATCCAGTAAATGGGGGCAGGTAGGTGGTGCAATGGTTAGCGCACCAGACCTTGGAGTCAAGATTACTTATTTCTGTGAGTTCAAATACAGTTTTAGACATTCACTAACTGTGTGACAAGTCACTTAATCCTGTTTGCCTCAGTTTCCTCATCTGTAAAATGAACTGGAGAAGGAAATAGTAAACCATCCTCATATCTTTGCTAAGAAAATTCCAAATGGAGTCAGGAAAAGTTAGACATGACTGAAAAATAACTCAAAAAAAAAAAAAATCCAGTAAAAGATTCAAGCTAATACTTTTACTGAATTTAATTTGATTTTATATTATACTTTATTATTCAGTACAAACCAAACTAATTTTGGGAAACTTTAAAGTCTTATTCTGTGCTACCTACTTTTCTAACAGACTTAGAGGACAAGACAGTACATGGGTCAGTGAGATGTTTGTAGTGTAACTAAGCTTATGAAACAAGTTCTAAACATCGTTGAAATCAGGAAGATTAGGTAAAATCTTATTCATGATAGTGAATAAAGAAGTATTAAGGAAGCTTTTACTTGATTTTAAAATCAGAATCTTAGAATTGAAATGTACCTGAGAGATCATCTAGTTTAATCTCTTATCTGTGATAATCCCTTCTATAATGTACCCTTAAGCCTTTTCTTATTGCTAGTCTTCCAAAAGGAAAAAAAAAAGCCCTATTTGGAATCTTTAGCATTTTTCCCTAAGTTTAAAGCCATTATATATAATGTAAGGCCATATGTAATGGTCTTTATTGTCTAGTTAGCCAACACTTTAAAGCCCTACTTTTTTTAAAAAATTTTTAATTTCATATTTAATAAGAAGAAATTCTTCAAGTACCTTTTTTTTTTAAAAAAAATAATAGCTTCTTTTCCTTCAAAATATATGCAAAGGTAGTTTTCCATTTTTACCCTTACAAAACCTTGTATTCCAATTTTTTCCCATCCCTTCTCCTAACGCCTCTCCTAGGCAGCAAGCAATCCAGTATATGTTAAACATATATTGCTCTTCTATATTTATTTCCACATTTATTATGCTATACAAGAAAAAAATCAGATCAAAAAAGGGAAAAGGTGAGAAAGAAAACAAAATGCAAGCAGACAACAACAAAAAAAGTGAAAAAAAACTTATGTTGTAATCCACATTCAGTCCTAGTAGTCCTCTCTTTGGATGCAGATGGCTCTCTCCATCACAAGTCTATTGGACACTCATATGAAAGAGTGTTCCAAATCATTATTGATCAGAGAAATGCAAATTAAGACAACTCTGAGATACCACTACACACCTGTCAGATTGGCTAAGATGACGGGAAAAAATAATGATGAATGTTGGAGGGGATGCGGGAAAACTGGGACACTGATGCATTGTTGGTGGAACTGTGAACGAATCCAACCATTCTGGAGAGCAATCTGGAATTATGCCCAAAAAGTTATCAAATTGTGCATACCCTTTGATCCGGCAGTGTTTCTATTGGGCTTATATCCCAAAGAAATACTAAAGAAGGGAAAGGGACCTGTATGTGCTAAAATGTTTGTGGCAGCTCTGTTTGTAGTGGCTAGAAAATGGAAATTGAATGGATGCCCATCAATTGGAGAATGACTGAGTAAATTGTGGTATATGAATGTTATGGAATATTATTGTTCTGTAAGAAATGACCAGCAGGATGAATACAGAGAGGCTTGGAGAGACTTACATGAACTGATGCTAAGTGAAATGAGCAGAACCAGGAGATTACTTTACACTTTGACAACGATATTGTATGAGGATGTATTCTGATGGAAGTGAATTTCTTTGACAAAGACTCAGTTTCAATTGATAAATGATGGACAGAAGCAGCTACACCCAAAGAAAGAACACTGGGAAACGAATGTGAACTATTTGCATTTTTGTTTTTCTTTCCGAATTATTTTTACCTTCTGAATCCAATTCTTCCCGTGCAACAAGAGAACTATTCGGTTCTGCAAACATATATTGTATCTAGGATATACGGCAACATATCTAACATATATAGGACTGCTTGCCATCTAGGGGAGGGGGTGGAGGGAGGGAGGGGAAAAATCGGAACAGAAGCGAGTGCAAGGGATAATGTTGTAAAAAAAAAAAAAATTACCCTGGCATGGATTCTGTCAATATAAAGTTATTATAAAATAAAATAAAGTATTTTTTTTAAAAAGTCTATTGGAATTGTAAAGCCCTACTTTTAATTTTCAATCTATCTTTCTTTTTACATCATTCCTTCTAGAAACTGGTAACATTTTACCAATATGATGGTGATGTCTTGACTAATTAAGTAGAAGGGAAAAATTTGAGATGAAAAGACTATAATTTGTAAGTGTACTATTAGAAAAATTACAAATGCCATTA
This sequence comes from Antechinus flavipes, assembly GCF_016432865.1. Lineage (NCBI taxonomy): Eukaryota > Metazoa > Chordata > Mammalia > Dasyuromorphia > Dasyuridae > Antechinus > Antechinus flavipes. The sequence continues at coordinate 103,439,727 of NC_067401.1, forward strand.
GTTAGTAATAATAGTAATTAAAATACACTTAGAATGCTATCTAATTAGATAATCAGATTTTATCACATGATAAAGTTTAATTAAAACTTTAGTGAAAATATTATTAAAATTTTGGTTTTTTTAAAGAGCTTTGATAATTTCATAATTTATGTTAGTATCCTTCTGCCAGGTAGAAAAGGAAAAAGAAAAAGGAAATAAGAATATGTTAGCATTGAGGAAATTTGCATTAAAATTGCCTGTCATGATTGCAAATGTAATTTTATTCTTAATAATTGAATCACATTTATTAGGGTGAAATGTGTCTTACCAGACACAGAAGTATGACTTTCCCCATTAAATTGGCCCAGAATGTGCGTTTGTCTTTTAGTGAAAGGTCAAGGAGTTATTCATTAGTTTTAAAAATTAATGTTTTGAATTGGAAACAGTTGTGTTTTATGAAAATTGTATGAGGTGAATTTAGGGCAAATTGTCCTTTTTTCATGGGCAAATTTTAAATTCATTAAAGGAATATCCTATAATATTATAGTGTTGTAAAAGAGGAACAGCAAGTCTTGTCGTAGTCAAAGCAGCTAATCAGACTAAATGCATTCCCTATCATTTTGTGTATATATTGTTTATTCTTCCTTCCTTTTCCTGCAGAATCCCAACCCTAAATCACTCCTTAATAAACGATTTTTTTCAAAGCTCTTTCTTCTTTTTTCTTCTGCTAAAAACCTTCCTGAGATTTAGCTATTTTAGGCTACTAGGTTCTTTCAGTCCTGGAATATCAAGGATATGGTCCAGACTGGGTCGATCTCAGTGTGATGTCCTAGCTTCTTTCAGAGCTATTATTGAAATCTTGAATTGTGTTGAATAACACTTCCTCCAAAAAGGCTTTTGCTTTTCCCAAATTCCTGGCTTAATTAAATATTACTTGTACAGCTAAAAATAGTTGATAGATTTTTCCACTTTAACATTATTTATTCAAAGTTCACAAGGATTTTTATTTTTGTTACATTTTTCAATACATTGGTTTATCCATTTAAAATAAATTTTAAGTAGGACATTTTGGCGCATTGCATTATCAGATGTTAGATTGCTTATTAATGAAAAGTGACAAAAAGTTCTGCAAACATGGTTCTGATCATAGTAGCTGTACCTTTTGATATATTTCAGGATCATTTAAAGTAAACTTAAGATTCAGATTGAAGGCATTTTATTGAAATTTTTGTGTGTGGCTGTATTGATCCAAGTACTGCATGTCTTATGGGTTTTTTTTCCCTCCACCCTAGGTGTTCATTGCAGTTAAACTATGGGTGTATACTATCTTTGTTTATTGTTTCTCTTTCCTCCTATCATTACCTGAATAAAATTTAATATCTTTTTCTACTTGGAAATATGAGCCAGGAGTCTGACAAGATAGTCAAAATGCTTAATGCAATTTAGAGTTTCATTGAGAAGAGTGTGTGTTGTATTTGTATGTGTGTGTGTTTGTTTGTGTGTGTGTACATATGTATGTACTTATGGAGAGAGACAAGGAGGGAGGAAGGGAGAGTTCAAGAGTGAATATACTTGCATGAATAAGATGGTGGTGATCTTTTTTTACATTGGTCATACCCCATCTAGATTATTGTATTCGGTTCTGAGCATCACAATTTAAGACTGACATTGATAAAGCTAAAGAGTAGATAGAGCAGACCAACAACATGGTTAAGGTCCTTGAATCTGTCTTGAAACTTAGTTGAAAGAACTAGGAGTGTTAAACCTCAAGAAGAGAAGACTTTAGGGAATATGATAGTTATCTTCAAGTATTTGAAGGCCCATCATTTGGAGGCAGGATTTAAGTTTGGCATCTGGAAAAATCTTCTAATAATTAAAGGTATCCAAAATTGTAATAGGCTACCCTGAAAGGTGAGAAAAACTCTTTGCTCCCTTCCCCCAAGATACCCAAGATTGGATGACTGTACATCAGAAGTGTTTCAGTAATGAGTCCCTCAATTATGAACAGGACTAGATGACTGCCAAAGTCCAGTCCAGCTCTAAATTGTATGATTCTTGTTGCTTTCACTCAGATTAAATTCTAGGATTTTAAGCTTCCTTTTTAAGAGAAAATAAGACAACTTTGTCCCTTTTCCTTAAACTAGTGTTATGAGCACCTGCTGTTTTCAAAGTAATTAATTATATTGCTTGAGGTTTTTAGAGTACAAATTAATAGTTCATTGCTTGCCTTCAGGGAGTTTATATTTCTTTGGAATAGATAAAATGTACATAAATGTGTACAAAATGAACTTTAATAACTATAGCAATATAACTAATAACGAGTAATATAACCCAGAGACCACAATAAAAGATATTTTAAATACTAATTCCAAGAAACTATTTTAATACTTTAAGTATGATATCTTGATATATTTGTTTTAAGCATATTTAGATATTTTTCTAAGATAAATTAAGTACTAATCCCTCAATATTAGGTCAGTTCTCCTTCCTGTAACTTTCCCAAAAGTAACACCTGGCTCAGAATGTTGAATAGTCCTCCAATAAGGATTATCTGCTCCTTCTCTACAGTAGTTTTCATGTAATCAACTGTGAATAGTGTTAAGTTAGGAGCCAGGAAATTGGGTTTCTGTTTCTGGCTCTGATATTGATCATGTGGCCTGAGTAAGGTCTCTGAGCTTCAGCTCCTTCACCTATAAGATGATGGGATTAAATTGGATAGATGGGCCTTCTTGGCTCTCAGATTCTAGTGTCAGTGAGGACTAAAGGAATTTTAAGTGCTTTGTGGCACTATATATTTAGGGAACTGAAAGAATAAAGCCTGCAAATTTGAATGGCATAACTGGCATGTAAGTTCCATATAAAAATTGTTTTTTCATCTTAATGTAGTTACATGACCATATAGATACAATATACATAATTTAAAGAGGAATATGTTTACTTGCATAGTATAACTTTTATTCTTGTCTTTAAATCAGATTTAGAGAAATAGCAGGATCCTTAGAAGCAGCACTTATAGATGGGCTGGAAGAAGCTCCAGGTAACTTGCTTATAACGTGTAATTGATAAAATGTGACTGAATGTTAAATGTTAGATAAACAAATCATCTAGATATTAATAACCTTATGGTATTTTAAGAACTGGAGACTTAAGATACTCAGGTAGTTTAAAAAAAAAAAACCATCATTTTTTTTTTTTAAATTGACCAGGCAATGGAGAAACTAGAAGGATAAATTTCATTGTTGCTTACTAATCTAGAAATATCAAAATTATCATCATCTTTAAGTATAACAGAATTTGCATTCTGAATTTACTACATAAAAATATTGTATCTTAATGGATGTATAAATATCCATTTTTCATAGAAAAATTATTGGAACATCACAACAAAGCATGAATGTGATTCAGTCTTTTGTATTGGTCTCTATTTTCTAATACAATGAGAGTCCTTGGTTTAGTATTCTAAAAATGGGACTAATATTTAGATTTAGAGTGAGAATCAACATTTTCTTCCCTCAGATTTGACTGGACAACACGGTCTCTCCTAGGTGTCCCATAGCTGACATGTAACCATTAAAATATTTTAGCACAATCCTGTGACCCATTATTTCTATATGTTGTAATCATTTTTCAGTGAGAATGATTTGATTGTACCTAGGAACCATCATATTATTTATTCTCTGAACATTTCTATAGGGTTTTCTTGTGAGGAAAAAAAAGCACATGAATTTTGTAGCTAGCTGTTGCCCAGGCTAGAAATAAGGTATTATTTAGCATAACTCATTCACCTGGAGATGGAAGAAACCTTAGAGAACACTTAATCAGGTAGCATTTAATTCCCAATTGCACGAATATGAAATGTATTAAGATAAGAGTAAGAGAAATAATGGCAGAAAAGAAACAAAAGTCCATAAACTTGATTTGATTGTTTTGGTGCATTACTTCTTATATCATTATCCTCTACACACCCCCTCAAAATTCATTTCTTACTGTTCTGAGTGATTTTGACGTTTGTCCAAATATTCGCTAGATAACATTTAAAGAAAGGGAGCAAGAAGAATATTTTATCATCAACAAATGAGCAAAGACTTTGATTTAATAAATTGCTTTCTGACTATAATTATTTATTTCCATTATAGTTGTTTCACTTAAAGAAATGTGATGAAAAAGACATTTTTTAATGAAAGAATTGTATGTATTATTAGCTTAGAGGTCATTTTAACAGTATTGGCAAACTATATAATTATCCACATAACTTGGGAATAAACTTATTTCTTCACAGCAATCAGCTGGTTTAAAATATCACCTTACTGGTTTTAGAATAGCATGGAATGAAAAAATTAGATTGTTACATAAGACTTACAAAAAATTTATAGATCATAATTGACTTAAGGTGATTGGGATCCCTTAAATGTATGTTTTTTCCCCCCTAGCTGGGAGCTCATTTTGCCTTTTGGCCTCTCATATGGCATGGGTCAGTCTTATGAAGTGTTGGTCAGATCAGATGTTTTTACCATTGCTAGCACACCGTCTGTGGAAACTCACTTTACAGATTTTAGCCCGGTACTCCATGTTTGTTAACGAGGTAAGGGCTGAATGCTTGCAAGTGTTAATCATTATTGATCAAAGATACATATAAGTTAAATACTGTGATGAGATTTAACCCTGTCTTCTTAAAAGTATGCTTCAGAAAGCTCAAGAGGGCAGATTTATATTATGGAAAGTTATTTTTTTTTTTTAAAACTCTAATGGGCTACCACTTACTTGCTAAAAATTATCAGGCCCTTAGTTTTTATTTAAGTATTGTTTTAAGATTCATTTACTGTCACATTTTTGCTGCTTCATGTTTCTTGAAAAACACTTACTGAAAGGTTCTTTTTTCATTCATTATTTCAAAAAAGTCATAGGAGCTACATATTAGCATGTAATACTTGCTCCTGTTAAGCAAATACTAGTCTGTTAGTAGATGCTTACTGAATATCCTTTATGTATCCCTATATAAAGCTAAGTTTAATTTGATATCTTCAACAAGTCATTTTATGGCAATATAATACTTGTTCTGAAAGATTTGTTTAATCTTTAAATTATTTTTCAGTTATTACTCAGACCTATCTCCAATGAAAGTGCCAAGGATAATAAAAAATCCTCCATAACTAGTAACAAGGAGTCTTCTTCCATTACCCAAGGAACCAGTGAGGACCAAGGAAATGGTATTTCTGAAACTCAGGCCATAGCTTTCATTTCCAATACGCAGCTTATATATGTGGTTGCAGACCTTGACAAACTTCAAGAACAAGTAGGCATACATTCTAGTGTTGATTATAAATGCTAATATTAATCAGTTTGCATTATAATAGTCACTGTTAATTTTTGCAAAGCTGGGCATGATGAGGGGCATATAATATATAGAAGGGGCTTGGAGAGTTTTTTTTTTTTTTCCCTACCCTGCCTAGGTGAAAATCAAAACTATGCAGGACAGATATTATACTGTCTTCTTCTTGAATTATTCACATTTTTTCAGAAATGCCAAAAATCATGCTTCTTTCTTTGTATTTGTTTTTGATAACATATAAATTGAAATTTTTAAATATACATATTGATACTCCCACTGCTTTTTCATGCTTACTTTATCATAGTAGCCTGACACATCGTATGTAAATATAATCTGTGTGTGTGAATTTTTATTTTGAGTTTACTTAAAGAAATAATTGCTAGCAAAAATTAGTCTTCAAATAAGCTTTATTAACTGCTTAGATCTTAATAGTTTTTTTTTCTTTTTGGCATGTGTATAACTGTCAGTTTTTCTTTCATTATTAAAGAAAATATCTAGTGTGCATGTTCATAAAGCTCTCTGAAGTACAGTTTTGTTCTTGGTCTGTATCCCCCAACTCCCAGCATGAAAATATGGTATTTTTTTTTGCTATGTGAATGAATAAGATTGTGTTATTTGGTCAAAAACGTACTTTTGTAAGCTTTTTTATATAGTAAGATTATCAAAATATTGTTTCTCCTTTTTAGATTCCTATATAATAATCACTAATTGTACTTTTTACTACATTTATTATTAAATACACTTATAAGGAAAGCTTTATCAAGATTATTAGACATCTCAATTATAGCTTTATAATAAACAATAATGTCATCATTGTGGAGCAAAAAGTGCACATATTTCTAAAAAGCAATAGAATGCATCATTTGTTTATTTCAGCTTCCAGAACTCTTGGAAATAATCAGACCCAAACTTGAAGTTATTGGTTTCAAGAATTTTTCCTCTATCTCAGGTAAAAAAAAGAATTTAACAATTCTTTAACCAATAAATTAACATTTTTAAAAAACTTTATTTTTCTCTTCAGCCTTTGAAATGTGTCCTTAACTATGCATTGTTTAGTTTATTTTAATGTTCCATTTAATTATTTTAATAAAAGTTCTTGTTTTAACTTTGATTTAGAGATTTAGATTCTTGTTGATATTATAAAATGGCATATAATATTTACAATAAAACTAAAATTTTACCTTGGAAAGAGGTTTAACTTGAATATTTATGCTTCAACAGTAGCCCTTGAAGATTCTCGAATTTCATTATCCTCCTGCATGCCTTCCCTGAGTAACAAGATTATCCAGGACTTGAGTGAGTCCTGCTTCAGTTATTTGAAATGTGCCCTAGAAGTTCCTAGACTTTACCGAAGAACCAATAAGGTCAGTCTTATTAAACAAAAACTATTTCTTTTCCAAAGATAAAGCAACTAAATAAGACAACACAGAACCTTAGAATAATCCAGTTTGGTTAAAACAAAGTATTTAAGTGGGAAAGCTAAATTGTCACCAGATTGTTGAGGGCCTCGGATGCCTGGAATAAACTGATTACTGAATAAACTAAATAGGTTTATTCATTAGACCATTGGGACCCATAAATAGTTTCTGAGTTGAGCTGTATGGTCAGAGATGTGTGCATTAGGAAAGGTTAGTTAGAAAAGGATAGACGAGAGGCAATATGTTTAGTTAGGATAGTACTTAGCTATTAAAATTATAAAATGTGAGAGCTGGAAGGTCCAAAATGAACATGTCCAAATCCATCTTTTCATAGATAACTAAACTACAACTCAGAAAAAATAAACTTGTCTAGGGTCATTGACCTAGGAGCAGTTAGGTGGTACTGTGATAGAGCACCAGCTCCTGAAGTCAGGAGGACCTGAGTTCAAATCTGGCCTTAGACACTTAATTAACACTTCCTAGCTGTGTGACTTATCCCCAGTTGTCCCCGGGGGAAAAAAAAGAATAGCTGACCTAAGAGTAAGACTTAGGTCATCTGAAGCCAAGTCACACTGTGATTGTTGCAATAGAAGCAAGAAAAGAAAAAACATAGAAGAAATATATTAGAGCGGTAAAAGCAATAGTTTATGGTAATTAATGGGATAAAAGTAGTGAAAGAGAGAAGTCAGAGATGTTTTCATTCTAAGTGACAGGATAAATGGTTGCTACCATGAATAGAAATAGAAAAGCTAAAGTGAGGAATAGGTTTGGGAGTAAAATTATGAGTTCAATTTTAATCATGCAAAGTTTGAAATGCTGATCATTTTGCCCAAGAGACAGCTGAAAATGTGAAACTAAAGCTCTGATGAGAAATTAGAGGTAGACATCTAGATTTAAGAGTTATATCCACCTAGATTATTATTGATGATAGCGATATCAGTGAAACATTGATAAATGGAGTCATGATAGAAGATTGGGTTGCCATGGGAGAGGAAAAGAACAAACACAGACTTGTGGTCCTTGGGGGCCCCCCACAATTAAAAAGCAGAAGGAGCATGAGGTGCCCGCAAAGGAAACCAAAATGAAATGATCATAATTAGTAGATGAGACTCAAAAGCTAAAGGAGAGGGTATCAACAAGGAAGTGACCAGCAGCATCTGTTGTTACAAAGAGTTGTCAAGAAAGCTGAGAAGAGGAAAAAAAAAAAAAGTTTAGTAATATGGTCGTCAGTGATTCTAAAAAGAATATTTTCACACATGAACTGATGCCGAGTGACACAAAACTAGGAAAACATTGTACTCAGCAACAAGATTGTGTGATGATCAACTACGATAGACTTGGTTCTTTTTAGCAATTCAGTGATCCAAGGCAACCCCAATAAATGGGATGGAAAATGCTGTTGGCATCCAGAGAGAAACCTATGGAAACTGAATGCGTATCAACACATGCTATTTTTACCTTTTTTTTTTTTCTTGTAATTTTTCTCTTTTGTTTTGATTTATCTCTCCCAAAATGACTTAAGAAAATAATGTACAAAATGAATATACATGTAACCAAAAGAATTTTTTTTTAATAAAAAATATAGATTTTCAGTAGAATTGTAGGGATAGAAACTACATTGAGAAGTAAGTTGAAGCCTTTATAAATTACTGACGACAGCAAGTGTTGAATGCTTTTCTATTCTAAGGAGTTTGGCAGTGAAGGAAAAAAAAAGAGACAGAACAATGGATTGAAATCTTTCTTAGTGGTGTAAAATCACAAATTGTTGAACATTGTTGGCTTTTTTCCCCTGACTTGATATTTTGCTCTGGTGTGACTCCCATTAGAGGACATTTGAAATCAAAAGAAATGGTTCAGTTTAAATGTGCTTCTTTGTTGCCAGTGACTGATGAGACAAATTACTAAACCTCTTTGTTCTTATTTTCCCTATATTTATAATGGAATACTATTATTTGCATTACCTATTTTATAAGGTAGTTATGAGACAGAATTTTCTAAAGTGTATAAATTCACAATTATTTGATGATCATGATATTCACAGATTATTATAAGGTTTTAAAGTTGGAAAACTTCATTTATTTATTTATATGATTGGAAAAGGGCAATCTTGATTTTCTGTTCTGCTTTAATACCTGCTTGATCTATTATTCTCTATCTATTCAGTGTTATTCTTACTATTCTAGAGATCTGTCTTTTTTTTCCTATCATTTCTTTTCATCTTTCCTATAGTTTATTTTCATTTCATTTGCTATTAACAGATACCCAGGAAATGTTAAGCATACTTACTATTCTAAATCCCTTTGAAATGATCAAAATCAATTTCTTGTTTAGGAAATCCATTATTGGTCAGCTTTGTAAGGGTATATAAGGACTCTACAGTTTCCTTCACATCTCACCATTAACAGTTGTGCTGTACAAAGTAGATAATGGCAGAAAGGCTCTTGGCTCCTCTGGCTAGAGATTTATAGCCAAAGCCTATATTTTACGTCTCAGATGCAAAGAAATACTGTGAGTCCTTTCCTAGAGTGCTAAGTTTTATCTTGTAGAATGTTGCATTTTACCTCTTCTCTTCTCATTTGCAATAACCATTTGGAGATTGGAGAAAGGAGCTGTTTTTCTTTTCCTTCATAGGAAGGAAGCTGTTTTTCATATCCTTCATAGACCAATTGTTTTCTTCGTTCATTCAGCAGCTTCTTATGTAGCTATGTCTTACCTTAAAATACTCCATGACTTTCTCCAAATAAAGGTCTACTGCAGCATGAATTTAACATTGAGATTTTTGAATGAGTTCTGATTCTTTTCCACTTTTCTTCCTACCTCAATTTTCCCCTCTTTACCCCTGTGTCAACACAATTACAGGAGGCCCCTACCAAAGCTTCATCCTACGTGGACAGTGCTCTGAAGCCCTTCTATTTACTTCAGAGTGAGCACAAGGATAAACTCAAGCAATCAATAGTTCATCAATGGTTAGAAGGTGCACTTTCGGAAAGTACTCACAAGTAAGTAATATGATAGTAGAAATGTATGAAATACTCTGTTTCAAAAAAATATCCCAAGCCAGAGAGAGATTAGAAAATCAGATTCATAAAAGGTGAAATAGCTGAAAAGGTCAGAGCCTTTACTCTGTTGATATTTCAGAAATATGTACATTTTGATTTGTAATACAGACTCTCTCCCCATCATCCCTGATCTCCTCTCATTTTGAAAGCTTTGAATAGCAGCCAACTTCCTGGACTCCTGTAAAGAATAATTTTCCAAACATTTTCTTATCTGTGCACCCCTCAAACTCTTTCTTCCCTTTTGGATTGTGCATAGGTTATATTCTCTGCCATTTTCCCACTTCATTTTCACCTAAGGCAGGCTTTTTCTTAAGATGTATGCACATCTTCTAAAGGCCTCCGGCATCCTATTTTCTGGCTTGACTAAGAGCCTCAGAAAAATCTCTTCTTTTCTCTTTTAAGCTCTCAGAGTCCTTCATTTTGACCCCTTCCTGTACTTTACCTCCTTTACATAATCATGCAACATTAATCTTGTTCCTTATACAGCATGCTCAGGCTCCTGATTCCTTGTTTTCATTGACTGCTCTTAGAATCTTTCTTTTGATATCTGTCTCCTGGCTTCCTTCATGACAACTCAAATCTTACCCTCTACAAGAGGTCTTTTTCATCTCCTCCGCTGCTAGTACCTTCCCTTTGAGATTCCATTTACACTATACAAATCTTATATGTATTATGTGTTGCCTAGTGTCTCTTACATCGAAATGAAGATTCCTTACGAGGTTTTGCAAAGGCAAATGTTGAAAACTATTTTTGCTTGTATTTGGAAAAATAAAAAGCTATTTTAAAAAACCCTAAAAAAAGGGTAATGATTCACTCATAAATCCCCCCCCCAAAAAAAAAAAAAAACCAAAACTGTAAGTTCCTTGAATGGAAGAATAGTGTTTATCACTTTCTTTGTATTTCTAGTGCTTAGCACAGTAACTTAGCACATCATAAGAATTGACTAACATCAATTATTATTTGCTAACTGACTTATCCATCTTCCTTTATTCTCTGCTTTTTTCTCCCTGTACCTTTTTTTAACCTCCCTCATTCTTCTTTCTCTCTGTCCCATTTTCCCTTTCCTTTTTCCCTTCTTTTCTTTTCCTTTCTTTGCCTTTTCCATTCTACTTGAGTCAAAATATCACTCAATCTTGACATATAAATGAAAATAGTAATAGTGCCCATGTATCAGTTGATCAAGGAGCATTTATTAAGCATCTCCTCTCTGCCAAGGAAATATTTTAAAGTAAAACATAATAAAAAAACGTAGCATTAGCTTCCAAGATTCTTGAAAGAACCCAGAAATTTTTCAATATAGTTCACATAGGTGTCCTTCTGTTTCTTTTTTAAAATAAACTTTTTAAAAGCATCACAATTCATAAAATAAAAGATTATCTTTGTTCAGTTTTACTATTTCATTGTAAAAATCAAAGGTTTTTAGAGATCAGTCTTGGCTTGAATACTAGACTTCAATTTATATAGTATTTCAAGTTCCAAATAACTTTTCAGATCACTTTTGAGAAAAGCCTATTTATAAGTTGGCAAGTACCTGTACTTAGGATTGAATTTGAAATAAGCAAGTTTTATTGCAAATGTTGTTATTTAGGGGTGTGATTTAACTTTTTCCATACCATCTAGATCTTTATTATCTGACTTGGTCAGACCTCGTGGGGGGAGCTACACTTGAAATAATGAGACTTACATTCAAGCCTAATTCAACCCCATACCTGGTTCTCAATAATCAGCAAACCTTGTAACCTTTCAGAGCTTTAATTTTCTCACCTGTGAAATAGAGATAATAATACTTCGACTACTTATCTACAGCATTATTATGAACAAAGTGTTCTGCAAATCTTTAAAGACTCTATATAAAAGTGAATAGTTGTTAATGTTGACAGTCCACACAAATGCTACAATGTATTATTATATTCTCTGACTTCAAAGAGGAGCTATAAGGTAACTCTACGTATTTGAAACCATCTTCCTTAATACTTAATATTTAATACATCCACTGAGGATGGACATTGAATTGGAAGATTAGTTATTTGCTCTAATGTGTGTTTTTCCCTAGACCTTGCTCTGCATATTACATTGTTGTGTTTGTCTCATACTTACATTTCTTAGGCTTCTTTCTAATCCTCCAATATGTTTCTCTTTTTTTTTAGGTATTATGAAACTATATCTGATGTTCTCAGTTCTGTGAAAAAGATGGAAGAGAGTCTAAAAAGACTAAAGCAAGCCAGAAAAACTGCCACACCCCTCCCTGTTGGCACAAATGGCGGCATGAGTGATGACAACAAGATCAGACTCCAGCTGGCCTTGGATGTTGAGTCCTTAGGAGAACAGGTATTGTGATCCACTGCTCCAGTTCCTTAGTTTCTGAAACTGAGCCAGGGGCCCTTAAAAGGTGGGCCAAAACACACTGAACACCCAGCCACAAATCAGCGCAACCCAGAGACCTGATGGCTTGGGAATTACCGCCTAAGTGCCGGCTAAGGTGTTGAGTAGATACATGGAAGGAAGGAAGTGAGCATTCCATTTGACTTCAGATGTCTTTGAAAACTAGACCTTTCATTGGGATAAACAACAAACAGGAAGACATTGAAAAGGGAGAGAGAAGAGATAGTGGTTCAGTAATAATAAGCAGGGAAGTGCAATTACTGACAGTGGAGCAAAGAGCACAAGGACTGAGGACAGGGCATATAGCAGGAGGCTGGGGTGGGGGAATATTTAAGTACAGCAAATATTAAGTATTTAGCATGCCCCAGACACTATGTTAAGACAAAAATTAACATTCTCTTTCATTTTATTAAGGGAATAGCACATACACAGATAAGTAAATACAGATCATGGAGAGAAGTGGGATTCTGGGGTAATCAGAAAAGCTGATGGAACCAGGCATTTCAGGGACAGAAGTGAAGGTGACAGACTAGGGAAAGGATTCAACGTGGGAGATAACATATACTATTTAATAGCAAGCATGCCACTTTGTTTAGAATGACGAAGGGGTGTCTTCTGGATTCAGGCAGTAACCATATTAAATGCCCAACAGAGAAGGTTGTATTTTATACCTAAGGATATTCAGGTGGCCCAGAAGGTAGAGAGAACGCTTCATAGAATCAGAAAGACTAGTTCAAAACCAGCCTCAGACATGTACTAAGTGTTTGACTCTGGGAAAGCCACTTAATCTCTACTTGCTTCGATTTCCTCATCTGTAAAATGAGGACAATAATAGCACCTACTTTTCAAAGTTATTACAAAGAGCAAGTAAAATAATAGTGTAAAACACTTAATGGAGTGATTGGTACATAATAAGTGCCATGTAAATGCTATGACTTTTCCCAGAAGGAAGGGAGCTATTGCAGATTCTTGATGGGGGCAGTGATATTGTCAGTTCTCTACTTTAGGAATATCAAATTAGCATCTATGTAAAGATAAAAGAAACAGAAGGGAAGCAGGCAGATCATTTAGAAGTCTCTTTTTATAGTGCAATTTATGAGAGCTATTAGGGGGGTGGCCATGGGATTGTGGAAAAGAAGTGATATCATCGACAAGATCTAGAAATAGATTAGAAAAGAGAGATTAGGTAAAGTGAACAAAGGCTATTCTAGAGTTGTTAACCTGAGAGTAACTAGAAGGATGTAACTTCAACAGACAGAGAGGTAAGTGAGGAGAAGGAAAAGATCTAAGTTTAAGTGGAAAGATGAGTTCTGTATTTGACAAATTATTGTTCAAAAAGTTGAAATATAGTTTTATCACTTAAGGTTGACCTCCAGGTATCTGGAAAAATTACAAAGCAACTCAAGGTTCCAGATAGCTGAGGTGAGGATTTGCTGTATAGTACTCTAAAAGTGCTCCTAATCATAGGTCTTGACCACATTGCTAATATAAAGTAGAAAGAAAAATGTTTACATATGATTTGCAGGCATGTACATTTATCTATTTGTGTACTCTGCAAATTATGGCCTACCTGTTCCTCCAGAGCTTTCACTCCAGATTAAAAGTGGATAGATTTTCATCTTGATATTTATGTGGCATCTGACTGAGAAAATAAATACTTAACATATAACATAAGGATAGCTTTTATACATAAGAACACTATGTCTTTAATTTAAAAATAATCTGGGTGAAGACCCCAGCTTTTGGGATAAGAATTCATTATTTGACAAAAATTGCTGGGAAAATTGGAAATTAGTATGGCAGAAACTAGGCATTAACCTATACTTAACACTGTACACCAAGATAAGATCAAAATGGGTTCATGATCTAGGCATAAGGAATGAGATTATAAATAAATTAGAAGAACATAGAATTGTTTACCTCTTAGACCTGTGGAGGAGGAAGGAATTTGTGACCAAAGAAGAACTAGAGATTATTATTGATCATAAAAACAGAAAATTTAGATTATATTAAGTTAAAAAGCTTTTGTACAAATAAAACTAATGCGAACAGGCTTAGAAGGGAAGCAATAAACTGGAAAAGCATTCTTACAGCTAAAGGTTCTGATAAAGGCTTCATTTCCAAAATATATAGACAATTGACTCTTAATTTATAAGAAATCAAGCCATTATCCAATTGATAAATATTAACAGACAATTTTTGGATGAAGAAATTGAAACTATTTCTAGTAATATGAAAAGGTGTTCCAAATTATTATTGAGAAATACAAATTAAAACAACTCTGAGATACCATTACACACCTGTCAGATTGGCTAAGATGACAGGAAAAGATAATGTTGGAGGGGATGTGGGAAAACTGGGACACTGATGCATTGTTGGTAGAATTGTGAACAGATCCACCATTCTGGAGATCAGTTTGGAATTATGCTTAAAAAGTTATCAAACTGTGCATACCCTTTGATCCAGTGGTGTTACTATTGGCTTATATCCCAAAGAGATTGTAAAGAAGGGAAAGGGACCCATTTGTGCAAAAATATTTATGGCAGCCCTTCTTGTAGTGTCAAGAAACTGGAAACTGAATGGATGCCCATCAACTGGAGAATGGCTGAATAAATTGTGGTATATGAATGTTATGGAATATTATTATTCCATAAGAAATGACCAGTAGGATGAATACAGAGAGGCTTGGAGAGACTTACATGAACTGATGCTAAGTGAAATGAGCAGAATCAGGAGATCATTATACACTTCAACAACAATATTTCATGATGATCAGTTCTGATGGATGTGGCTCTCTTCAACAATGAGAGGATCCAAATCAGTTCCAATTGATCTGTAATGAACAGAACCAGCTACACCCAGAGAAAGAACACTGGGAAATGAGAATGGATCACAACATAGCATTTCCACTCTTTCTGTTATTGTTTGCTCACATTTTTGTTTTTTCTTCTCAGGTTATTTTTACCTTCTTTCTAAATCTGATCTTTTTCATGCAACAAGATAATTATATAAATATGTACACATATATTGTATTTAATATATACTTTAACATATTTAATATGTATGGGACTACCTGTCATATAGGGGAGGGAGTGGAGGGAAGGAAAGGAAAAGTTAAAACAGAAGTTTTTGCAAGGGTCAATGTTGAAAAATTACCCATGCATATGTTTTGTATATAAAAAGCTATAATTAAAAAAAATACATCCGGGTGGATTAAAAAAATTTTTCACCTAAAGCCTTACATTTGCTACGCCACTTTTAATTCAGTTCAATTCAACACATCAGCTTGTTAAGTGATAGTTGTCCAGTTGTTTCCAGGTAAATTCTCAGGTTGCCAAGAAATTAAAAGTTTAGTACATTTTAAAGATTCTTTTAAAAAAATCTTTCCCTTTATTTTTTTTTTTGTTTCCATATTTTCTTTGCCATGAAAATGCTCCTTGCATAAAAGATGTAGAAAAGGAACTTAATTCACTTGAGTGATTGGTTTATTGATGGTGAACTATACTTAAACACTTAAGGATCAGATGGTGTAACTACTTAGAATAATAATTAACTCATCAAGTAAATAAAATATTTGCTCCAAAAATAGTGAGGGTAGAAAGGAGAGTTGTTATCCAAGGATTAGGGTATTTTTCAGATTTATGAAAATACAGAGATCTCTTTTTTCCTCATTTAATATAAATAATGAGAACAAAATCTTTTTTTTTTTTTTTTAATTTTCAGATGCAAAAGATGGGCCTTCAAACAAGCAACATAAAAAGCTTTACAGCTCTCATAGAGCTTGTCATAGCTGCCAAGGACCACGCAATGGCAGATCAGTCATAGATGTTTTGGAATACCCTTGAAAGGGGAATAGATTGTTGGACCTTTTAAACCTGAAAGGTAGCACTGCTCTCTTATTAATCCCTATGGAGTAATGAAGTATTACTGAATACTTCTCCAGCAACAAGTCAGTGCATCTCCTTTCTACATGGTGAGGATTTATTTCACAAGCTCTTCCATTATATGGAAGACAGTGGGGGTTTTTGTTTGTTTGTTTGAAACTTTCTACTATAGGTTACAAAGCAAATTATTTTTATTGTACATTAGTGTGAAAGAACTGATTTATAAAATATGATTAAAGCAAAATATATCTACATATCTCTGTATACATATAAAAACTTGTCTTTCTGACACTACAGTTAGATAAAAAAAGGATGTTGCAGTGAAGAGCTCACAGTTGATGGTATGGAGAGTTTCTTATTCCACTTTCCTTGAAATTAAATGACTGTCAATTATTGTGACTTTGAAAGAATAAACATTTAAATTTTGGTTCTCCACTTAGATACTCTTTATGAACTATGCTTTTGATAGGGCTACACATTATTCTGGTTGTTGGTTATTATTTTTGGTTAGGAGACAATACCAGTAAACATGAATTTATTTTTATTTTCTGAAGAACTTCAAAACCAGTTCTCTGTTCATTGTATATATCATTACTACTGTTGTTTTCCTTAATAAAAAAAAAAGCGTGAATGTCAAGAATGTGAGAAATCAAATAAACCAAGGTACATTTTGTCAAAGTATTGTAGAAAGACAGCAAAATTAAGCCAGGCTAAAGGGGAGAAAAGACAGAGGCGGATTGTAAGCAGGGAGTCAGTGACCAGAGTATAGAGGGATGGAGAAGGTGCAGCTCATTGGAGCTGAGCAGCTGAATCCCTCAGAGTTATGACCTTTCATTAGAATAGTCTAATCCCAAAGGAGGAGGAGGACCTGCTGTAGTAGCGATATACTTAGAATACTGATGGACCTAGACTCATCTTTTCATATCTTTGTTGTGTTTAACTCCCTTCCCACATCTGCAGGGATAGGTATGATGTAATAATGCGCATTTTTAATGCAGGCTGCTTATCCCTTCAGTAGATAACAGTCTGTACTACAAAGCTATGGAGAAAGGAGATCGACGAGAATGTTACATGACCCAGTGTGGCTGAATCATGAAGAAAAGTAGACTGAATTTGAGAAGATTGGAAGGTAGGGAAGGGACAAGGTTATAAAGAATTTTAAATATCATTGGGTTCTATATTTGGTCCTGGAACTAATAGAAATCTATAAGAATTTACTGAACAGAGGAGTGACATGGTCAGAACTACAAGATTTTGGCAGCCAAATGAAAGATGAGTAGAAAGGTTATTTGAGGCATTGAGAGCAATGAGAAGGTTATTTCAGTCCTCCAGGAAAGAGGTGATGAGGGAGGGCCTAAACTAGGGTTGTGGCCTAATTAGTGGAGAAAAAAGGATGCACGTGAGAGATGGAGATAAATTAGAAAGCACGGCATCTAATTAGATATATGCAATGAGAGAGGATTGAGAATTATACCAAGCTTTCAAGCTCAGGTGGCTGGGAGAAGGTGGTAGCTTCCATAGTCATAGAGAAATTCAAAAAACAGGAGGGCTTTGAGGGGAGAGGGAGGGAAATGGCTTCTGTTTTGAATATATTTAAGATCTATGGGACATCTGTTTCAAAATGTTCTATAGGCTTTTGGTGATTTGGAACTGATCTCAGAAGAGAAACTAAAGCTGGTAAGGGAATCATCTTTACAAAGTTAATTGAACTGAGAAGGTAGGGGAGGGGAATAGGATTGTTAAAATCATGAATGAAAATATAGACAAAAAGAGAAGGCCCTGGACAGAATTTCAGAAACACACAGTAAATATAATAGGATTGTAGGTCCAGCAGAAGCATCTCAGAAGGAGTCAAAAGAATTATCATAAAAACCTAGAGTAGAAAGAATATCCAGGGAGAAGGTAGTCAGTATTACCAAATGCAGGGAGCTCCTGGAGGATAAGGAGAAAGTTTCATTTTGGTGATGAGATCAGAAATCAGCAAGTTTGGAAGGGTGAAAAGGAAGTAGAGAAAGGCATTTTGTAAATGGCACAACTTAAAACAGGTTTGGAGTCTTCTACATGTATAATAAATCTAGTGGCGTGTAGCAGTCTTATTTAGCTTGGAGCACAGTGAATCTTCCCCATCTTTTTTCTGTCTCTTCCATAGAGAATTACCTGCTACCCTGCTCAACCAAGTAAATACTTAGCATTGGATAATTATTTTAACATGTTACATTACTTAGGGATTTTAACCATGTATTTATACAAATTTAAATAATGTGTCCTGTTCAATTGTAACTGAATAGCATAATATTTTATATTAATTATGAACTCTATTCTTTTCCCTAAACACTTGAGTAAACTTAAGAGTAAAAAGCTAACAACCCATACTTTGGGATTCTTAGGTTCTCCCTCAGTATGGCTATTTGATTGCCTGGTAATGTTGAGGAACAACTCTCCATTTTCTGTCTTATGTCCTCTGCATCTCTAAATACTAGTATATATCTGATAGCTTATCAGCTATATTAGGTTGTGTTGTTGTTTTTTTTTTTTCCTAAACAAAGATCATGGATTTAGAATGGAAAGTTTGTAAAGGTCATCTAGTCAAACTCCTTTCTTTTATAGATGAAGAGATTCCAGGTAGTTATGATTTACCCTTGATTGCACAAGCTGGGCAGAGCTGGAATTCAAATCAGGCATCTTTGATTCCAAATCCAGTGGTTTTTTTTTTGTTTGTTTGTTTATTTGTTTTTAATATACCTCCCTGTCTTTTCATTTTAACTTTAAAATAACTCTTGGGAATGCATACTTTTCCTATAGATCTATGACTCCTAATTGTAGATTCTTAATACTGACTAGGTTTTCCATTCCCTTGGCCACCAAGATCCTTTACCAAACTCCCCTGGACCTTCTCTCTACCCAGCACACAAGTGGAAGCATATAGTATAAAATATCCCACGGTTATTTTGGATAATTTTCCTAGTAAATGTGAAACTAGACTAAAAGCATTGTGTAAACATTGTGTCTTATTTAAACTTTATATTTTCCATCAGCATTTGGCCCAACAGTTGGCATACATAGTAATTTTAAATAATTAATGTCTTTTGAAGGAATTGATTAATAAGCATTTATTAAGATTTACTATAATCCACACATTAGTGACACAACCATAAGTATAGTTCTCCTCGAGAAGATTACATTCTAATGGAGGAAATATTTCAAATAGAGGAATGAGACAAGTATTTTTATTTGGAAAGTTACAGAAGTGGTGAATAGAATTATAGGAGAGCAGATTGACACACCTTTTCTAGTAGTTATAATATCATTGGTTTGAATATAATACCAGAACTAAATAAGGTTATTAGAGAGGAACTGTAGAGTACAATCTGAAACAGCAAAACAATGGTAAGAAGATTATGGCCAAATCAAATGAACCATGAGTAAAGCAGCCAGCTTGCTATAGAAGTTCACACAGGAAGCTCTTAGCAGTTTCCTATACCTTAAGCCTCAAAATAGGAATTTCAGATCTGAAGAGATGAAATCTTCTAGGGCCTGGTCTCTAGCCATCTATCAAGATAGCTATCAAAATGGAGGAAAAGAAACTAACTTAATTCTTTAGTCTTTTAATGGATAGGTAGATAAGCTCTGCAAAGTCAGAAATTGTGTTCTACATTTTTTGATAATTTATATATTGTTTTAAAAAGATTTTAACCTTTTTTGTGTGTATATCATGGAGTTCTTTGATAATCAAGCGAAATTTATGGATCCTTCTCAAAATAATGTTTTTAAGGCATAAAATATGAGAAAACCAATTATATCAGCTTTATATACAATTGCCAAAATTTCCCCAAAAAGCAAGTTTACAAATTCTAGGTTAAGAACCCCCAATCAAAGGCGGAGTAAAGGTAGGGACTTGCCAAGCTGTCCTCCCAACAGCTCGAAATTCCTTTAAATAATGACTCTAAACAAATTTTAGAGCATCATCAGACTCAAAAGATGGAGTGGAGCATCCAGCCAAAGACAACTTAGAAGGTCAGCAAAAAAGGTCTGATGCACCAGTGTGGGAGTTCAGCACTCTGGCCACACGAGTGCTGTCCTGGCCCCAGCACCAGCAGAGCAGGAATGGGCTTTAGGTCAGTGGCAGGACTGGTAGTTTCCAGACCTTCTCAGTCCTGGGATACCAAGACCAAAGTCCTTGGAAGGTCAGCAGGATAGGTTTATCAGTAGGTTGAGAAGGCCTTGGGAAATCAGCAAAACAGAAATAGGCATAGGTACAATAGCAGCAATAGCTTCTGAAGGCCTCAGCTCAATGAAGATCTTTTTACTAGCACTGAGAAAGTACTTATGGTCAGGTCCCTAGAAAAATCTCTGAAAACAGCTGGAGAAAACCTCTGAAACTTGAGACAGTGCACTCTCCATCCTGCAATGGAGCTTACTTTAACAGAGAGTTTAAAAGCCAAGTAATAGACTGGGCAAATGAGCAAACTATAGAAAAGATTCTGACCATAGAAAGTTACTATGGTCACAAGGAAGATCAAAACACACACTCAGACAAAGATAACAAAGTTAAACCTTCTATATACAAAGCCTCCAAGAAAAATAAGAATTGGTCTCAGGTCTTGGAAGAACTCAAAATGGATTTTGAAAATCACGGAAGAGAAATAGAGGAAAAAATCGAGAAGAAACTTGAGTAGTACAAAAAGAATTACAAAAAGCTAATGAGAAGAATGCCTTAAAAAGCAAAATTAGCCAAATGGGAAAGGACCTACAAAAGCTCACTAAGGAAAATTAATCCTTGAAAATTAGAATTGAATAAATGGAAGCTAATGATTTTATGAAAAATCAAGAAGCCATAAAAGAAATTGGAAAAAAGAAAAAGAAAGAAAACTGAAATGGCTCATTGGAAAAACAACTGATCGAAAAATACATTCAGGAAAAATAATTTTAAAATTATCTGTCTATCTGAAAATCATGATTAAAAAAAAAAAGCCAGCATCTTTCAAAATATTATCAAGGGAAACTCTTCTGATATTCTAAAAGCAGAGAGTAAAATAGAAGTTGAAAAGATTCACCAGTCAGCCTCCTGAAAGAGATCCCAAAATGAAAACTCCCAGGAATATCGTCAAATTGCAGAACTTTTAGGTCAAGGAGAAAATATTGCAAGCATCCATAAAGAAACAATTCAAGTATAGTGGAACCACATTCAGGATAACCAAAGATTTAGCAGCTTCTATATTAAAGAATCAGAGGGCTTAAAATATGGTATTCTAGAAAGTAGTAGAGTCAGGATTACAACCAAGAAGCAACAAAACTGAGTATGTTTCTACTGGAGAAAAGGAGGATATTCATTGAAATAAGAGGCCTTTAAAGACCAGAGCTGAATAGAAAATCTGATATTCAAATAATGGACTGAGGAAAAACATAAGGGAGGTAATCAAGAAAGGCAAGTCATAAGGAACTTAAGATTTATCTGTTTACATTCCTATATGTCAGGAAGGTACTTGTAACTCATTAGAACTTTCTCATTATTATGGCTGTTAAAAGGAATATATAGACAGAGGAAATAGGTGTATGCATTGATAATGAAAGAATAATATATATTTAAAAAATTGAGCAGTGAAGGAATGTACTGGGAGAAATGGAGAAGTAGAAATAGCATAAATTTTCTGCAATAAAAGAGAAGAAAACTTTTTATAGTGGAGGGGGAAGAAAAGAGAGAAGAGTGAATCTTATTTTTATCACCCTACTGGAAAATAGGAAGAGAAGGGGAATATAGGAAAAGGAGAGGGTGATAGAAGAGAGAGCATATTAGGGGAGGAATAGAAAAACACTGCTGAGGAAGATCAGAGTGAAGGGAGAGAGAATAGAATAAATGGGGGGGGGGGGGAGTTAGCAATAGTAATTAGTAAAATGAAGCACGTTTTTCTGATGCCTCATTTTTCAAATATATAAAAAACTGAGGCAAATTTATTTTTAAAAAAAGCAATTCTCCAATTAATAAATGATCAAAAGATAGGAACTATGTCCAAAAGGCTATAAAGTCATGCATATCTTTTGACCAAATAATACCACTATTAAGCATACATCCCAAAAGAATAAAGGAAAAGGACCTTATATATACAAAAATGTTTATAGCATTTCTCTTCTCAGTGCAAAGAAAAGGAAAATGCCCATCAATTGGGGAGTGACTGAGTAAATTGTGGTATGTAATTATGATGAAATATTATTGTTAAATGATAAGCAGGATGCCTTCAGAAAACTTTGAAATGTATAGAGTACAAACTAATAGCAATGTTGTGGGATGATCAACTATGAATAACTTTACTATTCTCAGCAATGCATTGATCCACAATTTCTCTTAAGGACTGATGTTGAAAAATGTATCCATTCCCAAAGAAAGATCTGATTGTATATTAATACAGATTGATGCATGCTCCTTTTTTTTTCTTAAAGGTTATTTTTTGGGGAATGGGAGTGGGGGGGGAGATAGGAGGCCGGAGGCAGAATCAATTTTCTTTCATAAGAAAACGTTTATGGACTTTTATGGAAATATTTTGCATAAGTTCACATGTACTTTCTTAATGAGGAGTAGGGATAGGAAGGAAAAGATAGAATCAGAAATTCAAAAACTGTTTTTTTAAATGTAAAAATTTATGGAGGCAGCTAAATGGCACAGTGGATAGAGCACCAGCCCTTAAGTCACAAGGACCTGAGTTCAAATTTGACCTCAAGACACCTAACACTTTCTAGCTGTGTGGCTCTGGGCAAGTCACTTAATCCCAATTGCCTCAGGGGAAAAAAAAAGTTTTAGATGTAACTGTAGAGAATAAAAATATTAAATAAATAAATAAATAAGCTCTGACAAAACATTTGAAAAAAAAAATCTAATCCAAATCTCTCATTTTACAAATAAGTAAATTGAGGTCCATAGATGTTAAATGACTTTTCCAATTTAAAATACATCCGTACAGATAGAGAGAGAAGACTAGAAACTGAGTTGCTTAAATCCCAAGCCCATTGTTCTTGTCTCTATATCATATTGGTATCTTAGGTTGCTTCTAACACAGCACCTTGTTGGATAGTAGCTGCTTAATAAATATTAGATAAAACTTGCATTGTGGGTTTTGTTCAAGGCCATTCTTAAATAGACTTTCCAATCTTTGAAAAATAATCATACATTTTCCCCCCAAATGAATAATAAATTGAGTATATTTGTTTGCAGCATCATGGAACTGCACTTGTTGCCAATTGCCCAGTTTGCTAAATAAAAGTGAATATTGGTAATCACAGTATTTTTAGGTTATCATTTTTAAAAATGCCTCAGTACCATTTCCTTTATCAGTTTTGGATATTCTATAAAATAGTGTCATTATCCTTTATATTTTATGACAAAGTTAATAAATGATAGTAAATACTGTTCGGTAAACCAGAACTAGCTTCAGACCTGTGGATGGCCAGAGCCAAAGAGCAAACTAGAGAAAGGAAAATCAGAAATCAAACAGAAGTTTAATTTCAAAATGAGGAAGACAGTTGCAAGCAGAAGTCTTGAGAAGGAGGGCTTACTATGCTGGGGCAAAGGCATTGCTTTGTATACATAGAAGTGAGCTGAACCATGACCTAAGCATTCTTAGGTCTTGACTAGCACTTCCCATGCAGGCTCATGTGGGGACAATGCAGACACTCCTGGCTTCTGTGGGGACCATCTCCAAGCTGATTGTCTTACAGTAGGGTACAGAACTAGAGTTAGCATAGCAAAAACAAAAAAGTGCCATACCTGGTTTGTTTCACTTGGCAGCTACAAGAAACGGGGAGTGTGAGCTGTGTTAAGAGACATGGTGGATCATCTGACTCAGGCCCCCCAGAAATAAGGAGATCTCCCTTAGTGAACACCCGGTGCTGGTCAAAGGAATGCACTTTGCCAGAGGCTGAGGTCATCCAAAGCACAAGGAAGTGTTCAAGCTCAAGGCACAGCCTGCTTGCTGGACCTTAGCTCTGGGAAAGAGGATTATCTCTAAAACATTTTGGACAATACTATTTAGCTATTTAGCTGTGGATGAAGGATGAGAGACCTTTGCCATTGCACCAATGAAAAGTAATGTACTTGTAGAGACAGTATTGAGATGCTTAGGCATTTCAGACTAAGGTTTAGTATTACACTGACTTAAGGTCCCAGTTACCAGATTGACATAATAAGGCTAAACTCCATATGGGATATATCAGTGGTGTTCTTCATCCCCCACCATCCATATATACAACCCTATATGATTTCAATATAGTCTCTGGTGCCCAGATTTTTGACCTGCATTCTCTCCACTACCATTGCCCAAATCCTCAGTGTTTAGAGAAGGAATACTACACCAATCCCATCCTCCATTATAGGAAAGTAGAGACTCTTAACTACATATTAAGCTAGCAAACATGCTTCTTCCTTAATTCCAATGATTCAAAGTCATCTCCCAATGGGAAATACCCCATCTGTGACCTCTCCCCTTATTCTCATCCCTATCCATCCCAATCATATCACTCCCCCATTCTTTTGTTACATTCTTTTCCATTGTGTCCCATGAAAAATCCCATTTAGTCCTTAATAGATTTCTCTTTATTATTTTTTTTTCATGTTTCATCTTATTCTCACAGAAAACTTGCTTTCTCAGGGAAAACTTTGAATCACTGGATACCCTCCTGAGTGCTAGTTCCTTATTTATCCACTTTTCACAAGCAGATACTTCATTTTTGCCCTGTTATTGAATTTAATAACTTACATAGATGAATTCTACACAAGCCTCTATTTCTGCAACTATAAAAATGGGGATAATGAGGATGCACCTTCCTTGAAGGGTTGTGTTGAAAATCAAATGATAAAAAATTTATAAAAAATGCTTTGCACATGTGGTACTTTGCACATATAGCAGCTACTGTACAAATGCTTTTTCCTTTTACTGTGATTCTGGCCTTAACTTTTCTTCAGACAATTTATTCTTATCTCTCATCTCTCCACTTTTACCATCTATCCCCAAGCCTGGAATTTTCTTTTTCCTTGTCTTCCCTTCCTGGCTCCTCTGACTTTCTCCAAGTCTAAGCGAAAATGCCACCTTCTACAAGAAACATTTTTCAGTTGGAATTATCTCCCATTGTATATATTGATTGCACCCAGTTGCTTGCATTTTGTTTTTCCCATTAGTTTGTGAGCTCTTTGAGGGCAGTGATTGTTTTTGCCTTTATCTCCAGAACTTAATTGTAAATACTTCATAAATGCTTCTTAGCTTATTGACCCTTCCCAAATGTAATAAGTAATAAGTTTCCCGTGCCTAGAATATACTCACTCCTTGTTTTCTTCTCAGAATCTTTGTTTCTAGTCTCACCTCAGGTACATGTTCTACAAAGTCCACCCTGATTCCCTCAGTTAATGCCTCTTCAATCATCAGTTGGCCTTTCCCTTTTTGCATATGTATCCTATTTCTCCAGCAGAATGTCAACTCACTAAAGAAAGTAATTTAGTTTTCCTGCTAATGTTTTGTTTTATTGTTTGTGTGTTTGTATAAGCATATATTAGGTATGTATCAAGGGTGATTAGCCTTTTTAAATTACATTTAATTGAATTGGATTGCTTTTTGCTGCTTGGAATAGAGCTTGTCACTCACTCAACATTTCAGCCCATATCACTAACTGGCATCTTGAAGATTTCACAACCATCTCATGCCAGACAGTTGCCTGGCAGATGGCTACTATTTCTGAATGGCCTGCAGCAAGACCATGCTGTTGAACGGTTTTCATGTCTCCTTTAAAGTATTTCTTCTACCTAGTTTTTGTTTTTCCTACTTTGTCACTCAAAGATTTCTTGGGTCTCCTGCTGTCTTCCTTTCTTCACACATAGTTTTCTTGTTGATTTACACAGAGTCTGTCTTCAATGAAGATTGGCTATAATATTCTTAACTACTTGCATATGAACTTGATGACAATGAAGGAAGCCTTTCTAATTTATTTCTTTGGAGGAACTGGGTATTAGTCAGCTATTATATCTGGAATATAACCCTATTTCTAATCCCTCTCCCCTACCTTCAAGAAAAGAATGGCTATTGTGACTGGGTGTGTATTATGGGACACCATAGTGGAAAGCAAAAATGGGGCACTAGTCCATGGAGGTCTGAAGGTCATGTGGTTCATGCCTTCTACCTCTCTAACTTATCTCATAAAAATGAGATGTTTATGCTTTCAGCTTATTTTACATAGTGACTTATAAACTTTTTATAAGTCCTTTATAAGGCCAAAAAGGGCTCTTTATGACACCTCACATTAGTCTAGCTCTTTGAAATTTCCAAAGCACTTCATAGACATTATTGCATTGGATCTTCATAACCACATAATACAACAAATATTTTAATTCCCATTTTACAGATGAAAAAACTAAGTTGATTTGTCCATGGTCACATACAATCTGCTGATTCCTAGCTCACTACTTTTGATGTTGCTTGCATTTCATTGATTGCCATTTGCTAGCCTTCCAAATTACACATTTTGTCCATTTTGTGTCCGTGTACAAGAGACAAAGGGAGAATGAGGGAGTGCATACTTGGAAATGGCTTAGAAATGATACCCTTTTTGCCAATACCAGAATGGCAAAGAATAGTGATGGGAAAAACAAATGAAGCTCTGTCCAGGGGCTGGGATATATGTTTCTGGAACACTTCTACACTCACCTTGGTTCATAGGCAGTTTAGCTACTGGCCTCAGATACAAAAACCAGACCCCAATGGTACCATCTTCCTAAGTTCCAAACTATTTGTCTCATAGTTCCTGCAGACTATGTCTGTATACTTTAACTTCTATTCTGAATCTCCTTAAGACTGCTTTCCCGCTCACCTGTTCAAGCAAAGCATTTCTATTTTCAAAAGGTACTCATTTGCACAAATCACATAGCAAAGCTTTTTGGATATAAAGCTTTAAAAAAAATAATGCATTTGGTGTCTGTATTAAAGATAAGATTCTTCTTCAATATTTACAACCTTATAAATCTTGTCATTTTTGCAAATGAACAATTGTAAGAAGGAGAGCCATCTTAAGTTGTAAAACCTATTTCCACCATAATGCATTCTTTGCCATACCTTCCAGAAAACCTTAGAAGCAGCAGATTTCTACTCAAAAAAAAAAAGTTTTTTTCTGGCCTAGCTCTGAACATTCCAAGGCCAACAGAGGGGAAGATGCCCAAAACAGCTTCAAAAGCCACAATTTCTGAATAACTTAAAAGCCTTATCCATCTTCTAAGATACCTTAGCAAGAGGGGTTTACCATAGCAACTCAGTACCATAGCAACTCAGAAAAATGGCAATCAAAAAAGTACCAAGCACAGAGAGGGGAATCTGAAAACTTAATTCACAAACTAAGGAACTCATCTTCTCACCTTTTACAGGCTCTTTCCTACCATGGAGGGACCATAAAGGACCACTAGTCCTTAAGTAGGAAACAAATGATTCTTGCTTTCCTGCTAAGACCAGTCATCTCCAATAGCAAGGCAGGATTCTCTTCTCTGGCTGGTGGCCTCCTGTCCTTCAAATATTCAATGTTCTATACATCTCAGAGGCAAGGAAGATTGCTATCACTTCTTCCAATTCCTGTCTCTTATGGGGGAAGGGAAAAGATATATCAAGAGAGAGGCCTGGGGATGGAGAAGCAGACTAGACTCCCTAGGGGAAGGGCAATCCTTCCGGTGCAAAGACTCTACCCAACCATGAACAATTCACAGGAAAGTCCCCAAGGCACGATAATGAAGGCTGTTGGTGCCCCTCAAAAAATGGAATCTCAAGGCCTTCCTAACCTAGGGTAAATTCTTCCCTCTGTCCTGTCTCTATCCTTATCTCCATGTGACTATCCTCGTGTTGTGTTCTCCTAGTTAACCCCACTCAGCCCTTTTTCTAGCTACCAGAATTCTATTATAATACATGATGTATGTATGATTATTTTATATTCTTTATCTTCCCAGATAAGATTTTTTTTCTCTTAGGAGTTTTGCAGTAAGTTAATCTGTACTGCAGACCCAATAATAGGCAAAGGCCCCCAGGAAAGGTAGCCACAAATTGGGTTTCATGAACTAACAATGACCCAATCTGAGTCAGGCCTGCCCCTTTGTAAACTTTAAAGGACAAAACAAATGTTAATTATTATTACTTTTACTATATTCTATTCCAAATAAGTGATTGGCTCCCAAGATTTAATCTCCTAAAGAAAATTAGAGATGAAGATTTTTCCAAGGGTTCTGGGAAGCTGCTCCTGTCATTGCTAACATTGAATTAAAAGAACTTAGCAATCTCATTGAATTATTAGCTTTTAAAATGTAGTATAACTGAAAACAGACCAGCTCAGAGAAGGAGCAATTAGGTGGAACAGTGGTGGAGATAGAAGTGAGGAAGACATAAGTTCAAATGCAACCTCTGACACTAACTGGCTATGTGACCCTGGTCAAGTCATTTAATGATGTTTGCCTCAGTTTTCTCATCTGGAAAAGTAGCTGGAGAAGGTGGGGGCAAAACCGCTCCAGTATCTTTGCCAGAACATCCCAAATGTGTTACCATCAAAAAATGACTGAATAACATAAACATAGGTTAGTAGGTATTGCAGCCTACTGGAAAGTAACTTAATTTCATAGTCAGAAAGTTTGTGAAGTTCAGCCCCTAACCAGTGTATGCCAGCTGTTTGATCCTCATTAAAATTAACATTAGTTAATCTCTTGATTTTCTCAGGCAATTCTCTAAAACTATAAATTGCCCAGAAAATGATTTGCTTTCACAGAGAGCATTTTCTCATTGGGAGTTCCCTTTGTAATTCAGCCCACAGGTCTAATACCATCTCTTAGGTCAGAGAAATGGAAGTGATACTTAAAATTATAATTTCTATTAGCTCAGTGAAAGGAAGAAAAACAAATTTCTCCAAGTATGATATAGAAGCATTAGAATTGGTGTGAGGAAAGAACAAAGGTAAAATCTTCCTCAGATATTTAATGTGTGACCATGAATGAGTGCCAGCCTCTCTGAGCCTTAGATTTCTTATCTGTAAAATATATACTACCTGTCTCCTCTAGTTCCTGCTTTCCATTATTGTTGAGAGGATCAAATGAGATAATTTTAGTAAAGATTTTTTTAATCCTTATAGAAATGGCAGTCATTCCATTCAACATACTGACAGCATGATAGCATGTTGCCTCAGCTCTTTAGGGGAAAGAAATTGTGTCCTTTTAGATGTTCATCTCAAAGGTAAGGTCAGTGAAATGTATGTTCAGAATTTTAAAAGCAAACTTTTACAGGTGGATAAAGGAAGGAAAATGTACTTTCTTTTCCTAAATCCTGAATTTAAATCGCTTCAAGATTTCTACTTCTATGCATGCAGCAGAAAATCTGTAGTATATGCTATAACTTCTGATAGTGACAGTGGGAATGCATACCCTTTCCTTCTTAAAATGTTTAAGGTTTAATGTCCCAAGATCTCCTCTAATGTGGCCATTTTTCAGTAACAATAGGTTAGTAGGTGGAGGGTGGCTAGAAGAGACCCAGGAACAAGGAAGTATAAGCAGCACTTGATTAGTTAGAAGAATTCTTTTAAACTAAGAACAGAGAGCTTGTGAGGCTCCTGTATCCTGAACTTTCACAGCTTAGAGAATGACCACACCTGTCCTCAACTTGGAGGAGCTTAAACAGAGACAGAACATCTAGAAAGCAACTTGTGAATATTTATTTGTGACTTGTGCTACATATTGATAATATCTCCCATATAAAATACAAGCAACAGTCTTTAAATGTTGATTCTTCTGACACCTTACTGCAAAATAAACAGATCCTGTTTCATCAGGACTCTTGAAATCACATTCCATTTTCAATTTTCAGGTACAGTATGAAGTAAGATTTTTCCCACAGAAAGAAACTCAGCTTTGTGTCAGCCATTATTCTTAAATATGGGAGGTGACTTGACTCATACATTGCTGAAAACAGTTCCTAGAGACTGATTAGATACCAGAGACAGATATTCCATACAAAATATGTTAGAGCACCTTTATTTATATATACATATGTAACATAACACCCTGCTAGCCTATTATTTGTGTAGGCTGCTACTAAGTGAAAGGTGAAGTTTTTTTTTTTTTAAATAAAGCAAAACTTATTCATTAGTAGCATAAAATAAAATCACTAATGGCGTTGTGTTTGCATGCATGAAGGAATTTATGGATTTTCTCCTGGTTTTCTAGCACACATACTTATCCCAACTTTTTTTTGTTGTTAAAATAAAGAGCCTTTTTTTCCAACTACATTTTAATAACTTTCATAAATGTGAAATAGAAGGGGTCTGGATATAGGCAGCAAGCAATATTTTAATTTTAAGACCAAAATTGTCTTCTCTAAAAATGAATCTTTTCAATTTCCAAATACAATTCTCAAAATCTTGCTAAAAGCAGCAGCAATATGGAACATACTGGATCTTAAAAAGGAATCTTGTTGAAGCTTATTTATGCCATCACAAGTTCAAGCTACTAATTATCCTATTTACTAAGGAAAAAGGTCTTCCCACTAGCTCACAGTTGAATAATTAGAAGAAAAAGTGGAAATTGGTGACAATTTAGTGTTTATGCCATCTGCTGCTGTTCTGAGTTACTGGCAATAGTTTGACAGAGCCTTGAAGTCAGCAGGGGAATAACAGTTTTCAATCTTATGGACGTTTAGGATTATCCTCTAATTTGACTTCTGTTATGGGGATGTGTGCAATCATGGGATCTCAAACACCAGTCAGTGGGTTTGTCACACGACTTAAGAAAAGGTAGGCTTTTGATACTTTCTCGTAGATAGCAAAAAAGAATGGACTATCCAGCTTCACTTCCAAGGAAACGCCTTGACTCTGCTTTTCTTGTTCTTCCTGACTCTCTTTCAGTTCAAAAAGAACTGTATTCATCACCTATAAGACAGCAACACACATATTTCATTTTACTCTGGAGATAAAGAATATTTACCACTTTTGGTTGCATTCCCCCAGAGTAGAATCCATCCCAATTAACAAAAGAATTGGAAGTAGAGGTACATAAATCATCTAATTAACCATCACCCGCCTCCTGTGTGGCCTGTCCCTGTTAGAATGTAAGCTCCCTGAGGGCAGCTATTGTTTGACTTTTGTAATTGTATCTCTGGTCTAGTGCAGTGCCAGGTATAGAGTACCTAGTACAGAGTAGGTGCTTAATAAGTGCTTTATCATTCATGTCTAGTGCAGTGCCAGGTAGAATACCTAGTATAGAGTAAGTGCTTAATAAGTGCTTCATCATTCATTCACTGTTTTAAGCATGAAGCATCTTATGCATAGAAGACTTGTTTTTTCAGAGCCATATTTTCTTTACACTTCCAGTATGGTGCTGCCCATTAAATGTGTTCACATGAATTATTTGCTGTGTGTGTATGTGCACACCTTACTGCACATGAATCTGAAAGTGGATATAATAGAGTTCTTATCTATGGTTGAACTAAGTGCTGTGATCCCTTCTATCTCTCAAATTCTGTATTGATGTAAATGTCTGCATCTAGATTGTGCTGATGTGAATATTTTTGCACATACAGAGTAGGAGAAAGCATATCAAGAAAGGTTAATCAGAGGCAAAGGCAGGCTGGGCAGGACAGGGGAAATAGCCACAAGAGGAGCAGGAAGTGGAGAAGTTGGACCCTGGCTACCCCTTTTGTGCCATGCTCCAGGCAGAGCTTTCTTCCTTCTTCCTTCTTCAGACACTACACCTCCGCTTTACTTCCTGTCCCCTCCCCTCACTTCTCTCTGCATCCTTGTTTCCATATTTTACTCTAATTGGGCATCTCCATGAACCCATCTGCTGATGAACTAAGGGCAGAATGGACAAGGAGGGTGGCCTGAACAGACTAAAAATTGCCGTACCTTTCCAACTTTGAGGTTTGCACTACTTATTTTGCTCAGCTTTGCCTCTTCTCCAAGCAGTTTAGGCAGTTTGGTGTAAGTAAGCAGTTTCTGCAGGTCATAGGTGCTCTCTTGTACCAGCTTTGGCAGGGTCAAATGGATCTTCCTAAAAGGAGATTGAAAAGGTAGAGGAATTGTCAGGTCTTATTTCCAAGATCAATCTAACACTCAGGACATGAAGAATCACCCAGAGAGCCCAAAGACAATGAAGATGCTAATTAGTGAGCCCCCAGAGAGCCACTTCAGGACAATCAAAGTTTTTTATGCTCTGAGGAACAGAATATATTCCGGAATATGTTTTAAATTACCCTCCTGTGTTCTTAAGAGGCAAATGAAATCTTTCATGTTTTACTAGTTACATATTCATTATATCCTCAAGTCCCACAGCATACCATCTCAACTGGGCTGAGAGACATGTGAGAGACGAATGAATGAGACACAAAAAACACTACAAGTAACTCTGAAAAATACAGTGACCAAATATGTCTTCAGGAGATTGTGAGTAGAAGTGATTGATCTAGAGGTGTAGAACGAGGCACACATCTTTAAGTTAGATAGATGGGTTGATTTCTGTGTATCTGTTTTCAGGAGTTATCTTGGGGCAAGTTAGGGGGAAGCCAATGTGAAATACCTTATGCACTTTAACCCTCAGGAGATTGGAAATAAGGACATATTTTCTTAATTATAATTTTGGTTGGCAGTCTTAAAATATTTGTGCTCTAAAGATTAAAGAAGTCACAAAATCTTTTTTAAAAGAAAAATGTCACTAGGAAAACCAATATTTTGTGCAAGGAAAAAGATGACTCCAGTGTAATAACTTCATATCAGTACCAACCTAAGTAAGCACTTCATCTCTTGAAACCAGAACCAATATCAGCATATTGTTTTATGTCATGATTTTTCAAGGTCATCAATATCTTTCTTGCTGATAGTTTCACTGCGCACAGTAATGTTGACAGACTGAGCAGCCTACTTCTTTTATAAGAAACTTCTCTCAAAAAGGATAGATATTTGGACCATGATTTCCATGTTAGACTTTTAACTCTAATCTTTTCTTAACATGGAGAGCTGTTAGCACCAGAGTTACCAGTAAATAAAATTGGATGTTTTTTTTTTAATTGTCTCAAGATCTCAGAAGACTTTCAATTAAAAAAAATGAGCAAGATGAGGTCATTCTAATAGCCAAATACAAGTTAAAACTTTAATTATGTATGAAGAAAATTGAGTTAAAATGAGCCTAAGTATGTGATAAAATTAATATATACTGATTATATATAAATAGTTAAACAAATTGACCTTTAGAAAGAAAGAACCATGTTAAAAATGAGAAAGTTGAAAGAACATTAAGACTCATACCGAAAGCAAAAACCCTGGAAGAATATAGCTGATAGCTCTATTAATGGAAAATTAAGATGTTCAGTGTACTACTTCTAACCTTTGACATTAAGTAGGACAAATGTCTAGCTATTAAAATGTCTTTCTAGGGCTTTTGATAGGGGGATACAGTCTGTTTATACTGAGCCCTGCCTTTCAGAGAGAGCAGGGGAAACATGAAAGCAAAAGCAGTTAGAATGGAATTAGAATAAAATGCTGAATAGTATTAAGCAAAAGGGGTCCTGACACCCAAGACACTCTGTCCACCCCTGTGCTGATTCTGACCTCATTTACTCATGACTGACATATTCAGAGGTGATTGGTGTCTGCTATTATATAGATTGGAACACTTGTTAAAGGCTGCAATTTTATTTGTCTATCTCAGGATAAAATCCCATAGACCCTAACTTCCCCAGTTCGTTCAGAATCAGCCTGAAAAATTCTGGGTAAGACTGAGCATTCTTACATGAACCACTTCATCTCTCAGAACCAGAATCAATATGTAGACCCAGAGGTTGATGAAGCAGTCAAGATACATGTATCCTTTGATATGCTTTGTTCACTAGAATTATTTATATATTATCGATAAACTCCATTGTTGGATCAACTGTACGAAGCTGTCTCAAATCTGACTGGCAAACTGAATCAGAAATCAAAACAGAATGAACCAGCACTCTGACATTCTCACTGAGGCTAAACTGATGTTTCTGCCATAATAGGAGAAGGTAGTGAATTAGTATAAGAGTAGTTAAATGGTCAAATACAAGCAGAGCCATCCCAAGGGTCCAGGTAAAACATAATCAGTTAGCCACCCTCTGATTCAGACCTCTGAAAAATTCTACAGTGCTCCAGAAGAGTGCCACATCAAACCTCCTTTTCCTCCTAGAGAGAACTGCAATTTGCTGGGAGCATCCTGCACTACCCTAATTTTCCTCTCGTAGCCTTTTAGACTGGGAACTGGCCTGGCCTGGAAACAGACACTATGCCCCCATCTTCACCTATACTGCCTTTGGAAAACACTCTACCATGTGTAGTTCCCCAAAGCAATTGATTCTAGCTTTGGGGTGACTCTGTGGATATCCTGGGATATAGACAGGTGAACCCACGTCATGGATATTGGGACAATGCAGATATATCTATATTTATATATAGAAATACACACACACACACACACACACACACATACACACATATATACATATATATATATATACAGAGAGAAAGAAAGAGAATATACATATATATACACATAACAGGAGTCAAGTCATACCTGGGGGACAAATGTTTTTTCCAACTTGAAAAGTCCTGACTCAAAATAAAATCTTCGATTTTTTCTAGATCAGCATCTTGAGGCTTAATCAGTAAGATGAAGGCATTCTCATTAAATGGTATTTGAATGACAGAGAAATTGTTGCTGATGTCATTTCCATACTGGAATATACCTGTCCCTGAAAGCATTGGCACGAATATGCTGGTGGTGTTGTTTATCCAGAATACCTGAGGCTCTGCCAACAGAGAGATTCCCTTTATTGCTCCTGAAAATCAAAGAATAAATGAGAAAAAAAAAAAAGCGTCAGCAACAGGCCCTAGTAGCTCTTGGAAAGGATACAGCCACAAAAATCCATACACTGACAATTCTACTTTTGTGAAGGAAGAGTTGACAATGGAAAGAAATTGGAAAAATGGAAGGGAAGGGAGATAATGGGAGAGAGTAGAAGAAAGTAAGAAAGAGGGGGGTGGGAGCAAGGAGAAGAAGGAAGAAGAAAGATAAAAATACAAAATTAAGACAATCCTCTGTTCCAAGAAACTTAAAGCTAATAGAATGAGACAATCTTCATAGGGATGTAGTAGGGAAAAATGGAGACCATCAAAAATACCAACCATCTCTCCTAATATCACTCCCCTTTCCCCCTTCTGAATTACTAGTCTTTTCCTGCCCTTCTTAATCCTTGTTTTTAGACACACGTATCTTTTGAGATCAAATTGTTTTAATAGTTGTGTTTTCAACACATGGAACTCAGATTCCTTTACAAGTCCCTTTACCATTAAAAAAGTAAAAAATATAGCTTGTGGCAAAGTCCATAAAAATAACCTCTAGTCCTGATTCATGAAAGATGGTAGTCCTTCCTTAATTGTTATTTCTTACAGCACAGTAGTATTCCATCTCAATTGTATACCCCAGCAGATTCAGCCATTCCCCAATTAGCAGGCATCTCCACAATTTTAAGTTCTTTGCCACCACACAGAGCTACTATAAATATTTTAGAACATATGTTTCTTTTCTTTTTCCTTTATCATATTAGGAAACAGACCTAGTATTGGTACTGCTGGGTCAAAGGGCAATTTAATAACTCTTTAGACATAATCTCAGATTGGTCTCCAAAATGGTTGGATCAGTTCACAATTCCACCAACAATGAATTAGAGTCCAAATTTTTCCACAGCCCCTCCAACATTGTCTCTTTCCCTTTCAATCATTCTAGACAATCTGTTAGATGTAAAATGATTTCTCAAAGTTTTTAAAATTTGTATTTCTTTTAAAATTGTTTAGAGCATTTTTTCAAATGACTATAAATTGTTTTCATTTCTTCTTTGGAAAAGTGCCTTCATTGTTCTTTGAAGATCAGAAAGCCTCACCCTGGTCCTTCATTGAATAGTTTTAAAGGGAAAAAGGGCTTAGGTTATAAGCCCTTAGGTTATATTTAACCATATGTAGGAAGGGGAAAAGAGGATTCCAGAACTTTTCTCTATTTTCCTCTCCTATTTTTCAGACTTCAGCTAATTACCATTTAGATTGTGAGCCTCTGCCTCCAGACTTTTTCATTAGAGGGTAAAGGGAAGAGCCCTTCTCAAAACTTCCAGGGAAGGAGGGGATCCAGGCCAGCTCTTCATTTCCCATCTAGCTGCCCTTCTTTAGACTTCCATCATACTCCAGCATGTTACTTTCCTCCCCTCCCACCTTTTCAGCTTCATTTTGAGGTCTTCTACCATAAAATTGTAAGTTCCTTGAGGGCAGGAATTATCTTTCTTTTTCCTTTGTATCCCCAACCTAACTGCTATAATGTATGGACTTAATAACTGTATTGATTGACCAACTAACTGAACCTTAAAGAAGTAGGCAAGGTGATAAAAGTTGTGTTTATATAGATTAATTTCTGGGAAAAATTAGTGACTATATTATCTTTCCAGGCCCATTTCAGGACCTACCTTCTCCAGGGAATCTTCCCAGACTAGAAAGTCTAATCCCCTATGTCTATCCCTGATGGTTAATTAGTAAGTTTATCTCCACAGATTCTAAGACAGAAGTTCCATGATAGTTTTTAAGAAAGGAAGATAGGCCTGAGAAATAGTCAACCCAGATTTAGGGATGAGGGTGCTGAGAAATGCGAACAGAGCTGGTTTTAAAAGAAACAGCACTATATGATGGAAAGATTACTCAAGTAAGACTTGTAGGACTCTAGTCTGAGACTCTTGAAGGACCCCAAGCTGAGACCCTAACTCTGTCCTTGACTAATGTCATGTGTAACCTCAAAAAAATTCACTTAATTTCTTTAAGCTTCAGTTTCCTCATCTGTTAAATGAAGGATAAGGACTATGTGATCTTCAAGATCTCTTTCAGCTCTAGAGCAGTTATTTTGATGTAGTATAGTTTGAAGGAAAGTGGACTAGGACCAGGGTTCAAATCTTTCCTTTGATATCTAAGAATCTTTGTATAAATTTCCATCATTGTAAAATGATTAAATAGCCTTGGAAGTTCCTTTTAGTTCTTGTCTAAGATTTATGTAAGACCACCATGTTCAAAATGAAAATCCCTCAGAAAAAGAAAGTAGAAAGAGATCACTTCTGAGAGGGAGCAGTGAACCTAGATGGTTATTGTAGATTGAAGCTGATTCATGGAATCATAAGATTTAAAACTAGTAGAAACTCTTGAAGATTACCCAATCCATTCTCCCTTCCTCTTATAGAAGAAACTGGGGTCTTACAACACTGTGATTTGCTCAAGGTAGCAATATAAATAATTGATGTGCATGCAAATAAATATGAAATACAATGTACATTTTGGGAAGGGAAACTGCCAGGATCTGGGGAAATCAGAAAAGGTAGAGGAAATTACTCCAATTGAGTTTTTAAAGTATACTAGGAATTCTAAGAGATAGAGGTAAAGAGAAAGTGCATTACAGGTATTATGGGTGACAGCCTAATCAAAGATACAAAGGGAGGAGATAGCATGTTATATGGAGGAAACAGCATAATTTACAGCAACTCGCTTCTGGAAGGAAAGAGTGTGTGCCAATGACCATTCAGAGTTTTTGATGACTTTATTTCTTACCCTGACAACACAATTCTATTCAGTTGCTTCCTTTTCTCTATGTCTATCAAAATAATAATAATAATAATAAACTGCTTTCAGAAATTGCTCATATTTGACAGGAGTCCTTTCACCTTTTCTGATTTCTTTCTCTGTCCACCCCCTCACCCTCTATTCCACTAGAAGCAAGACCACTGTTTCAGGGAACAAAGTTGGGTAAATCTTACAAGGTTAAGTCAACTGATGTCATGGAAACTGTTGGGTCATTCACCTGTGTCCCAGAACTAGCTGGAATAACTGATCAAAGGGCAGGATGAATCTTTCCAGACCTTAAAATGAAGTTTCTAATAGTTGGAAACATTCAATCCTTTTGAAAGAATATTTGCATATGCTTGGACTTTATTTTTTTTTCTTTCTCAGATGAACCATCTGCATTACAGAAGAGTCCTGATTTAATGAGACCTTAAACCTGAGAATGATCTCCTGTCCTGTCTGTGCCTTAAAAGTGGTCTTGACTTTCCCATTAAGTTCCTATATTTAGGCATCAGCAGGTATTCTTTGACCCATCAGGCAGAGTTCATAAGATAGATCTGGAAGTGTTCATAAACAATTCACATAAATCCTCTTGTCCCTAACATAGTAGACAGTTCCCCAAAAGCATATGAGGCATTCTCTGCTCTGATTATTTAGGAAGACTACCTTCTAGTACCATGAAATGAATGATACTTGGTATTATTGACCAATGTCCAAAGGGAAGTACCAAAGATTCAAAATCTGAGCTGTTTCCCCATAAGATTAGGGCATTGCCATGACCATTAAAATAACAATCTTTTATTTGATCAGTGTGTGTATATATATTATTTACTTTTGGAGGATCTAAGTGGGTTTTTGTTGTTTGGTTTCCTTAGCATTTCTAAACTGGAGAATTCTATAAAATAGCAGATTTACCTCTTGCTTCATGATGGAATGACCCAGTTTGAAATTCAATGGGGAATTGGAGAACAAATGAATCTATAATAATATCAGGGTTATGGTTTTCTTTGTAATGGCAAAGAACTAGAAACAAAATTGATGCCCATTAATTCTGGAATTGCTAAACAAATTCTGATTTATGAAAGTAATGGAATATTATTGGGCTTTGTAAGAAATGATGAGCATAATGAATATGATGGATTTAGAGAAGTCTGAGAAGATTTATATGACTGACCCAAAGGGAAGTAAGCTAAACCAGAAAAACAATATATACAATGAATGCAGCAATGTCAGTGGAAAGATTAGGGGAAAAAAATGAAAGAAACTAAATATCAGGTAATTTTAATAAAATTGGCTCTAGAGAAAAGAAGAGAAAACATACTATCTTGTCCTTTCTGCTCCATCCAATCAAACAGGGTTGATGCTTAGATTTCCTGAATTTCCTCTTTTTTTAAAAAATTATTTGTACAGAACCCTGGTTTCCTAGGGGTGGCAGTGGGTAAGATAATTCTGGAAATGAAGATGACATGCAAATGAATCAATTTTTAAAAAGCAATCCAAAGACAAGGGGGAAAGAGAGAAATTGGCATGGTTATTCTAGCATGATATAAACTCCTCCCTGCCAAGCATAGAGTTAAGTAGGCAAGTGAGTGGGAGGTGGAAGAGTATTACCTGATTCAGCTTGGCTTGTTTAAGGCAGAAATTGGGAACAACAACAAAAAAACTTAAAATCACATATTGCTTCTGCACCCAAGGAGCTGTCCTTACCTTGGAAGTGTGTGTAGGTAGTGAAGAGCAGTGTGGTGTCTAAGCCAATCCCAGTCAGCCGAGTTTTCTTTGTCCATCCCGTGACAGCCCCAACGAACATGTCGATTTTTTTTGCAGCAAGTTCTGGGTCTGTGGCCAGATTCAGAGAGCGGGAATAGACAGCATTGGCAAAGGGAGACAAGCCCTGCACAAATGACAGCTGTAGCCGCAGGTCAGGGGAGGTAAACAGGCCCACCACTGTGGTCAGGAGCAGACTGGAACTGCCCTTCTTTTCTTGGGCTAATAGGAGGCTTTGGACAGCCTTCAAGGCAGACAGGACCTTGTTCCCGTCCAGTTTAGAGGTACAGCTCTTATCTTGTGAAGAGACACCCAGAAATGTCTGGAGGTTACTGGCTGTGGGGTCCACAGAACCCAAGTAGAAGGAAGAAAGGGTTCCAAAGAGACCAAAAGGGGACAAGAGAAGTGCTCCATTGACTGGGGTCATCATCTCCCTCAGCATCTTGTACATGCGGAAACCCACCAAGTTCAGCAGTAACCCCACTTCAGTTGACCTCATCTTGTCCTCTGAATCTAGAGTTTGGCCAAAAGATACCAACTGGTCTTTCAGGGTCATCTCATCCAAAGGGGATGTCTTCGCTTGTATTGGGACAGGAGTGAAGGTCTGTTCTTCAGAGGTCTCTTCCTTCACTTTGTTCAGCTCATCACAGCTACTTTGGTTATAGGTGAGGAGGTAGAACGGGTGCACATATACCCGCTCGCTGACCACCAGGGTAGTCCAGACCAATAGGATGGTAGTGATTCTCAGTAACATCCTGAAATAGGTGCTACCAACAAGTACAATTGCTGCTGTTCCTGAAATGACATTTTTTGGAAAGGGGTAAAGAAGATTGATTATCATGTGTCTGCAATAGATTGGGTTCTTTGAGAGGCTTCCCAGTGTAGCATAGTAGAAAGAGTGAATTAGGAGTCAAAAAAACTGAGTTGCTGATCCAAGACAACTATGAAGGATTTATGATGGAAAATGCTAGCCATCCCCAGGAAAAGAAATGATGGTGTCTAAATACAGATTAAAACTTTTTTTTTACTTTATTTTTCTAGAGTTTTGTTTTTTGGTCTGTGTTTTCTTTTATAACAAGACTGATATAGAAATGTAATGCATGACTACACATATATACACATGTATATAATGTATATCAAATTACTTGTCTTCTTAGTCAGGGGGGCTGGGGAAAGGAAGGGAAAGAATCTGGAACTCAAAGTTTTAAAAATGAATGTTAAAAATTGCTTTTGCATGTAACTGGTGAAAAATAAAATGCTAAATAATAAAAACCAATATCTTAATGTTAAGAAATTTTCCCTGTCCATAGCATATTGGTATTTATTTAGGGATATCATTGTGTGAACTGGGTAGAATGGTGGCTCAAAACCTACAATAGACAGTAGCTCACAGAAGATGTAGCAATTTTCAAACCAAGCTTATAGTATAAAAATGCCATTTTCCAGCTCATCCTATAAAACAGTAACAATTCCTATTTATATAGGTGTATGTATATATATACATATATACATATATGTATGTATGTATGTATATGTGTGTATATATATATATATATATATATATATATATATATATATATATATATATATATGCTTTGTAAAAGTACGTTCAACAGCCTTGCACAGTAAGTAATACGTACTTTGTTATTCTCATTTTGGACATGAAGAAACAGGATCAGAGAAATTAAGTGATTTGTTTGAGATTAAACAGCTAATAAATGTTTGAGGCCAGATTTGAATTCAGAGAGAATAAGCATTTCTATAAAATTCACTATATGTCAAGCACAGTGCCAAGAGCTAAAAATTATAATTTTTTGGCAAATTATCTCATTTGATCTTTATAACGATCTTGTGATTAGTGCTATTATTATTCCCATTTTACAGTTGAGGAAACTGAGATAAACAGAGATTAAGTGATTGCTCGAGATCATACAGCTAGTAAGTCCAGGTTTGAATTTAGGTCTTTGTGACTTTAGGCCCAGTTTCCTATCTTCTCCATTATAGGATCCCAAGATCCTTAACCTGAACTGGAAAAAATCTTAGATGCTATCTAATTCAACCCTCTTATTTTATGGGTAAGGAAAGGGAAACCAAATTGAACAAGGTCACACAACTGAGACAGCAAAAGGTCAGAGGCAGGATTTGAATTAAAGTCCTCTGACTCCAAAAGTAACACCCTTTTTGCTTTAAGTCCAGTTCTCTCTCCACTACAAAATACTAATGAAAAACTCATCTTCTCTTATGAAGCCAACAGCTGTCCATCATTAATATATATATATGTGTGTGTGTGTGTGTGTGTGTGTGTGTGTGTGTGTATGTATGCATGTATGTATACCCAAATTTTTTTTTGTAAAATTAAGTGGACTACTTTAGTATCATATATAATTTCAAAATGCTTAAATTCTTAACTACAACCTTTCATTTTAACTACACCATCACCAAAAAACATCATTTTATGGTTCACTGTGAACTTTAGATTTTTTTCTACTGCCCTTGTACATGGTGATTTCTGTCTTGTATTTATACACTTGTATGTCCTGTATTACTTTGCTTTCATTTTACCCATCACAGAGCTGGGCACTACGGTTTGTCATTATGAATGATCTTACTTGTTTCTGATCATGCCTCCAATTTCCCAAATCTTGAGAATCTATTCATCTGGACATGATCTAAAGCCTAAAGAAAAATTTCTTCCCCATTCTCATCTCATTGCACTGCTCCCCCAACCACTGTTTCAGCTTATACATTCTGATTATACCTACAATTTTTACTAAACATAAATAAATGGGGAGGTATAATTGGGGAGGCATCCTGGCTTAGTAGATAGGTTGGTCATGTAGTGAAGAATTC
Source organism: Antechinus flavipes (assembly GCF_016432865.1). Classification (NCBI taxonomy): domain Eukaryota; kingdom Metazoa; phylum Chordata; class Mammalia; order Dasyuromorphia; family Dasyuridae; genus Antechinus; species Antechinus flavipes. The sequence continues at coordinate 103,482,034 of NC_067401.1, forward strand.
CTTCTAATAGGTGCTATTTGACACTGGGCAAATCACTTCTTCTTGCCCAGGACAATATTCTAAATTTGTATTAGATTTTTCCACACCAGAAGTTTCTAGCACCACAAAATTACAGATTTAGATTTAAAACAAACATAATGAAGAAGGGAAAAAGGAAATATCCTCTGAACCACTCCAGGCAAAGCCTAATTTGCCAACTGATTTCTCATCTAAATGAGTCAGCAGTAAAACCTTTGGGAATCAATTGCTCAAAGAGCTCTCGGTAGTTATGGATCTGTAGGCAGGGTATGAGTCTGCTTAATCCAGATAAGATAGAAATGCACTCCCTCCTCCCAGACTCAGCCCAGTCCTCCTTTCTGCAGTTTATGACTATTCTCAGACTAAACAATTTCACGGATCATTTTCAAACTAGAGATTGTCTTTCCCCTTTAATTGTAGTCTTTTAGCTTTGCTCCCCTTCCCCCAACTCTCACCCCATCTCTAGCAAGCCTATGTTTCTAGGTAGGATGCATCTGGTGTTTTGAAAATGAAAAATGATTCCATCTGTTGCAGGTCTCACAGTCCTTCCTTCATCTTCCCTCTTTTCTTCTTTCCATTTGACTCTCCCCCTCATTTTAACTTCTTCTTTCTTCCATGGCACCTCCCTCCTTCACTCCCTTTTTCCTCTTTCTCTCCCCCCCTCCCTCTCTCACTTTTTTTCTCGCTCTTGCTCTCTCTCTGTCTCTGTCTCTCTCTTCCTCTCTTTCTTTCTCTGTCTGTCTCTTCCTTTCTCTCTGTCTCTGTCTCTCTCTGTGTGTCTCTGTGGGTATCACTCTTTTACCTTCTATTATTTCAGTCTCCAAGACCTTGCAGTCAGGATAAAATCAGCACAAAATCATAGGCAAGTTGGCTTCAAAATACTCTTTGGAGGGAACTTAAGAAAATGATCTTGGAGAAAATAGGAGAGTGCCGAGCTATGTCTGCCATGCCCATGCTGATGACCTTTACTCCCTCCATTATACAGCACAAAGTTTTTCTGGTGAGGTTTCATTTTAACCCCCTGGGAGATCTGAGCTCTTTTGTCCCTTCTCAAAAAGGCTCATCAGTCATAGGAATCGAGGATCTACCCAGGCTTCCACATTTTCATTACATGCCCACTCTGCTGCCCACCATCAGTCATAACACTGGCTACCTCCTCTTTGACTTGAGGCCATTCTGACTGCAGGACACAAACCTGCTTCTTTCTATTCATCTAGAATTTTGGGTCCAGAAGTAGAGAGGACTAATTTATCATAAAACCATTATTGTCTCGTTCTTGGAATTTTATGAGGGAGTAGGAACTCTTTGTAAAACAAAATAATAAAAAAATAGGGAGGAAAAACAACCAAAAACCTCTTTTGGGGGTAGAAAAACTACAGTCAAAGGAAATTAATAAGATGTTGGATAATTTCTTTCTGTTGCCTCAGCCTCCTGCTGCCAAAAGTTCCTTACAAAGCAGCTTGTTCCTGGATCATTGTGTTCCCAATTTGATTCTCCCCAGATGAGCTGCCCTCTATTGCCATGCAATGTTATTATTTTCCAGCTCTGTCCCCCTCTCTCTTAATCTTTCTGTCCCCAACCTGCTGTCAAGATCACTTACAGAAAGCTGAGGAGCAAAGAAAGGGAAAAGTTCCCAGGAACTCCAGGCTTACCTCTTATTCCAGTTTTCAGAGACTCAAGCTGCCTCTTCCACCAAATACCCTAGGACACCTTTATCCAGCCTGGGAAAACTGCAGCTATATTTATACTGCAGGACAGTGGATAGAAACCATTCCCAAGCCTCCCTATAGTCTGGCCAGCAGGTGGGATGACATCACTCAAACAGAAGAGGGTGAGAGGGGGGTGGGGCTGATTAAGTAAAATCCAAACATGTGGATGCAAGTGTCTTTTATCACAAAAGCTTCCAAACCAATGCACACTTACTGAGATGAACATCATGGCTTGGTACAGGCTCAAGTTACATATTTACTCAAGTAGACTGGAACCAGGGCCCCAGTCTTCATATTGACACATGAAAGTGTCTGTGCATGTATGTGTGACTGATAAGAGCTCTTCTATGTGACTCCTTTCTTAGATTCCCCTGGAAATTTTTTTTTAATTTTTAATATGCATTGTTTTATGAATTATGTTGGGAGAGAAAAATCAGAGCAAAGGGGAAAAACCATAGGAGAGATAAAAAACAAAGAAAAGAAGTGAACATAGCATGTGTTGATTTATATTCAGTCTCCTTGTTCTTTCTCTGGATGCAGATGGCATTTTCTGTCCAAAGTCTATTGGGATTGCTTTGAATCACTGAATCGCTGAGAAGAACCAAGTCTTTCATAGTTGACATCACATATTCTTACTGTTATTGTAGACAGTATTCCTAGTTCTGCTTGTTTTGCTCAGCATCAGTTCATGTAAATCTTTCCAGGCCTTTCTATAATCAGTTTGTTCATCATTTTTTAATGGAACAATAATATTCCATTACCTTCATGGACCATAACTTGTTCAGCCATTCCCCAATTGATGGGCATCCACTTCTTTTCCCATTCTTTGCTACTTGGAAATATGGGGCAGCAGTCCAAGGGGAAAAACCCTGAAGTGAGAGTCACGATCCTGGGATTTGACTCCTTATGTATGGATTTAAGAGCAAAAAGAAACCTCAAAGACAATGAAATCCAACCTCCATATCTTATGGCCAAGGAGATTGTTGAGGATCATATAGCTAGTGAGTGTCTTTTATCACATTTGAACCCATGTCTTCCTGCCTCCAGTCTTATGCTCTATATTGCACCACATAACTGCTCTATAAACTCCTTTCCCATGTCAATATTCAATGTCTAAATTTAAAATCCAAAAATTGTATGGCTGATAAGTGAGGTAGCCAGAGTAGAACTGTGGTCATAGCTAAGGAAAGAAGTAAATTCTCTTATAGAGGGCCCTTTGGTTGGGCAGCAAAGTGACAAAGTAGATAAAATAGTTAAAACCTGGAGTCAGAAAGAACAAAGTTCAAGTCAGGCTTCAGATACCTACCAGGTGTGTGATTTTGAGCTCTTAAGCCTATTTGCTTCTGTTTCCTTATCTGTAAAATGATCTGAAGAAGGAAAGGGCAAACCACTCCAGTATCTCTGCCAAGAAAACCCCAAATGGGGTCACCAAGAATTGGATGAAATCAAAACAATTCAGCAACAAAGATCTAATGATCTCTAAATCAAAGAAATCTAGATCAAAGATCTCTAAATCATGAAACCTCCACTTTGGTTCTCTTCTTTCCAGAACTCATATTCTCATCTCTGGAACTCTGGGTTCTGACATGTGAGTTTTCACCATATCGTTTCTGGAACCAGGCTACCACAACATTCCTTGGCTGCTTCAACTATGTAAGTACCTTCAGTGGCCCCCAGATCCTCTTTTTCAACTTCAGGTCCCCTTTATGGAGGGTTATGCTGGAGCCAGCTCACCCCTGCTAAATTTTCAGCATAGGAGTTTACAGGGCAAAAATCAGCAAACACTAAAAATCAGGGCTTGATCTATTGTTTTGTTGATTGTCCAAACTTAAGAAGTCATTGGAGAAAATATTAATAATGAAGATTAAACAATGGAATATTGCACATACTTTTTTGAGGGGGGGATTGTTATTAAATATTTACTAGCACACTCTAGTATAAATGTTATCTTCTATTATAATGTAGGCTCCTTGAGAGCAGAAATTATCTTGATTACTCATATTTCTATTCACAATATTTTGCACCTGACACATTTAAAAGGTGCTTTTTCATTTATTCATTCACTAAGTCAGTGGGAAGATTTGTCCAAAAGATGCAAAATTAAAGACAACTAAAGGTGAGAAATGCTACATATGATGTCAATAAGTGGGTTTTTACATAATAATAACATGATGATAAGAGTTTATTATGAAGAATGGGGAATTATATCAGGAAATAACTATAATTTTTTTTAAATAAAAAAGGAGTAATTTTTTGAAGTTGTGTCCTTCATTTACTCTCTAATAATCCCAGTTTCTCTGAATAAATATCTATGACCTTAAATAGCATTCTACTCATGATTTCTTTTTTTAAAAAAAATCAAATTACTATCCAAGGAATCCTTGGATCAAATTGAATTTATGTGAAGAATGCAAGGATTGTTAGTTCTGCTTTAGGAAAACAACTGACATAATTACATATTAAAAACAAAAATGTCCCAAACCATATGATTGTTATAGATCAAAAAAAAAAAAGCCTTTAACAAAAGTTCAACACTCATTTCTTTTAAAAGCCCTACAAAGTATAGATATTGTAGGACCATTTTTAAAATATCTTAAAAATTATCTTTTTAAAACCAAAAGTTCAGCATCATAAGTAATTTGGAAACACTGGAACCTTTTCCAACAAATAGAGGACCAAAGCAAGGAGATCCATTCTCAAACTATTATTTTATATAATTTTGGAAATACTAGCAACAGCAGTAAGACAAAAGAAAGAAATTAAAGATGTAAAGATAGATAAAGAGGAGACTCAATTATACTTTTGCTTATGATATGATAATATGCTTAGAATATCCTAGAGAATTATCAGATACATTGAGACAAATAATAGCTTCGGAAAAGCAACAGATTACAAAATAAGCCCTCAAAAATTAAATACATTTCTATATAATAATAACAAAATTCAAAAAGCAGTAACAGAAAGGGAAATTCCATTCTAAATAATTACAAAATGATCAAAGAACACAAAAGAATAATAACAAATAGCTATAGGAATATTCAGTGTTCATTGCTGGGTTCTGTCAATATAATAAGAATGGCAATTTTATTGTCAAAGTTAATTTATACTTTCAATACTCTATCAATCAGTCAGAGCAATATTTTATAAGATATAATAAAATATCAACTATATTAATTTAGAAAAACAAAAGAAGAGAAGGGGCAAACCTATGTCCCACAGAACTCCCTTGTGGGTTTGAACTAATTTAAAATGTAATTGGAAAACATTTAATTAAAAATACATTACAACATATATAAGGTTAATTTGTACTTTTGTAAGTTAATATGTGAACTGATAAGGATCTATTTTTGTTTGAGTTTCACACCACTGATGTAGAATATTAAGGAAAAATATGAAATTAGGAACAAAAAGAGACTAGCATTTTCAGGTCTTAAACTATGTTATAAAGTAGCAGTTGCTAAAAAATAAATGTAGACCAATGGAACAGACTAGATAAGGGAGAATCAGAAACAATAGAACTCCATATCCCAGTCAGTGTTCAATAAAGAATAAAATAAAAGTTGCTTAGGAAAGAACACTAACTGAAAGCCTGCTATTAGAACTGGAAAACAGTCTGTCAGAAATTAGTTTTCTTAGACCAATACCTTCCACCATCTTTCACAACACATTCTAAATGACCTTAACATTAAAGATCATTTTAAAAACTAGAACAGAAGCAGATAATTTTCTTTTTATTCTTTAAGTAGGAGATTTATTTTTAATCAAACAATTACAAAAGATGAACTACATTTATCTAAATGCAACAAACTCTCACAGCAAATATTGGCATTTAACAGACTATATCATTGTAAGAGGATGTGAGCATATGTGTGGCACAAAGTGCTTTATTAATCATAGACCTCTGAGCTAAACATTCTCATTCAACAGAAACAATGGCCCCATGGCAAAATGACTACCAGAAGACATATTGTCAACTGATTAAAGCACTTCTTGTATGAACAGCTTGTTGCTAACTTAGAGGGAAAGCTGAGGCAACAAAAGCTTGGCTCCTCTTGGAGCAAAAAAAGATTGGTTAGAGATCTGGTGTATAGCACTGCATTTACTCATCTGGGCAAGAAAGTTTGCAAATCAAAATGTTTTCACAACCACATAGGAAACAATGGTCCAAATCACAAATAATGAGAGAAATACAAATGTAAACAACCCTGGGGTTTCACCTCATACTCTGTAAATTGGCAAAGTTGAAAATAGATGACAATGATTAATGTTGGAGGGATTATGAGAAGATAAGCACACTGGTGCATTGTTGGTGGAACTATGAACTGATTAAACCATTTTGGAAAGCAATTTGCAAATATGCAAATAAAGTGACTAAAATATCCGTTCTTTTTGACCTAGAGATTCCATTAATGGTCGTATATTCCAAGGAGGCTATTGATAAAAAAAAAAAAAAAAAAAGTTCCCATGTATACCAAAACATTTATAATACACTTTTTATACTAATAAAGAATTGGAAACAACATATATGTCCATTGATTAGAAAATAACTAAATAAATTGTGCTACTTTAATGTCAAGGAACATTAGTGTGCTGTAAGAAATGATAAATGTGATGAAGACAAAGAAATATGAAAATATCTATGTGAACTAATGAAGTGAAGAGAGCCAAAAAGACAATATATGCAACTATAGCAATGTAAATGGAAAGAATACATAAACACAAAATCAAAATTGAATTTTGCAGAATTATAAAGAGGAAATAACTCAAAGGAAGAGAACTAAGAATACTCCTAATCTACTACCCCTTTGTGGAGGTAAAAAGTTCACAGATGTTGCATATAGCACATGTTTTTGGACTTCTAAAAAATATATTAATTGCTGTGCTAATTTTTCCCTCTTCTTTTGAATTAAAAAAAAATATTATTTATTATATGAGATGACTCTCTGAAAGGAAGAAGCATAGGGATACTGGGAAGAGCAAAGATAATATTAAAAAAAAAACTAAAAATGTCAAATCATTGCATATTTCATTATTTTATAGAGAGACATTCTAATAAAATTTCATTTAATTAGATGATAGTTAATGAAGCATTTTCTTAAAATTCAAAGAAGCAAAAAGAAGGATGTTCAAAAAGGATAAAGAAGAGCAGGTCAGTTTTGTTACTATTATGTTAAAATGTAAAAAAAAAAAACTTTAATTAATTGGATGTAATATGTATTTAGCTTTATATATGATTCTTTTATTTTCTTTGCATATTGAAAATTTCATGTTGACTAACATTGGAGGTCATAATTAAAAAGAAAAAAAAGGTTAAGGGGGAAAGAATCTTTTCATGGGAAAAGTTATTTGTGTGCAAACAACTAAGCAAAGTTTAAAAAGTAAGGCTCTCTTGTATTACTGTTCATTGCAGACTTTGAGCTTTTACCATATAAGGTCCTGACCTTTGTTATATGGATATTGTGGTTGGAGAAAAAAGGCAGAAAAAAAAAACATTTCCTGTAAAACACAAAATCAGCATGAGAAAAAATAAAATCTGAAAAAAAAAAAGGGTTTGGGGGAAAGATGTTGACTATATTGAGAGTACCAGATAGAACATTCTTTCTAAGAGGCAAAGAACCTTATTAAAAGTAAAAGTGTCTAAAGTACATTGTGTTCTAACAACTAATTTCCTTATTACTGCCAATGTTTAATTAATGTTAAAACTTTAGAAGGAGTGGAGAAATATAATTCTGATCCTGAACTATGTTCATAAAGTATAGATAGTAAAATTATCTCTTTATGTAACCTAAAGAATTAGTCAATAGGTTTTTCAGTCAGTCTGACTCTCTGTGACTCTATTTGAGGGTTTTCTGGGCAAAGATACTAGAATTATTTGCCATTTCCTTTTCCAGGTCATTTTACAGATTGGGAAACTAAGGCAAACAGGGTTAAGTGGTTTGGCTATGGTCACACAGCTAGGAATCTCTTTGACTCCCAGTCCAGGACCACCTAACTGCCCACTTAATCAATTGGTTAAATAAGTGCTTTTAAAAAAATGTCAAGTATTTAATGAAATAAGAGCCATTTAGATTACAGATAACTTTGGTTCCATAGATAATCAGATAGTCTTATGTGGTAGATTAGAGATAAAATTATATTTAGTTTCAGTCAAAATCATCTAGTTTAACAAACAAAACACACTGTTGGGAAAGCTGCCTATAATGTTCCAAGTTTAAAATAGATGCCTGCATATTGTAGGCTTATTTCCATAAATCACCCAGTTTAAGAAAGATAAACTCACAGATATTTCTAGTTTTACAGAAAGAGTATAAGGTCACTTTTTGATAATACAGGAATCTAATGTCTAGTCTTGGCTGTAGTTAATAAGGTTGTGATTGTGAGTAGAATTCAGAGATATCCACCTTTGAAAAAAGAGCAGACTTGGAGTGAACTTCCAGAGGGAAATTAGACAGTAATACAGTTAACCCTTCTATATCATGGAGATGAGGTCACAGTGCCCCCATGATCTGGAAAATCCATGCAAAACTTTTTTGGGCCTTCCCTTCATACTAGAGAAGTCTAATTTTTTTTTTCTTTTTCCTTTATGAACTATTTACAATGTTTAAAGATAAAATATGTTGATATTACATAATACTATATATGCATATGTATATAATTTATTCATTTCTGAGTTTCTAAATTTTTTCTATGACATCTGCTTTCCTTTGTGTCTAATCTGTGGCTTATGCAAAACTCTCTTAAATTTCCCATTTAATTTTTTATATTGATCCATCACGATGGGGAAAGTTGCAATGTAGAAGGGATAATTGTATATCACTTAGAATAAATGAGAAGGTACAACTAATGATAGAAGCAAAGAGGGAAACCTAGAATGAGAAGGTGGTAGGTAACAACAGCTGTACTAGGGAATTTTTGTAGAGAAGCTGGTTTGGAGTAACCAGCAAAGCTGATATTCACCCATTTATAAAACTTACCTGTGCCTCTGTGTTCCCACAATTAGAATGAGAGGGTAAGAACTCTTCTTACAGGGACTGGGAACTTTGTGGTTTGGTCTAAAATTTCCATCTCCTAATACTTCAACTATTCAAACATCAGACTTTTTTGTCTTTCCTTCTTGAAGAGGACCATGATATCAGGAAGATGGTGCTAGTGAATTGGATCTAAGTGAGAGAAGATTGTGCAAAGTCTCTTGCTTCACTTTCCCCTCCAGAACAATCTGGATCCAGTGCCAGATGTAAATCAGGACGACTGGAGATGGCCCTGGATGTATCATCAGACTGCCCTGAAACTAAAACAAAAGATTCAGCCAGAGATAACCTGGCAACAATGAATGAAGGCTATCCTGAAGAAGAGTTTAGAAAATATAACTTTCATTATAGAGGGAGCCAGAAAGATATGGGTTAAGGAATGTTATGTATCATCAGACAAGACTGATATGTTGATACGGCTGAACTGTTTTCCTCCCTTTGTCTTTTTAAGTTTTCATTACAAGAAATGGCACATTGGGGCAAGAAACTGAAAAATGAGTGGATGCCCATCAATTGAAGAATGGTTGAATAAGTTATGGAATATGAATGTTATGAAATATTATTATTCTGTAAGAAACGATCAGCAGGATGATTTCAGAGAATCCTGGAGAGACTTACATGAACTGGATCAAGATGTTCCTGTACATTATCTTATTCAATACTGGCCTTCTACAATTGTTCATGGCAACAGCAAGATTATACAAGGATCAATTCTAATGAGCATGACTCCTTTCAATAATGACATGATTTAGGCCAATTCCACTGGTCTTGTGATGAAGAGAACCATCCACATCCAGAGAAAGGACTGTGGGAACTGAGTATGGATCACAATACAGTATTTTCACTCTTTTTGTTGTTGTTTGCCAGCATTTTGTTTTCTTTCTCATTTTTTTTTCCTTTTAGATCTGATTTTGTGTGTGTGTGTGCAGCATTATAATTATAGAAATATGTATAGAAGAATTACACAAGTTTAACATATATCAGATTACTGGCCAGTAATCTGGGGAGGGAGTGGGGGGCAGGGAGGGAAAAAATTTGGAACACAAGGTTTTGCAGGAGTGAATGTTGAAAATTATCTGTGCATTTGTTTTGAAAATAAAAAGCTTTCATAAAAAAAGAAATGGCACATTGGGTAAGAATGTTGGGAGGGATATATTTAGAAATAAATATAATATAAAAAACAATATTGTAAAAACATATATAAGATCTTCTCAAAAACGAGAGGTCATTCATAGAGCTTCCTTTTAAGTCAAGAAAAAGGAAGAAAAGTATTTCTTTTACTATGACTGACTACCTGGTTAATGTAGGTCAGATCACTGGGCAAGAAGGGCTTTCTTATTTCTCAATAAAATGAGAGGAAGAGATAGGGATAAAATGGGTAGTGACTTTAGAAACTCTAAACCTCTACCTACATACAATTGTACTTAACTCTAGTGATTCTATGAAGAGGATTGTGAGTACCAGGAAGTCCATTTTCTTTAGCCATCTTTGCTTCAGTAAGGATTTTGGCCTCTGAAAGAGAGAGTTCTCTCTCTGATCCTCACAGTATAGTCAGTATTTCTCCTAAAGCACTTTTATCGGAATGGGCTATGTTTCTTCTCAAGGCGATTTTGTGTTTTACACAGAAATGTTCTTTTCTGCCCCTTACCCAGCCAAAATGGACACATAACAAAGAGTCAGAAACCTTCATGGTAAAGGCTCAAAGCCTTCAGTGAATAGTTTCTATACCTGTTGCTTCAGAATCTTCTCTGATCCCAATATATACTCTCTGAAATTTTTATTTCAATAAAAATTACTATAGTCAGGGGCAGCTAGATGATGAAGTAGATAGAGCACTGGCCCTGGAGTCAAGGAGATATGAATTCAAATCCAGTTTCAGACACTTAACACTTACTAGCTTTACACTAACCCCAATCGCTTCACCAAAAAAAAAAAAAAAAAAAAAAAGAATTTCTGTAATCATAGCAATACTCTAGTTATCAATTCCTTTATTATTTTATAAACCTAGATTAGTTGAAGTAGATAGAGCATTAGATCTGGAGTTAAGAACACAAGTTCAAATGTACATCAGACATTTACCAGTTATGTTACTTTGGACAAGTCATTTAGATGATATCTGCCTTAGTTTCCTTGTCTGTAAAATAGGAATAATAATAGCACCTATCTCTCAGACTTGTAATGAAGATAAAATAAATAACTTGCCAAATGATTTGAGGGTCTTAAGATGCTGTATAAAAACATTGTTGTTAGGAAAGTAATAACTCTGTGCCTAGAGCACAAATCCTGGCACTGGAAAATTTGAGTTCAAGTGTGGCTCCAGATGCTTACTAGCTTACTAGTATGAATCTCGACAAATTGATTAATCTCTCTTGACCTTAGTTTTTTCATTTGTAAAATGGGGATGATAATAGCAATAGTGAGAATGAAATATTTATGAGTTGTTTTGTAAATCTCATAGTTATTTTTCAGATTAAAAAAACTATTTTACCTAGGGGCACATAACTAGAAAGTGTTTTGTGGTGAATTACTTCCCAATCTTTCAATCTCTGAGCATGCAGTTTTATTTGCTACATTCCCACTTGTCAACCAATCAGGAAATACTAAAGGAAAATGGCTATCTTTTACTGTATCTTAAGTGAATTTGTTACCACTGGTCCAATGTGATAAATCTGTGTATTTACAATAGATTAAATTATTGAAAAATTCTTGTTCAATACTAGCCACAATTAGGCTTGGTACTGAATGAAAATCTGAAGAACCTAATGAAACATTCAGTTGCTTACTGCAGAGGGTTAAGTAGGGCAAACACTCCTAGAAGCTATCTTCTTGTTGTTCAGTCACTTTTCAGTTGCGTCTGACTCTTTGTGATGCCATCTGGAGTTTTCTTGGCAAAGATACAGGAGTGGGTTGCCATTTCCTTCTCCAGATCATTTTACAGGTTAGACTCCATGGAATACATCTCCTTTTCCACTAATTATAACATCAATAGAAAGCTCAGAAAAAGACAGTCATGGAATGAGCTTAACATCAGGCATTTTCCCAACCTCCCTAAACCCCATGCTCTTAGAATCAGGGCCATACATAGCTCTGACCTATCCAGAGCTGGGATCACTGGCAATTGAAGAACAAAATAGAATGACTCAGGCCCTACTATATAGGATGGAAGGTAAGGAGCTCCCTGCTAAGGAAATGTCCTCTCACAATGAGTCCTCAATTGTCCTGTAATTCCTAGTCTTAGAGAATTGGCTGGAGATATTGAGAGGTTATGTGACTTGTCCAGGATTACATGGCCAATGGGTGTCAAACATGAGACTTTGAGAATTGTGAGAAATAATTCATTTGAAGCTCTATTCTATTCCATTTTTCATCAATGTCAGATGATTCCATAGGGGTAGTGATTATAAGGTCTCAGAGCTATGAGCAACAGATTCTAAGTTCTCTGCTTAATCATAGAAGTTAAATAGAGACTCTCCACCCTTATTTTTCCTTGTCATGGTAACCAAACCCAATGTGGCAGAGATGATTCAACTATAGGAGTCCTCCAATTTATTTTTGTACCTCTTGACCATTCTCTCTTATCCAACAGGAGCAGATGACCATCTTGTGATTACTTAGGTCAATGGCTATGGCAGCTTGTACCAGCTTCTCCTACCTAACCTAAGGAGAAGCTCATCCATCTTATGTGGTGATGCCCCATGTCTTTCCCAACTCCTGGCCCCTGCTGACATATTATTTAGCTTGATTTAGCTTATGTATGACATGTCAATTGATGGAATTATTCTATATTTGGTATAGCTATTCTTGAATTTCTAGATATTTATCTAGAAATATAAAATAGGCCCCTTGAAATAGGGGGCATATTTCTAGTCACTGTGCAATACTTCCTTTTAAACACAAAAAAACATGGGGAGGAGGGGAGTGAGAGAGGCTTCCTTGGTCACAGATGATTTTTCACTTAATCCAATTCACTTTGATTCAATAACTACTCCATCCTAGACACTGTGCTAAGAGCAGAGGATATAAATAAGATTTTAAAATAGGTATAGTCTCTGCCTTGAAACTAATGAGAAGAAGACAACACATAAAAGTGAAGCTAAAAAGCAGGCTTGGGGAGTGGAGGGATTATAGTTCATGGAATAGAAACCAAGCAGTGCTGCTGTTGGAAAATATTCTGAACCCTCTATGAAGGAAGGCTTTGGGAGGAGTTTATTGCTCTGTAGACAAGCTTTCCATTTAGGGGAAATAAGTAACTAAGGAAATTAAGATGTTAAGTATCAAAAACAAAAGGGACTTGGTATGATACAGTGGAAAGAATGCTGATCTTACAGGAATAGAGACATGAGTATCTTTTCCCCTTACTACTAGGTCAGATCATCTAGAGTTACAGAATCATACTAGTCACTAAACTTCATCATCTATAGAACAAAGAGATTGATTAGCATAGTGCTTAATGATTGCTTATTGGCAAATACTTGGATGAGAAGTTTCCTCTAGTTCTAAATATATGATGCTATGGAATGATAAGAAGGAAAGGGTGAAATTTGAGGATGACAGTTGGGTTACCCTATCCTGTTTTGTGACATCCCCAGCATCTTCAGCTTTCTGCAACAAAATTCTTTTATAATTCTTAAGAAAAAATTTAAACTCACTGAAATTTTTTTTAAAATGAATAAATGAATGCCAACAGATAAGTGCTATATACCCTTTAGAAAGAAATAGAATCCATCATCTCAGAACCTGAGCTTTTTATCTGGGGGAAGAGGGGATCAGACCATACTTGTCCTCTAGGAGCTACAAAATCCTGCTGAAGAAATGGAAATCCAGTCTCTAATGTCACATAAGAAATATTCCTATTAACAGTCTGGGCAACATTTGGATACCTTAATTGTGCTTCAGAAGTCAATGGAAATCATAGAAAAGTGGAAATGACAAATCCCCCCAAATTTTCAAGTCAAAAAAGGATGAGGAGTTGCTGAGCAAAAAAACTACTCTGTAAATGAATACAGGTCAATCCAGGCCATTTGCTGTCCCATGTAGAAGGCAGAGGTGGAGTGTGAACTCTATTCCAGGCCAGAACTTCAGGGAAGCCTATACCTAGGAGAACATACTTATTCATCACCTAAACACAGCTCTCCATGAGCCTAAGAATTTGATGTATGTGCAGACCTCATGATTTTATTTTTATCAAAGCTTTTTATTTTTCAAAACATATGCATTAACCCTTGCAAAAACCTTTTGTTCCAATTCCCACCCCCCCTTTCCCCAGCTCCTCCCTTATATGGCAAGTAATCCAATACATGTTAAACATGGTAGAAATATATGTTAAATCTAATATATGCATACATATTTATACAATTATCTTTCTGCACAAGAAAAATCAAATCAAACCAGAAAAAAAGAGAAAGAAAAGAAAATGCAAGCAAACCACAACAAAAAGAGTGAAAATGCTATATTGTGATCTGCACTCAGTTCCCACAGTCCCCTCTCTAGGTGTAGATGACTCTCTTCATGACAAGATCATGGCAACTGCAGACCTCATGATTGAGAAGAAGAAGAAATTGGCTAAAAGCATGTGTTCAGCCAGAAGGAACAAGGAACATAATTTCCATGGTTGTTTATATACTATGGTGATTTTGCTCAATAGTCCCTACAACAAATAAATGGATGGCTTTACTTACATCCCACCTGACCCATGTCTTTCTAATCATCATGACACTGAAACTGGGTTGGGCCTGCTGGACTGACCTGGTAATCCCACCCACATTTAAAATCTTAGGATTCAAAGCTAAAAGAAGTCTTACCATCTTTCCCCAACTTGTCTATACCTTTTGAATCAACTTTGGCAAACGTCTAAAACCAGATCATAAGATAAAAAGACTTACCCAGGATCCACCTGTAGTAAATATCTGAGAGGTTTAGAATACAGGTTCTGATTCCAGAGTCATCTCAGGTCATACTGTACTCCTTACTGTACTACCCCACCCTTTATTCCTCATCTCTGACTTGAAGAAAAAGCTGCTCTTCTTGTTCTCCTCTAGGGACTGGTTACAGAATGCTGTCTCGGCATTGTCAGGAATGCAGTTTTAAATGTTCTCAGATCCTGGGCTTTTCCCTCAGCATTGATAATCAATACTGCCTCTTTTCTCAGAAAAGCAGAGCCATCAGTGGTCACAATGCAGATTTTGTCCATTCACACTCATTTCTTGGCCACTTGGTGTCCCTGCTGTTCAGATTCTTAGAATCTCTAAATGTTTCAAAGTAGTTACAAGGATGGCTCTTTTCAAGTAAACAAATGCCCTATTTCTTTTCTTTCCAAGTTCTTTCAAATGTAGTTTTTTTCCCAAACTCAATCCCAGTTGGGGAGCAGACTTGTAATTTTTTCAGCCAAAAGTTAGTATTGTTCACATTTATTAGCATTTCACACTTTGTAGAATTATTCTTTATAACTCCACTAGGAAATTAGACCCTTTTTTAGAGTTGGAAGGGAAATTAGAAAAATGGTTCCAAACTTTTACAAATGTGAAGACCTATTTTAATGTCAAAAAAAAGAAAGTTTAGGACTCTCCATAATAGATGTACTATTAATCTTTATTGGCTTATTTTTAAAAATGTAGCCAAAAAACTGCTATGCACTCATGAATGATTTTATAGTCTATTCATCGCAACAGCATCTGCATACATTCAAGAGATGGCAGTGCAATTATATGTGTGTATTCTTCCTGGGAGACATGGTACTAAGAATGCTAGGCTTGTACTCAGAAGAGAATCAAACCTCCTAACACTTACTAGCTTCCTGACCTGGGGAAGTCACTTAATGTCTCTATCCTGAATTTTCCAGTCTGCAAAATGGGAATGATAATATTCAGGATTATTGTGAGGGTAGAACCAATGATGTATTTTAAATGTTTTGCAAATCTTAAGTTTTACATAACTGTGAGCTTGCTTCAGAAGGAATGTTTGATGATTTATTATATAATGAATCATACTGCATTTTTTGTTGGAGCTAAATAAATAAAAGCAAAAATGAGAACGCTTTGTATACATATGGTTGTATTGATTTGGGGTGTGAGAATGGATTCGTAGTCTACTGGTTGGGGGACTTCTGTCTCAGAAATTATGCAGGTGAATTCTTAAAATGATATCATTGCTAAGTATATTATGCATAATATAGTGACTGTATATATAGTCATATATATAGTGACTATATATACTGCACTATACTATAGTATGGTATATATACTATGTATTCTATATGTAATAACTATATATACATATATATATAGCTGCTATATATATTACTATATAGATAGTAACATTACAAGATTTGAAGTCAGAAGACTTGAATTTACATCTTGCTTCTATCACTTACTAGCTACATGATTTGGGACAAGTTTTTCTAGGACTTTTTTTTAGCAATTTTTCTAGGACTCAGTTTTCTCATTTGTAAAACTGATATAAGTGATTCTATTGCAACTTTAAGCTCCCACTATGTGCTAGACAGTTTACTAAAACTATTTGTGCAACCTACCTCATACTTTTTATGAGGATCAAATCAGATAATGTTAGAGATAAAACAATACTGCTATATATTACATATGTATAGTATTATATTCTATAATTACAAGCTAGTATTATTATTGATGAAGAAATTGAGGGAGGATTCTGGGAAGATGGCTGTTAAATTTCAAGTTTTTCTGATTTTTCCCACAAAGAGAACAAATTTGCACTTCAGGGCAAATATAGACTCACGAAAAATCAAGAAGACTTGGGGCAGAACAGGCATCCTCCTGATACAACCCAAAAAGAGCTGAGAAAGACCCAGGCTAGGGATTAGCCTATCTGAGTTAGTGAGTATTTGGAGTTATAGGAAAGTGAGACTAATGCCAGGAAAATGAACTTGAGACACCAGAAAAATTTTGGAAAGGAATTTAGGAGAAGAGAGTTCAGAGGAAAATATGTATTCAATTTTGGATATGAGGAGTTTAAGATATCTTTGAGACATTTATTTTGGAATATTCAATAGGCAATCAGTGATACAGAAATGAACCTCAGAACAAAGACTGGAACTGGATATATAAATCTTTGAATCACCTGCATCAATAAAACACTTTGTAATGTGTCTAGCATAAGCATTTGCACTCTGTACTTATTTTGTTTACCCCCAGCTTACTCTCACACCAGCCAGTGTGGCCTAGAGATGTATCATTGCTGTATGGCTACACTCAAATTCTCTTGTGGTCTTAGAGATAACCCTATTCTGGATTAATATATACCCCATTTAATCAGGATCCTGGCTCTCATGTCCCCCCTAATATGTTTCCTTTTATATAAACTTAACCACTCACAATGATGAAATATTATTCCTGTTTTTCAAATTATTAGGTATTTATTTTTTCTCCCTCCCACATCTTCTCCCCACTAGGAAAGATAGAAAAACAGTAAGTACTCTTTTAATAAACAAAAATAATCAAGTGAAAGAAACTGCCATCTAATCCATGTTTTAAAGTGTGTATATGTTAGATCACCATATGTTAAGAAGTAAGTAGCATTTTTTTCATTGATTTCCTGGAATCATAATGCTTATTTTGGCAAGTGTTTGTGTCATATCATATCATATCATATCATAGTACACACTAATGACAAAAATCACTCATAGTTTTCCATCCTTTGACTTTTACCAAAATATTCTCTGCTACACTTTCTGCCTTGGGTTCTGAAATTTCTCCACATAAGTAGACCTTCCTTATATACAGTGCTTACCTCTATTACCTTCCCACCCTCTTTTGTTTATCCTGTTTATTTATGATTTGGTATACCTATTGAGAGTCATAGTTCATAGATTTTATCTCATTAAATCTTAGTGATATCTATAATTTACTACCACCACTACCACTACCACTCTTACATAAAGTACCTCTGGCTTCTCCTGTTTGTTGACTAAATTTTGGGAATTTGTACATAGATATTTGAAGTCATAAGCTTTTATTACTGAGTTCTTTTTAAGTATCTCGGATTCTTATTCAGTATTTCCCTAGATGTGTATCATCAGACTGCCCTGAAACTAAAACAAAAGATTCAGCCAGAGATAATCTGGCAATAATGAATGAAGACTATTCTAAAGAAAAATTGAGTAAATGTAATACTTTTTGAAGTGGGAGGGAGCCAGGAGGATATGGGTTGAGACAAGATTGATATGTTGGTGCTGTGTTGATATGGCTGAACTGTTTTCCCTCATTAGTCTTTTTGAATTTTCATTACAAGAAATGTCACATTGGCCAAGAAACTGGAAACTGAGTGGATGCCCATCAGTTGGAGAATGGCTGAATAAGTTATGTTCTATGAAGGTTATAGAATATTATTGTTTATAAGAAATGATCAGCAGAATGATTTAGGCCTGGAGAGACATGAACTGATGTTTAGTGAAGTGAGCAAAACCAGGAGATTATTGTACATGGCAATAGCAACATTATACAATAATCAATTTTGATGAACGTGGCTCTTTTCAACAATGAGATGATTCAGAACAATTCCAATGGTCTTGTGATGAAGAGCGCCATCTGCACATAGTATTTTCACTTTTTGTTGTTTGCTTGCATTTTATTTTCTTTCTCATTTTTTCCCTTTTACATCTGCTTTTTCTTGTGCAGCATAATTGTGGAACTATGTATAGAAGAATTGCTCATGTTTTGCATATATTGGATTACTAACCATCTAGGGAAGGAAGTGGGGGAAAGGGAAGGGAAAAATATTGAACACAAGGTTTTGCAGGGGTGAATGTTGAAAATTACCTATGCATTTGTTTTGAAAATAAAAAGCTAATAATTAAAAAAAAGAAATGGCACATTGGGTGAAGATGTTGAGGGGGATATATTTAGAAATAAATATAATATAAAAAACAATATTGTAAAAACATATATAAGATCTTCTCAAAAATGAGAGGTCATTCATAGGGCTCCCTTTTAAGAGAAAGGAGGAAAGTATTTCTTTTACTGTGACTGACTACCTGGTTAATGTA
The DNA here is from genome assembly GCF_016432865.1 of Antechinus flavipes. Lineage (NCBI taxonomy): Eukaryota > Metazoa > Chordata > Mammalia > Dasyuromorphia > Dasyuridae > Antechinus > Antechinus flavipes. The sequence goes on from NC_067401.1 coordinate 103,500,804, forward strand.
GGTCAGATCACTGGGCAAGAGGAGCTTTCTTATTTCTCTATAAAATAAGAGGAATGGATAGGGGTAAAACAGATAGTGACTTTAGAAACTCTAGACCTCTACCTACAGAGAATTGTACCGAACTCTAGTGATTCTATGAAGAGGATTGTGAGTACCAGGAAGTCCATTTTCTTTAGTCATCTACAAAAAGATTTTAGCCTATGAAAGAAAGGGTTCTTTCTCTAGTCCTCACAGTATAGTCAGTATTTCTCCTAAAACACTTTTATCTGGGTGAGCTGTGTTTCTTCTCAAGGTGATTTTGTGTTTCACACAGAAATGTTCTTTTCTGCCCCTTACCCAGCCAAAATGGATACATAACAAAGAGTCAGAAACCTACATGGTAAAGGCTCAAAGCCTTCAATGAATAGTATTTATACCTGTTGGCCCAGAGCCTTCTCTGATCCCTATATATATAGTCTCTGAAATTCTTTTTTTCATTAAAAATTACTGTAATCAGGGCCAGATAGATGATGAAGTGTATAGAGCACTGACCCTGGAGTCAAGGGGACATGAATTCATATCCATTTTCAGACACATAACACTTACTAGTTTTACACTAACCCCAACTGCTTCACACAAAAAATAAAGAAAAGAAAAAAGAATTTCTGTAATCAGAGCAATACTATAGTTATCACTCCCTTTATTATTTTATAAACCAAGATTAGAATTATAGCTAGAAGCACTATAGAGCACTAGATCTGGAGTTAAGAAGACTTAAGTTCACATCTATCTTAGACACCAGTTATGTGACTGAAGAAATCATTCAGAGGTTATCTGCCTTTGTTTTCCTTATCTGTAAAATAGGGATAATAATAGCACATTTCACTCAGACTTGTTATGAAGATAACATAAATAACATTTGTCAAGTGTTTTGTAGAGTTAATGTGCTATATAAAACGTTGTTATTAAGAAACTAATAATTCTGTGCCGAGAGCACAAATCCTGGCATTGGAAAATCTGAGTTCAAGTATGGCTCCAGATGCTTTTTAGCTTACTAATATAAATCTCGAGAAATTGCTTATTCTCTCCTAACCTTAGTTTCCTCATTTGTAAAATGGGGATAATAATAATACCAATGAGGATGAAATATTTATAAATTGTTTTATAAATCTCACAGTTATTTTACAAATGAAAAAACTATCTTGCCTTGGGCCACATAACTAGAAAGTGTTTTGTGGTGAATTACTTCCCAGTATTTCAATCTCTCAGTGTACAGTTTTATTCTCTACATTCCCTTTCACTGTATCTTAAGTGAATTTGTTACCACTGGCCTGATATGATAAATCTGTGGATTTACAATTGATTAAATTACTGAATAATTCACGAACATTAATTCTTGTTTGACACTAGCCACAGGTCTCCTGTTAATTGAGACCGGAACTCTACCCTCCAGGGCTTGGTACTGAATAGCTGAAGAACCTAATGAAACATTCAGTTGCTTACTCCACAAGGTTAAGTAGGGCACACATCCCTAGAAGATATCTTCTTGTTGTTCAGTCACTTTTCAGTTGCATCTGACTCTTTGTGATGCCATCTGGAATTTTTTTGGCAAAAATACAGGAGTGGTTTGCCATTTCCTTCTCCAAATTATTGTACAGGTAAGACTCCATGGAATATATCTCCTCTTCCATTAATTATAACATCAATAGCAAGCTCAGAAAAAGACAGTCATGGAATGAGCTTAACATCAGGCATTTTCCCAACCTCCCTAAACCCTATGCTCTTAGAATCAGGGCCATAAATAGCTCTGACCTACCCAGAGCTGGGATCACTGGCAATTGAAGAACAAAATAGAATGACTAGACCCTACTATATAGGATGGAAGGTAAGGAGCTCCCTGCTAAGGAAATGTCCTCTCACAATGAGTCCTCAATTGTCCTATAATTCCTAGTCTTGGAGAATTGGCTGGAGATATTGAGAGGTTATGTGACTTGTCCAGGGTTCCATGGCCAGTATGTGCCAAACATGAGACTTTGAGAATTGTGAGAAATAATTCATTCAAAGCTCTATTCTATTCCGAGCAATCTTCTTCAATGTCATATGATTCTATAGGGGTAGTGATTATAAGGTCTCAGAACTATGAGCTACAGATTCTAAGTTCACTGGCTTAATCATAGAAGTTAAATAGAGGCTCTCCATCCTTGATTTTCCTTGTCATAGTAACCAAGTCCAATGTGACAGAAGTGATTCAACTACAGGAGTCCTCCAATTTATTTTCGTAACTTTTGACCATTCTCTCTTGTCCAACAGGAGCAGATGACCATCTTGTGATTACTTAGGTCAATGGCTATGATAGCTTGTACCATCTTCTCCTACTCAACCTAAGGAGCTCATTCATCTTATGTGGTGATGTCCCATGTTTTTCCCAACTCCTGACCCTGCTGACATATTATGTAGGGTTCTGGTTGATTTTCTGGAGGCCTTGGGATCAGCCTTCTTTTCAGCAAAGTAATAATCAGTAGAATAGCCAGGTGTTAAAGTCCAAAGTCCAAATTCTTTATTGTTTCTTTGCCTGGGGCCAGGTTAGCTTTCTTGAGGCCCTTTAGAAGTCTTGGTTTCAGTGGAGAAGTGCAGGAGGAGAGCCCTGCCACCACAGCAATGGGAGATGGGATGAATGAATCTGTCTCCTTGGTTTCAAAAGCTTAAGCTCCTGCCTCCAGTCCTCTTGCCTTCTCCAAGTCTGTCTGCGAACCTCTTGGTCCCCCAGGAGAGCCACTAGGAGCCTGACTGAAGATGGACTGTCTCTGGATAAGTTTGTCCCAGCTTTATATGCTCTATTTTAACTACATCATTGTGTATCTTGTAGAATTATATTAAGTACTAAGTACATGTACTGAACTAGAGAACTATTAAACTAGATAACCATTGTCTTATCAATTCCACTGAGTTAGCACCTTGTAAGAATCCTTGTTTCAAATACAGAGTTCTGGCCCATAACATTATTTTGCTTGATTTAGCTTATGTGTAATATGTCAATTGATGGAATTAATCTATATTTGGTATAGCTGTTCTCAAATTTCTAGATATTTATCCCTATAAAAATAGGCCCCCTGAAATAGGGGGCATCTCAGATTATCAGGAAGATCTGAAATCCACTTCATTAGAGGGGACCATGGACCCTTTAATAAAGTGCCATTGACACAAAACTCTGCCTCAGGCTCTTTTATTGTAGATAGACAATATTGATCCTCACAGCTTCATGATGCAGATGCCAAAACCATCTTCCTACTGTGCGATACTTCCTTTGAAACATAAAAAGAAGTGGAGAGGAGGAGAGCGAGAGAGGCTTCCTTGGTCACAGATGATTTTTAACTTAAACCAATTCACTTTGATTCAATAAACTTTTATTCAATATCTACTCCATCCTAGATATTGTACTAAGAGCAGAGAATATAAATAAGATTTTAAAATAGGTATAGTCTCTGAAACTAATGAGAAGAAGACAACATATAAAAGTGAAGCTAAAAAGCAGGCTTGGGGAATGAAGAGATAATAGTTCATGGAGTAGAAATCAAGCAGCGCTGTTATTGGAAAATATTCTGAGTCCTCTATGAAGGAAGGCTTTGGGAGGAATTTATTGCTCTCTAGACAAACCTTCCATTTAGCCAAGACAAGCAACTGAGGGAATTAAGATGTTAAGTATCAAAAACAAAATGGAGTTGGTGTGGTACAGTGGAAAGAATGATGATCTTATGAGAATAGAGGCATGAATTCTTACACTATCTTTGCCCCTTACTACTAGCAGTTATAGGATCATATTAGTCACTAGACTTCATCATCTATAGAATAAAGAGATTGATTAGCATAATGCTTAATGATTGCTTATTGGCAAATACTTGGATGAGAAGTTTCTTCTAGTTCTAAACATGTAATCCTATGGAATGACAAGAAGGAACGGGTGAAATCTGAGGATGACAGCTGAGTTTTTCATTCTGATGGGGAATGTTTTTGTGTTTATGGGATAACCACATGAAGTACCTAGAAAAAATTAGTTCAAGAGGAATTGTGAAAAATAATTTTACAGGATTGGCAGGGGATGTTCCATTGTGTTTTTCTAAAAACAACATGATGAAAAAATATGTACATTTAGTACCATTTCAAGATCTGTTTGGACAAAAAGATAAAAAATAATGCAAAATAGCAATGAGACTTTTACATTGCCTTTTTTGGAACTTAAAAGTGAGAGAAATAATAATGGAATAATTTGAAAAAATTCTGATCCTTTTTGTGTTAATATGAGTTCACATTCAATTACTACAAAGTTACCATCAATTATATCCTGTCAACTCCAAATCAGAGGTGTATCAGAAGGATGAATTATATTTGCAAAGCTGGACTGGAAAGGAGGTAATGCATAATTTTGAAGTTAGATTAACTCTGAATGGATTCCTTTGCAAGGGAACACTAATGAGAAATTGTGGAAGGCTTGGACTTCATTAGATTTATGGAATCTATCAGAATCACGTACTTCAGAAAGTACAGAGAGTTTTTATTTTAGCAAATGGGAAAGTTGCTCCTGTTTTGGAAGGAATAATGTTTGGGATGAATGTAAACATAACAAAAGGTAAAGAGGAATTGTTTAAATTGCACTATGTCAGAATATATTGGACCTAACTTTTTAAGGACAAAGTATTTTTTGTTATTACTAGACCTAGATATGATATTATACCTGTTAATTCCTGTTGGTGGTATATATCAGCAGTAGACAAAACATTTCATAATCTGATGGCTAAAACAAAGTCAAAGATTTGCATTAGCTGTATAATTTTAAGGGTAGTAGTGCTTGTGTCTGTCATAACATATATTGCTTTGTTAGCTGTATCTGTATCAAATATGCAAAATCAAATTGTAGCTAGCATTACATTGAAACTTTAGTGAAAAATATTAGTATAGCCCTGCAAAAGCAAAATTGTATTAATGATGAGTTTTATTATTTGCTCAATGAATTATGAGAAATAGTCCTAGATACAGGGGGTTAAGTTGATATAATAAGAATCATATTGCAAATGAAATGTGGTTATGGATTCACTTTGCATCCTATATAATGATTCAAAATATGATTGGAAAAGAATTAGGAATCACCTGAATGGGATATGGAAAACTAGCACTGCAAACATTAGATACTGAAGATTTGGAAAAGATAATTCAAGATTTTGATCTTTCTACTAAAAAAATCTGCACCTAACACAATTGCAGATCAATTATAGGACTGGTTTCATAAGAATCCATATACTTCCTTAACACATTGGATTATGTCCCTTGTTCCACTGGCATGTTTAATATGTGTTATACGTTGCTTAGGCCCAATGGTGATCAGATATTTGATTTTTTTTAAAAAAGCAAGGAAATCAAAACTCAGGTACTTGGCTGCATTTACAACAAAAGAAAGGGGGAGATGTAGGGGCAGAGGTGGGTTGTAAACTCTAGTCCAGAACAGAACTTAAGGGAAACCTGAACCTAGGAGAGCATGCTCATTCATCACCAAAACACAGCTTTCCATGACCCTAATAATCTGATGTATGTTCAGACCTCATGATTGAGAAAAACAAAAAATTGGCTAAAATCATGTTTTCAGTCAGAAGGAACAAGGAACATAACTTTCACAGCTGTTTATGCCATTTGGTGATTTTGCTCTATAATAATCATGTCTCTACAACAAATAAATAGATTGCTCACTTGCATTCCACCTGACCCATGTCTTTCTTATCAGCATGACAGTCAACCTGGGTTGGGTCTGCTAAACTGACCCGGTAATCCCATGCACCTTTAGAAATCTTAGAATTCAAAGCTAAAAGAAATCTTACCATCTCTCCCCAACTTGTCTACACCTTTTGAATCAACTTTAGCAAAAGTCTAAACCAGATCATAAGGTAAAAAGACTTACCTAGGATTACATATATAATAAATATCAGATAGGTATGGAATACAGGTCATACTCCTCACTGTACTACATCACCCTTTATTCTTCATCTCTGACTTGAAGAAAAAGCTACTCTTCTTGTTCTCATCCAGAGACTGGTTACAGAATGCTGTCTCAGCATTAATAGGAATGCAATTTTGAATGTTCTCAGATCCTGAGCTTTTCCCTCAGCACTGATAATCAATACTGCCTCTTTTCTCAGAAAAGCAAAGCCATCAGTGGCCACAATGCAGATTCTGTCTACTCACACTCATTTCTTGGCCACTTGGTGTCCCTGCTGTTCAGATTCCTAGAATCTCTAAATGTTTCAAAGTAGTTATAAGGATGGCTCTTTTGAAGTAAACAAATGCCCTATTTCTTTTCTTTCCAACTTCTTTCAAATGTAGTTTTGTTCCCAAACTCAATCCCAGTTGGGGAGCAGACTTATAATTTTTTCAGCCAAAAGTTAGTATTGTTCACATTTATTAGCATTTCACACTTTGTAGAATTAATCTTTATAACTCCACTAGGAAATTAGACTCCTTTTTACAGTTGGAAGGGAAATTAGAAAAAATGGTCCCAAACCTTTGCAAATGTGAAGAACTTTTTTTTAATGTCAAAAAAAGAGCTTAGAACCCCTCCATGGTAGAGGTACTATTAATATTTACTGGCTAATAAAAAATGTAGCCAAAAAAATGCCATGCACCCATGAATGATTTTATAGTCTATTCACCACAACAGCATCTGCATACATTCAAGAGATGGCAGAACACTTATATATGTGTATTCTTCCTGGGAGACATGATACTGAGAATGCTAGGCTTGCACTCAGAAGAGAATCACACCTCCTAACACTTACTAGCTTCCTGACCTGAGGAAGTCACTTAATGTCTCTATCCTGAATGTTCCAGTCTGCAAAATGAGGGTGATAATATTCAGGATTGTTGTGACTGTAGAACCCATAATGTATTTAAAATGTTTTGCAAATCCTAAATTGTTGCATAATTGTCAGCTGTGCTTCAGAAGGAATGTTTGCTGATTTATTATATAATGAATCACACTACATTTTTTGTTGAGTTAAATAAATAAAAGCAAAAATGAGAATGCTTTGTATACATATGGTTGCATTGACTTGGGGTGTGAGAGTGGATTCTTGGTCTACTGGTTGTGGAACTTCTGTCTCAGAAATTATGCAGTCAAATCTTCAAAATGATATAGTTGCTATGTATGTTATGTATAATATAATTTGTAACTATACTACATATACAAATACAAATCTAGTAACTATGTATATAGCTGCTCTACATAATATTACCATATAGATAGTAACTTTACAATATTTGAAGTTAGAAGACTTGAATTCATATCTTGGTTCTGCCATTTGCTGGCTATGTGATTTGGGATAAGTAATTGAATTTCTCTAGGATTCAGTTTTTTCATCTGTAAAATTGGTATAATGCAATTCTATTGCAACTTTGCCACTAAGTGCTAGACAATTTGCTGACACTATTTGTGCTACTTACCTCATACTTTTTATGAGGATCATATCATATAGTGGTTAGAGATAAAACAAGCTATTACTATATATTATATATGTGCAATATTATATTCTATAATTACAAGCTAGTATTATTATTGATGAAGAAATTGAGGGAGGATTCTGGGAAGATCACTGAATAGGTTGTTAAATTTCAAGTTCTCCTGATATCCCCCACAAATAGATCAAATTTGCTCTTCAGAGCAAACATAGATTCATGAAAAATCAAGAAGATAGGGCAGAAGAAGAGTCCTCCTGATACAACCCAAAAAGACCTGAAGAAAGACCTCAGGCTAGGGATTAACCTGTCTGATTTAGTGACTATTTGGAATTATAAAAAAGTGAGACTAATGTCAGGACAATAAACTTGAGACACCAGTAAGATTTTGATACCTCTGACAGAAATAAAGAAATTTAGAAGAGAAGAGAATTCAGGGGAAAATATATCTTCAATTTTAGATGTGAGGAGTTTAAAATGTCTTTGAGATATTTATTTTGACTAATAGGCAATCAATAGGCAATCAGTGGTATAAAAATGAACCTCAGAACAAAGACTAGGTCTGCATATATAAATCTTTGAATCATCTGCATCAGAATAATACTTTGTGATGTGTCTAGCATAAGCATTTACACTCACTCTAGACTTATTTTGTTTACCCCCAGCCTACCCTCACACCAGCCAGTATGGGATCCTAGAAATGGATCATTGCTGTACAGCTACACTCAAACTCTCTCATGGTGTTAGAGATAACCCTATTCTGGATTAATATATACTCCACTAATCAGGATCTTAGCTCTCATGCTTTCACTAATATGTTTCCTTTTAATCAAACCTAGCCACTCACAATGATGAAATATTAATTTTTTTTCCTGTTTTTTTAATTACCAAGTATTTATTTTTTTCTGCCTTCCACATCCTCTGTCCACTGGGAAAGACAGAAAAACAGAACTCTTTTAATAAACAAGAATAATCAAGCAAAAGAATTTCCCCTATTGTCCATGTTTAAAAGTGTTTGTTTTATTCTTACCTATATGTTAGCCCATCATAGGTCAAGAAGTAGATATAGATTTCCTATAATCCTAATCCTTATTTTAACAAGCATTTGTAGCACATCATATCATAATATAGTCCAGTGATAAAAATCACTCATATTTCTCCATCCTTTGACTTTTACCAAAATATTCTCTACCATGTTTTCTGCTTAGATTTCTTCACATGAGCATACCTTTTTCACATACAGTGTTACTCTCACAACTTTCCCACCTTCTTTTAACTATCCTGTTATGATTCAGTATACCTATTGAGAGTCACAGTTTGATCATAATTTTATCTCATCAAATCTTAGTGCTACTTATAATGTCAAATTTACCATCGCTATTACCATCCCTCTTACATAAAGTACCTCTTGCTCAACTTGTTTCTTGCCTAAACTTTAGGAATTTGTTTTCAGACATTTGAAGTCACAAACTTTTATTATTGAATTCTTTCAAGTGTCTCAGATCCTATTCTTTTTCCTTTTTTTGAAGCTATTCCATTTAATATCTTAAGTCTGAAGATAAAAACAGATCACATATTTTCTTGCCCCCTCCCTATATTCACATAATATGTTTGCTTAAATTGGATGTATACCTGTATATGAATGTAGCCCCTTTCACAGGGGTCCTAACTTTGGAGGAATAAGAATGTTAGCATGTGAAAGCATTATCCAAAGTTCATCAGTTTCTGGGCCTTTTGACTTTGGAAAGAACGATTTTTATATGAAAAGTAATGTAGCTAAAACAGGGAAAAAGACAGTCAGCAAGATAGACTGGTCCTCTATGCTTTTCCTGCACAGTCTGTAGGGAAAAGGAAAACTGGCCACTGTTCTGTGACAAAAAGCTCAGAAATCAAATCAAATGGGACTGAGACTTTGTGACATGACTGACTTTGCAGGAAGATGAGAAGAGAAATTTAGTAAAGAGAAACAATTCATGCTCTCTGTTTTCCTGGAATTCTACCTGGGAAAAACTCTAGCTCCTCTTTTTTCACTTTTTCCTTCCCTTTCCCCAGTGGGAAGAGAGGGTTGGAGAAAGCTCACTGTCAACTTAAAACAATTTAGTTATATAAACATTTAGAAAACTGTTGTGTGTAAGAAAAAAATTTTCTTATATAATCAATAGAAGCACACATAAATTCTCCTTTCCTTGACTTTGGTACAAAATGTCTCTCTTACATCTCCTCACACCCTACTCCACCACAATTCTATACCTTTCATCAGGGAGCTATTTTAAGTCAGTAGCTACTTCAAATTCAATGATATAACAGTGCACTGTGGATTCTATGTCTAATAATTTATTTATTTTGCCTTTTGCCTAATACTATATACTTAGCTATTGTGAGCTGTAAATAACATATTTTCCACATATAATACAATTCCTAAGGAAATCTAAGATAGTTTTGATTTCTTTAACTCACAGAGTTTTTTTTTCCTTTTTTTGATTAGAATATTTACAAACATGTTTGTAAGAGAAAAATTAGTAGGTAAGTATAAATAGTTACAGAACCTAGGAGGACTTTGCTTTGTTTTGTTATCTCTTTGAACTTTTTCCATTAGCTAGATCAATTCAAAGGTGTGTAAGGCAGAGCAAAACATTCTTTTAAAAATTGTTTATTTATTTTTAACATTCTTTTTATTTTTTAATTTTTAGTTCCAAATTCTCTTCCTTCCTCCAACTCCTCTCCTACCCATGAGAAAGCAAGCAATATGACATCAATTATTCATGTGAAAGAATAGAAAACACATTTCCAGCTTAACCATGCTGCAAAATAAAGTGAAAAATAAAATTTGAAAAGTTGTATTCCAATTTGCATTCAAAGTTCATCAGTTTTCTCTGTCTGAAAATATTTTTCATCATAAATATTGTTCATCATAAGTTCTTTGTAATTGTCTTGGATAATTGTGTTAATCAGAGTAGCTAAGTCTTTCACAGTTGATGATCATTATTATTATTACTATGTACAATGATCTCCTAGTTCTGCTCATTTACGTCTGTATCAATTCATATAGTTCTTCCCAGGTTTTTCCAAAACCATTCTCCTTGTCATATCTTATGATACATATTATATAATGTAATCTTATATCACAGACCAAAAATCCTAAAAAAACTACATCAGAAATGAGATTGTCCCTAATTTCTCCACAAGACAGAATGGCAGAAGTGAGATTGTCCTCAAAATTCCTAAAACACTCAATGTTGGAATCCTAGTGTTAACTCAACTTGAAACAAGGTAATAACTCAAGGATTGATGTTAGAATCCTAGTGTTAACTCAACTTGAAACAAGGTGATAACTCAAGGGAGATGTTAGAATCCTAGTGTTAACTCAATGTAATTGATACAATGCTTGTGTTCACATATTTACTCATTGGAATTCACATGTTTGGGAGATTTCAGGGTTTAGTATGAGATATCTGAATTCACATCTCCCTTGAAGCTCTTAGGGACAGAGAGCACTATGGGAGAAAACCCATAATCCCATTCTCTCAGAAGAGTCATATATAAGCCCAGTGAAGAGAGATTCATTCCAATATTTTCCACTTGGCTGGCTGGTGGCGGAAGAAGAGTTCAGCTGGATTGGAGAGGAGCACTCTGGTACAAACACAGAGCACTTTGGGAGATTGAGAGCCAGAAGCCCTCTCTTGGAGGCAAGACAGATTCAACTCGGAGCTGGATTGGAGGCTGAAGAAAGCAGAGGCAGAAGCAAAGGACAAAGCTTTCTCTCCGAGGCAAGAGAGATCCATTTCATTTTCCACTTGGTTGACTGGAGGACTGAAGGACAAACTTTTGGATTTGGAGACATTTGGAGGGAGCTCTTAGAACTAAGCAGAGAGATAGACCTCTAAGCTAACCAGGCTATATTGGAGACAATAAAAGATCTGAATTTTTATCACCTGGCTGCGTTTTGGGGTAATTATTGATCTGAACTGAAACTAAGGCGGCCTACAAGAAAACCTCACTGAGAAACCTGCTCTCTCCCCCAGAGAGAACCATCATCGCATATTATATTTAAAAGAAGAAAATCACCACAACTCAAGTCAACAAAAACAATCTTTTTTTCTGAAGCAAGATTCTACAAAACATTAGAAAGGAGACATTATCTAAGCTCTATAATCCTTCTCTATTCAGTTTTCTGGTTTCAAAATAAGATTTGATGAGTCAGTTGGAAGATAATTCTCCATGAGAGCACCTTGGATAGCAAGAAATAAACCTCCTCCCACAAATCAGAACTAGTTGAAGATTGATAGCTATTATGATTCCTGTTCAACAGTAGCCTGATGAGCTGGAGAAAACATTTTTCACTTTGATTCATAAGCTTGAGATGGGGCGGTAAGAGACATTTGTGGTTGTTCATCCATCATTTTCAAAGAGGACATGATGAGGTATTGACTTGATTTGTACATGAATTGGATTTAAATGAAGTAGAGTTGCACAAAGTTGTCAGCCTCATTCTCTTTTCCAGAGTTATCAAAGTCTTTTGACAAAAGTCAAGATGGTGATGGCCTGGGGTTCAATAGATAATTTGGCATCTTTGATGTCTAGCAAGCATTCCACAGCACCTACTTCAGCCATCTTTATAGCTGGTGGAACAAATTATTCTCATTTAGTTTTGAGGACTGTTGGTTACCTTCAAACTGGTTTAGTCAATTTGCTGAGATGGTTTTTAACAGGGTTTGGTGCTATGCAAACTACATCTTTTTTGGAAACACAAGTGAGAGACTTAGGAAGTATTCCAATCTATACCAAAGATCCAAAAAGGTGCAACAGCAAGCTGAAAGTAAAAATAGTGAATTTCTGTAATAACATCTCTATTCACAAGAAGGTTGGAATTACCTAAAAAGTTAATAACCATCATGGGATGTTGAAGATTACTTTTGCAAAAGAAGATATGGCTGCTGGCTGACAGATATTTTTGAGTCCAAATGCTGTGGGTAGATATTTTAGAGAAAATAGGGAAGTTAAGACAGGTTGAATGAGAAGCAAGCCATAAACTTAGAAATAGTAAATGCAAGTCCCCAGAGCAGAAAATATATAGAGAAGCTGGTTCCTCAACATGTCCCTTTATTCATAGCACCTGTACTCCTAGAAATTGCTTGGAGTCAACTTCTTAGTTAGATCATTATCTCCTTAATTAAGCTGGGAAACTTGCTTAAGTCAAAGAGCTTATTTAAACTTTTGTATGCTGACATCCATCTACTTTAATCTGTATAACTTCCTTAATTTCTGTTTATTTATATTTTCAATAAGCATGTGATTCAATTGTTTTCTGAGTAACCACTTTTGGTGAAAGGGAGCTAAGCTGACTTTTTAAGATGTGTGACCCTCCCATTTAGAGAGACCAAGAAAACTGGCTTTTATTCTGAACACCTAAAGGAATCATCATATCTTTAGCCTGTCAATATTTGATCTGTGATAGATATAATTTTCTCCCCAATGTCTCTCTTGGAAATAGGAGAATAAAGAAGAGATTATCCAATTGTAATGTAATATAATGTAAATTGATGGCTGTCCTGAATGTTGGTTCATCCACCCCTATTAGGTAGTGTAGCCATGGTCTTGCTTTTACTCTCCACGAAGTTGGATATTGCATTCTCACTTTTAATTTGGTAGATAAGTTCCCACATCATATCTATCCACACCAAATGAGGGCTAACCATTTTATACTACATGGTCCATCCTTGATTATTACATATATTTTAATATTTGGTCAATTTTTCATTTTCTGGACTAGACTGGAACTGGAGACAACAAAAAAGTTAATAATTATTTGCTAGTGAGGAAAAAAGTCATGGTTTTATGGTAGAAGGAACAATCTGGGTGTTTTCTGGCTCAAATACATTGTGAAGGCCAACAGGGATATGGACTAACCAGTGAATATGAAAGCCTGAGCATAGTGCTAGTGGCTCAAATTGAGTGATTGACTCAGATATCATACTCTCTAACTTTTTGGATGGATGCTTTTCCTTAAGTGACAGGACAAATGACCAATATTCACACATATACTTGTCCTAGAACAAACAAGACTATTTGGTTCCACTCAGAATTCTCTTTCCTCTGCTTGTTTGCAAATAAGAGGTTCTGGCCAATAGAGTGACTTAGACTAACATTTTTCTTTCAGTATTTCCTGTAGAAGTTGGAAAGATTCTCTAGGTAAATAGAGGATCAGGAGATCAGTGAGAGCAACTTCTCTAGTTAACAAGGGCAGAAGTTAAATCATCAAAAAACCATTGGGATTAAGGGATGGAAAGAAGGCAGAATTTTCCACTTAGTCAGCTATGTCTTATCTAGGTTTTTTAAATAGTGAACATAATCCCTCTTTGTAGACTTTTCCCATCCAAAAGAGCCAAAGTAAACAGGATGAGTGGAGGTCGGTAACAAATTGTTTCAAGCATGTGATATTAGCATAAAATTAAAGAACACTGAATTCTGATTTCTGAACCAGCCATTTATCTGTTTTTGGTTTTGTTTTGTTTTGTTTTGTTTTTTCCCAAGCCTTGCCCATTTTAAAGAAACTCAGGATAGTCCAGTATAATCATGGAAATAAGAAAGTACTCAAGAATCCAAAATAAAGATCTTTAACAAACAGGGTTCACTTTTTCTTGAAGGGGGACTAGAGATCTGCTTATGAATTTAGGACTAGAGGGGTGCTATCAGAGTCTGACCCATTCAAAAATATTTCCTTCTCTAATCTTCCATGTTACCTGAAAATCCCATCCTACTTTTGAATTAAGGAGTTTTTCTCCAACAAGACTCTTTAAAGTTACTTGGAAATTTTTTAGTTTTTCAGATTAGTTAGTTGTCACTTAGCAGAAACTAGAACATTGACAGAATAGGACACAAAACAGGCAAGTTTAGGAATTTAGGAAGGAGATTTTCACAGGTTTTCCAAAGCTTTTCCCCAAAGTGAAAGTAATTTGACTCCTCCATCTTTCACAATGTCCTTTGAGATTGGATGAAAGGTCTTCCCACTACATCACTGAAAGATAATTGTATAAAAGGTGAAAAGATATAAAATGTTGGAATTAGAAAGAACATCAACGTATCACCTACTTTAGGACTGTTTAGTTTTGTGACATGTGCTTTACAAATGATGTAAATGATAACTGTTCTATGTTCTTTTTGTTGCTATTGTCTGTTTCTGTGAAATAGAAAAACAAATATTTGTGATTTCATCAGTGTGGGCACCCTGAGCAGTAAGGCAAATCCTCCATGTCTCAGTAGATCCCATCCAATGGCCAACTTTTTGAAAATAAGCTTCTCCACATTTAAGTAGGCATGTAGTCCATTTGTGAGACATGTGTTCAAGATCTTTTCTAGTTTGGGAGGAACTTCATGCTTGTATTCTATTTATATGAGTTTCAAGGACTATACTAAAATGAAGTATGGATCTTGAGTCAGAAGATGTTAGTTCAAAACCTGGCTCTGCCACTTACTGAGTGACTTCAGGAAAATCATTTAATTTTTCTTCCCTTATTTTCATCTATAAAATGAAGAATTTGGACTAGATAAACTGTTAAGATCCCTTATAGATTATAATCTACCACACTCCTACAAGATACTTTAGTGAAGATTTCCATGAAATAAATATTGAAAAAACTTATAGTCTGAGATTTCTTATAGTAGATCTTAGAGAAAGAAAGAAACAAGTACCTACTATGTGTCAGGCATTATTCTAAGTGCTTTATAAATATTGTTTCATTTGATCCTCATAACAGTCCCAGGAGGTTGTTTTTATTATTATGCCCATTTTACATTTGAAGAAATTGAAGCAAACAGAAATTAAGTGGATTGTCGGGATCACACAGCTAAAAAATAGGTTTGATCTCTGGTCTCCTTGAATTAAGTTCAAGTGCTCTATCCACTATAACCACATAGCTGTTTCTAGGTTTTAAGAGAGTGAAAGAGACAGATAATATATAAAAAAAAAAAAAAGATCTTCAGTATAACTAAGAAGACACACACAAAAAGAATCATGGATAATGGCCTAAATGATCTGCTGAAAAACTCTCATAGAGTTTTTTTTTTTTTTGGTAATTTTTAAAAGTAAACTTACAAATTATCAGCACACATGAACATTTCAATATATAAATGATAGAGTAATGGACTATTCATTCAGTTTTAATTTTCATTATTAAACAGTATCTTTCCTTTAAAAACTTTTCAGGATACTTTTTTCCATCTACCTTGTTGTTTCTGTCTATTGCAATGGGCTTATGGAAGTAAATGATTTTACACAAGATGCAGAACATCCAGTAATAGGTCTTAATTACAAATATGCTTTAACTCACAGATTTCAGGCACAAGGGAAGGTATGAGTAATGATGTCTAACAAGAAACCTGAAACAAGGGAAGAAAGGATTTGGGGCAAATGATATGTCCAGATTATTCACTAAAAAGATAAGTCTATGATTCTCTCCTACTATCTCCTTCACAATATCACCAAATACCTTGCAGCTGACACCAGAGACGACATCTTCACCTACTCAGCGGATCCCTTCTCTTGATTGGTGGCAGCTTTTGTTGGAGCACAATTTCAGGCCAGTCCCACCAACCACATGATTTACTTTTCTGCTCTCCAGCCACCTCCTCCACAATTTCACCAACCTTCTTGCTGCCATGTGCATGACTTTTCCTTCTTCTTCATCTGGAATCATGACCCCACCCCTATCCCGGTGATGGAGTCAAATCTGTCATTGTACATGGATAGAACATGTTAATCCATTCCCCTAATGTCAAAAGTAGGAAGCTATCAATTGACAAAGTTCCATGGGGAAAGGGAAGTACCTAAAACAGAAGCTTCCAGGAATGGAAAGTTCTCGGAAAATGAAATGAATGTATAAAAAATATATATGAGTGTATATTAAGGTACCACAAATAATAAATCAATTTCAATACTTAACATACATGTAGCTAAGGCAATAGAATTTAAATACCTACAGAAAAAGTTAATTGGAGGGAAACAATAAATAGATAATAAATAGATTATTATTGAAAAAACTGGGCAGCAGCCTGAAAGAAAGTACATTTACGGCAATACCTGACAATATCTACTAGGAAAAATTACAAATGGATACGTGACCTAGAGTTTAAAGAGCACAACATAAAGAAACAAGGGAAAAGATGCCTTTTGAAAGAATTCATGACTAGGCATTGAGAGTCTCATGCAATAAAAAGGACAATTTTGGTTATATGAAATTAAAAATTTTGAATTAAAAAGTCTGATATGGTTAGAAATTTTTTTTTAAAAAGAGCTAAATGTGGGGGGACAAAAATAATTTTTGCATCATGCTTCTGATAGAATTCTTATAGCCAAGATCCATAGGGAACTAAATTTATAAGACTAAGACTATTCTCTCTCCCCAATAAGTGAATGATCAGAGGATATAAATAGTTTTCTTCAAAGGAAAAAATCCAAGCCATAGATGTCCATGAGAAAAAATTCTCTAAATCACTAATGTTTAGAAAAATGCAAGTTACAGCAATGTTGTGGATATACCTCACACTTAGAGGACTGGCAATCAAACACACAAGAAGCAAAATGACTAACTGGAGGATTGTGGGGAAACAGACATACGATTGCACTATTGGTGGAGCTACAAATTGTTCCAGACATTCTGGAAAGCAATTTCCATGGAAATTCCATGGAAGGGAAGTTGCTAAACTTTGTTACATACCTATGACCTACTTCTATTACTGCTGGTACTCTAGCTCAAAGATATCAAAGATAGGGGAAAACCCCTAAGTTCAAAAATATCCATAGTGTTTCTTTTCATTGTAGTCAAAATTTGGAAGTTCAGGAGTTTTCCTTCTATTAGATAAACAAATTATGTTATATGGATTTAATAGAATTTTATTGTAACCAAAATAATGATGAGGTGGATAGTTTCAACTCTATGAACTGAGGTAGAGTGAAGTAAAACCTAAGAGAATAATTTCTAAGTGACCATCATATTACAGGGAAAAACAGGTTTTTCTTTAATGAATATATTCACCATATCCTTATCTGAAATCATTATGGCTATCTTTGAATTCAGGGGAAGTATAATAGTATAATAGTTTTTGCTTCAACCCCTCATTTTAATTCTATGGGAATCTTTGTGATTCAAATGTTTCTTTAAATATTGTTGGATTTTTAAAATTCATTTTGCTATCCTCTTCTATTTCATTGAATGAATTCATTCAATTCATATTCATGTCAAATGTTTATTTCTAGCTTTTATTGAAATTTTTTTTCTTTTTGCTCCGATTTCCCCCTCTTTACAGACAAAGTTGGTAAAAGTGAGAGTTTGAATAGTATTTTATATACGAAATGATTCATTTCCTCTCTTTTGTAACTCTTTTCTTCCTCTTGCTTTGCCTTTGATAGGAGATTTTTACTTTTCATTTCTTTCCTGCTAAAAACCTCCTTTAAGCTCCACTCTCTAACATTTCAATCTATTTTGCTTATGACTGTTGCCTTTCTTTTACACCGTTCTTTTCTCATGCCCCTTTACCATCCCATTTTCTTTTTAAGTATAAAATATTGTAATGTAATTATGTTCTTTTACCTGATTTTGATGAAAACAAACTGTCATTTCTATTCACCCCACCTTTCTCCATTATTTTATATAGATATAATTTTACGTATTGCTATTATGTGTGATTTTCCTCCCCTTCCTCCTCAATTCTTCCCCATATAGTTAATTCCTTATCCCTCCTATCTTTGTCTTTTGTTAAAACTAATAAAACAGAATAAAATTATCAATTCTTTTATCATAAATAAAGTCTTTTTCTGTGACCTTTATAAGGAGAGTTAGCATAGTAGATAAAGCATTGGACTTGGAATCAGGAAGACTCAATTGCCTTTGTTCAAATCTGGCCTCAGAAATTTATTATATGTATGACCTTGGGCAAGTCACTTAACCATACTAGCCTAAGTTTTCTCATTTGTAAGATGAGCTGAAAAAATAAATGACAAAACACTCTAGTTAACTTTGCCAAAAAAAAAAAAAAAAAAAAAAAAAAAAAACTCCTAGTGGAGTCACAAAGAGTCAGATGAGACTGAAATGGCTCACAAACAACATGGCCCTTATGGATATTAAAGTTGTGAGAAGACTTTTATCCTTTTAATTAAGCAAATATGTACCTTTCTATGCCTTCCTTGTCTCCTGAATTTCCATTTTAAAATGTCTGCTCAGGGAATCTACCTGCCAAGGCAAAGTCAAGAACTGTGTGAACACAACTACAAAACACTTTCCACACTAATAAAGTCAGGTCTAATCAATTTGAAAAATATCAAGTGCTCATGGGTAGGCTGAGAGAATATAATAAAAATGACAATACTACCTAAATTAATCTACATATTCAGAGCCATAATCAAACTCCCAAGAAATAATTTTATAGACCTAGGAAAAATAATAACAAAATTCATCAGGAAGAACAAAAGATCAAGAATCTCAAGGGAATTAATGGGTGGAAAAAGCAAATGAAGGTAGCCTAGTTGTACCAGATCTAAAACTATATTATAAAGCAGCAGTCATCAAAACCATTTGGGACTGGCTAAAAAAAAAAATAGAGTAGTAAATGAATGAAATAGGTTAGGTTCACAGAACAAAATAATCAATGACTATAGGAATGTAGTATTTGACAAACCCAAAGACCCCAGCTTTTGGAATAAGAATCACTATTTGACAAAAAACTGCTGAGAAAATTAGAAATTAGTATGGCAGAAACTAGGTATTGACTCACACCTAGCACCCTATACCAAGATAAGGTTGAAATAGATTTATGATTTAGACATAAAAAGTGATATTATAAGCAAATTAAAAGAACAAAGGATAGTTTACCTCTCAGATCTATGGATAATGAAGGAATTTGTGACCAAAAAAGAACTGGACTTTATTACTGAACACAAAATAAATAATTTCGATTATATTAAGTTAAAAAGGTTTTGTACAAACAAAACTAATACAGACAAGATTAGAAGGAAAGCAATAAACTGGGGAAACATTTTTATATTCAAAGGTTCTGATAAAGGCCTCATTTCTAAAATATATAAAGAATTGGCTTCAATTTATAAGAATTCAAGCCATTCTCCAATTGATAAATGGTCAAGGGATATGAACAGACAATTTTCAGATGAAGAAATTGGAACCATTTCTAGCCCATATGAAAAGGTTCTCTAAATCACTATGGATCAGAAAAATGCAAATTAAGATAACTCTGAGACATCACTACACATCTCTCAGATTGGCTAAAATGACAGAAAAAGATAAAGACGAATGTGGCAGGGGATGTGGGACAACTGGGACCCTGAGACATTGTAGGTGGAACTGTGAACGGATCCAACCATTCTGGAGAGCCATATGGAACTGTGCTCAAAAAGTTATCCAACTGTGCATACCCTTTGACCCAGCAATGTTTCTACTGGATTTATATCCCAAAGAGATCTTAGAGGAGGGAAAGGGACACACGTGTGCAAAAATGTTTGTGGCAGCCCTTCTGGTAGTGGCAAGACACTGGAAACCGAGTGGTTGCCCATCAGTTGGAGAATGGCTGAATAAATTATGGGATATGAATGTTACGGAATATTATTGTTATGTAAGGAAAGACCAGCAGGACGATTCCAGAGAGGCCTAGCACCTCTGGTGTGAGGGTTTGCCAAACCCTTTTCAGGGATGCTCATTCACCTTTGGTGTCTACCTGTCACCCAACTTTTACTTTTGGATCCAAAAAATTGTAGTGTGTGTAATGGTGACACCCCAGTTAATCATATAGGGAGATGGACTAAACCAGGTTGAGGGTATCCAACAAGCTTCAAACCCATAGGTGAATTAGTAAGATGTCTATCCCAAGCATGTGAAGACTTTCCCCAACAGAGTGGGCAGATGAAAGCAATAATGAAGTACAAATAGTATTTTAAAATAAGACGAGCAGCTGGACTAGATCAAATATGAACAGTGGATGCGTTTTCTAGAAACAAAACCATTTCCTGAGAGTAGTGAAGGATCATTCTCCAACAAGGAAAATTCTGAACAACTGGCCCAAACCAGTCATTACTACTGAAAAAAAGATAATCAGGAATACTGATATTTCTGTGGCCATGAATGTGACTGAATCAGGCACTGTGGAATGCTTAGACCTTGGTCAGATATTAAAGAAGCCAAAATCATCCTGGCTTATCACCAGTCCTCCTGACTTTTGTCTTGCCAGTGAACTTCAGTAACTGTGGAAGAGAGAGTAAGACTGATGATTGTGTGCATCTCTGTT
Source organism: Antechinus flavipes (assembly GCF_016432865.1). Lineage (NCBI taxonomy): Eukaryota > Metazoa > Chordata > Mammalia > Dasyuromorphia > Dasyuridae > Antechinus > Antechinus flavipes. The sequence continues at coordinate 103,521,564 of NC_067401.1, forward strand.
ACTTAAATCCAATCCCGTGCAAGTGAACACTCACCTATCACATAGTGATGATACTCGTCCTCTGGGAAAAAAAGACAAATAACAAGACTCTATACCACAACAAACTCCAAATGGTAATTTGATAATATGATCTAAAGATAAATGGTCATCTCTCTGTCATACATGCACGCACACATATTAAAAGGAAAGACTTTAATTATGGTGAGTAGAAAACTTTTTATTTAAACAATGGATAATTTGATTTTTACAAAGCTGAAAGGCTTGGGCACAATCCTAATAAACAGTTAGAATTAGAAGGGAAGTAATGGGCAACCTACAGCAGATTTCTGATAAAGGACTGATATCTTGAAATTATAAAAAGAATTGATACAAATATAAGAACAAAAGTCATTCCATAATAGGTAAGAGATGAAAGGATATGAATAGGTAGTTCTCAAATGAAGAAATGAAATCTACCAACAACCAGATGAAAAAATTTATTGGAACACAAGATAAATGCAAATTATTAGAAATTTGAAATTCAACCTCACATTCATTAGATTGGCAAATATGGACAAGAGCCCCCCAAAAGGCAATTGTTGGAGGAGTTGTGTGAAGACAGACACACTAATGTACTTTTTGTGGAGCAGTGAGTTGATTAATTTTGATAAAATCATTTGTGATATCAAAGAACAGATTTTTTAAAACCCAGTAATCCTATGATTTGGCATATATCCCAAAGAGGTCAAGGTCATGGAAAAAGTACCAAGATACAATAATATTTATTATAGCATTTTTTCTAAGAGTAAAGAAACAAAATGAATGTCTATCAGTTGAAGAATGAACACATTTATATTTAAATGTAATGAAATATTGTTTTATAAAAAATTAGTAAAAGCAATGAATTCAGAAAGACATGGGAAACCTTATATGAATTGTTTCACAGTGAAGTGAGCATTGCTAGGAAAAACAATTTCTATAGCAAAAACAATTAATGTGAAGTAAATCAATTTTGAAATACCTCAGAACTTTAATCATAACAGTGAATATTAGTCACTGCAAAGGACTTATGATGGAACCTCCCTTCTTCCTCTCTACAGAGAAGTAATGGATTGTAGATGAATAATGAGATATATATTTTTTCTGTCATGACTAAAATGTTGATATCCTTTGCTAGACTATATATATTTATTAGAAAGGAGGCATTCTGTTGTTGGGAGGGGAAATGTCATATGAGTAGCAACAGCCATAAAGAAAAGCACAAAATAAAACAAAATAAAAAGGATAGGAACAAATTAATCTTGTTAAATTAAGTATGTGTGTATATATATAATGTATACATATATGGGTGCATATATGTATATGCACCCATATATTTATATGCGTTTCTTTAAAAACAAAGTATATGTAAACTGAGTTCATATTATACAACATTCTTACTTCTTTCTCTGAGCTATAATCTTTCTCAGACACTCACAAGCTATATCTCTTTCAGCTTCTATTTCCTCATGTTTAAATGAGAGGGTTGGCTTAGATTATTTCTAAGATCTCTTTTATTTCAAAATAATCGAGTCTATGAATCTATGTAATTTTTTCTTTCTTGATGATTACTAAGCTCACAATATATTTTTTAAATTAAATGTTTTTCAAAAGCGAAGGGAGGTGGATACAGGCAGGAACAAGAATCATGTCTAGAGTGGAGATGGCATTTAAAAAGAAAAATTAAACCTGACAAAGCAGAAAGGTTTTTACAGATGCCTACACATGTCCTGATGCAAAATGTATTTTCTCAGACAAACTTAATGTCCCTACCATCTTTCAATATCTTGGTAAACCACCCCCTTTATTTGATTTCTTGGCAACAATTCTGATGGGTGAAGTCATCTTCCTGATGCTTTTTAAGTGTCTCTGCTTTCTAATTTAATAAAGAATTTCCTGTTTCTCCTATTAGAAAGAAAAAGGCTATCCTGACACACTAGGCAAATTGTGCAGCAGGTGACATTTTTATTTACTGTTCTCCATAATTCTCAGTTCCCTCTACTCTTACCCAGGTACTACACAATCTCATCTTTCTTCTGTTCTGCATCCCACTCTCAAACTCCCATTATCCTCCAGTTTTTTCAATCAGACCAGGTTCTGAGTTCCCACTGAAATGTATTTCTTTATTTCATATCTATTCCTTCTAAGAGGACAAATAGCTTAACTACTCAGATTACTATTAACTAATGTGACAGTGGAAGAAAATTCCCTTCCTAGGTAAATGAGCTTTTTTAAAATGGTCTTCTATATCAAAACTTCTTAAACTATGGGTTGTGACTCCATATGAATTTGAATAACTGAATGTGAAGGTTGTGAAATTATGATTTACTATCAGTCAATGTTTGATTTGTATACCTGTTTTATATGCCTCTAAACTCAGGGGCATGTAAAAATTTCTGGGGTGAAAAGGGATTGTGAGTATAAAAAGTTTATATTTATATTATATATCTATATCATATTATATATCTATATCATATTATATATCTATATCATAGATTTAGAGCTAGAAAAGATCTTAGTGACATCACCTCATTTTATAGATGAGGGAACTGAGGTCCAGAGAGTTTAAATGACTTTCCCAACATCATTTAGTTATTGGTGGCAAAACTAGGAGTTAAACTAAGGTCCCATTATTTCAATGTCAATAGAAAATTAAATAAACTTTCCACTACACTACACTTGTCGATACTGGTTGGCTACCAGAGAAAATGACATTTCAGAAAATTTCTAAACAGATAGAATGGGAATGATGCATAACAGTAGCACAGATAGCAAATATATTTGGGGAAAAGTAAAATTTTGAAGTTTTTTTAAAATCTCATGACTACCACCCCACAAATACTCCAGGCTGGCTGTATTTTCTGGATTGTAAAAATATTCTTCATAGGAAGACATATGGGTTCCCTTCAAAACTAAACTAATATAGAGGAGGGAAGACAAAATCTAGAATGATTTAAGGCTTGTGATTAAGAATAAGAACAAAAAAAAATGATCCCTTCAAGTCCAACTGGGGTTAAGAACAGAAAGTGAGAAATAAACACTTTCAGGGGTCACAGGAACAATGTTAGATTATAGACCTTCTAGTACAATTTGTCAGTGCTACTTTACTTCCCCTTTCTCTATCAATGAGAATAATTTTCAGAGAAAGATTTTCATATTTTCAGAGGAAAAGATAAGACTAAAAGATAAGACTACCAATTTCTTCTCCAGATCATTTTACAGATGAAGAAACTGAGGCAGACATTGAAGTGACATGACCAGGGTCATATAGCTGGTAAGAATCTGAGACTAGATTTGAAATCATAGAGTCTCTCTGACTCTAGGCTTGGCATTTTATCTGCTATGTCACTTAGTTGCTCTAAGACAGTACCTTCCTTTCCTAAATAAATTCAAATTTCCTAACTATAAATTACATCCTAAGATACTAAGATATGTCAAGTCAGTAAAAAGAAAGTTTATGAGAGGAAATAAGTGATCACTGAGGTGAATTTTAAATGAACTTTGAAGTCTGGATAATAAAACTTAAATCTCTAAGGTCCCTTCTATAGCTCTATTCAAATCATTAATAAAAATACTGAATGAAACAAGGTCAAAGGCAGAATTCTGTAATATACTACTATAGATTTTTTTCTAACTTGAAGCCATCCAATTAATCAACATACTTTTAGTCCAATCATTCAACTAATTCCAAATCTAGGTAATTATTTTACCTTCTAGATTCCCTGTCTCTGTCTTATTCACAAGGGTATCATTAGATTTTGTCAAATATCTTATTGAAATCTAAGAATGCTATGTCATTGACATTTTCTCCTCTAACAGCGTAGCATATCAGAACAGGAAATTGGGTTAGTCTTGCATGAGTTGGCCTTAACTCATCCTGACTCATAATGATCTCTGATCCTCTAAGTATGTATTTAATACCTTAAAGAATTTTGCTGAAATTAGATGCCAAGCTAACTGACCAACAATTTGCAGAATTCATCATGTTTCTTTTTTTTTTTTAACTAAAATATTTTCTCATCTGTAGGCCTGTAATACCACTCCCATTTTTCATGATCCTTTAGAAATGGGCATTTAACAATCTGATCTCCAAGTTCTCTCAGTACCCTGGAATAAAATGCTAATGATCAGGCGACCAACTCATTTAAGACATTTAGGTATTGGGTTCAGACTTCCATATCTTGCACTCCTGCCTCTGGCTTCTACCTGTCTTGATCTGCATGTTCTCAGAGAGCTGGAAGCTTTCAAGCCCCTCTGTATTGTTCAAGGCTATAGTACTGCATTCTTTTTTTTTAAAGTTTTAATGATGTTTTGTTTTTATATTACAAAGATTTGTAGATGATCTACTTCATGAAAACTCTAATAACAAAGTAATTAATAATAAATCACTTCCTCTATAGTGATTTATCTGTAGCACCTTCCATATCTGTAGCACCAACCTGACATGTATTTTTTTAATAATAGAAATCTATTTTCCCTTTACCCCACCCTACTCAGAAAAAAGAAGCAAAACAAATTTCTTATGACAAATATGCAATCAAGCAAAACAAATTTCTTCAGTGGCTATATACAAAAATATCATATGTCTCTTTCTGTACATTTAGTCTATTCCTTTTCTCAGATATATAGCATGTTTCATCATCAGTCCTTTAGAATCAAAATTAGTCTTTGTTTTTATTATAGTTCTTATAGCTTTCAAAATTTTTTTACAGTTTTGTTGTCCTACTCTTCATTATACAAAAGTCTTCAAAATAGCTCATTTTTATAATATTTACATAATAGTATAAATTGTTCTGTTGCTACTCCACTCTGCATCAGTTCATATAAGTCTTTGCATGTCTTTTTGAAATCATCTATTTCTTCATTTCTTATAATACAATGGTATTCCATTACAGTCATAGATCACAACTTAATCAGCCATTCTCCAATTGATGGCAATCTCTTTAGTTTTCAGCATTTTTTTTGCTACCATGTCCATTTCTATTAAAAACAATAGATCATTATTTGATCTGTGCCTTTTTAAAAGATCATTGATGGAGTATTTGTGGAAGAAATTACTTCCTCTGTGATTTATAATACTACTTCTTAATGGAGTCTCAACTATCTTGCATTTTCTTGCTTCTCCTATCAACCAATCAATCAATAAGGATTTATTAAGCATCTTTTTAAGGCACACAAATGCTGGAGAAAAAAAAAAAACATAAATAAAACAGACTTTTCTGCCAAGGTTCTTACATTCTTTTGGGGAAGACAAAAACATATTTGCATGTACATGTATGTGTGTATATGTATATACATGATCAGTCCATTACTCTGCATTACACTTTGCATTGATCACTCACATCCTATCTGTCTCTTCTTTTTACAATCACCTAGGAAGACTCCGAAGGAAAATGTGGGAGAGGTATTAGGCTGACTATCAAACTGAAGGTCCACAGAGCATTTTGCTGACCTTATTGGATACTATACCAATGCCATTTCAGGAAACTGAATCGCTTCCATTTGAATTGTCTTAGGAAGATTCTGAAGATCATCTGGCAGGATAAGGTACCAGACACTGAGATCTTTTCTTGAACTAACCTGCCAAGCGCTCAAACTCTATTGCAGCGAGCAGAACTCCGTTAGTCTAGTTTCAAAAAGCAGCAAGAACAGTATGGCTAGACCATAAAGAAATAATTAAAAAGGAAACAAGAAAAAAAGGAAGGAAGGAAGGAAGAAAGGAAGGAAAGAAGGAAGGAATGAAGGAATGTAAAAGAGATAAACACAATGATAAAGCATCATATGAGGATCACTATAGACATAATAAAAGAGGAAGAAATGTTCATTGAAACAATAAAGCAATTAGGATTAGAAAAAAAGGCACAATGTTGGATGATGTTAGGTCTTTTGTTTGTTTTTAGAAAATGTCCCTACTCATTTTATAGGCCAACAGCAAACATGAGAAAGGGGAACAATGGATGCTCAGGCTCAAATAATTTGAGCTTCTACTTCTTTTTATACATCAAATAAGTGTTGAGACTATAAGGAAGTAAGACTGATTTTCTAAAGGCCACTCAAGAAATAGGAGCATCATTACTGTGTAATGATAACACCTTCCTTTTGATCGCTTGACCTTCCCTTTTCCAAAGTAACCAAGTGCTTAGAAATCTCATCTGAAATGTGAGGAAGTACAAAGTCTTGCCTAGGTTTGCTACCTTTGTGATCCTGATAGCATGAGACACGTAAAACTATTTCATAGGATCATAGCTATAGATCTGGAAGAAATCTCAGAAACCATCTATTCCAACTCCTTCATTTTACAGATGATAAAACTGAGGCCCCAAGAGTTGAGTGATTTGCAGAAAGTCACACATATAATAAGCATTAGAGAGTAATATAAACTTAAATCCTCTGTCTAAAAAGTCATTTCCACTGTACCATAATGCTTCCTTAGGTAAATATTTGATTTATTGATTGAACTTCTTGATTAAAGACCTAAAAAAATCCTTCCCTAAGGTAGTCCATTATAATGAAAAGATCACTAACCTGAGAATAAGGAATTCTAGACATTATTCCTGTCTCCACTACTACCTTTATAAGAGGCAGTATGGCTTGATGGAAAGTGCATAGGGCTTAACTTCAAGAAAACTTGTATTAGAATTCCACCTCAAACACATCTTAACTGTATGATCTTGAATAGAACTCTTAGTTAATTTCACTGAGACTTAGTTTTCTCAATTGTAAAATGGGGATAATAATAATACCTACTTAACAGGCTTGTTGTGAGATTCAAATAAGATATGTAAAGTTTTATAGAAAATGTGAGTTTTTTTAATAATGAAAATAACACTGGATTTAGAATTGAAGGAATCATTTCTCAAATTGAGGAATTGAGGGTCATTCCTCAAATCCTGGCTTTGCTAATTATTGCTTTAGTGATCTTGGGCCTTTCTGGACCTGTTTCCTCATTTGCAAAATGAGGTTGGGGGGCTGGATTTAATGCTATCTAAAGTCCTTTGTAGCTCTTGGTTGTATGAAACAGAATGGACAAGCATTTATTAAATTATTAATTACCATGTATTAGTAACCTATGAATTTGGGCAAGTTGTATTTGTCTCCCTGCAGCTGTTTCCTCATCTCAAGAGTTGGATTAAATGATATCATGTTCTAGAATATAACATAAATTAAAATCTAGGACTAGGAATTCTCATTTACTCCCAAAGAAAAACTGAACACTTGAAAAAGGAAAACCAACTAGAAGACCACTGAAATAGTCCCTAATCTTCATCCTCATAATCACTAGTACTTCCATATTTATTCTTTCCCAAGACATCATCCTTGCACTGGCTATGCTCTCCTCCCTTCCCTATTAATCCCTTGATGAACCAAATTTAAATTATTTTTATGCTTTGTCAACTATTACTTTTCTTTTTGCAAGATTTCTCCAGGGTGACACAGCTAGTAAGTGTCAAGTGTCTGAAGATGGATTTGAACTCAGATCCTCCTAATTATAGGGTCAGTTCTCTATTTACTGTAGCACCTAGCTATCCCTTGATTATGTTTTGATTATAATGCACACTAAAATATAAGCTCTTTGAGGACAAGAACTGTTTTCCTGCTTGCTTTTGTATCTCCAAAACTTAGCAAAGTTCCTGACACACAGTAAGTTCTTAATAAATGTTTTTTGACGTGAAGTATTCCAGGCATATAGAAACGCCGAAGTATCTGTAAAAACAGGACTGGGAGTACAAGGCAGTGATACCTCTATTAGGTTAGTTCCTTTATTGAGTGAGTGGTTTGGAAGCAATTTTCCTTTGCTACAGCTTAATTAACTCCATCTTTGTCCAAAAGTCATCCTGGCTAGTGCCAGGGACTACAGAAGCTTTTGAAGGGCCATTCCTCTGGAGAGGAGCTGGAAATAAATTGGAGGCTCTGAGAAGCTCAGCCAATGATTTATTACTTACAAATGAGTTTCAATTAGCATTCGCTCAGTGGGTTCTCTCCAGTAATTGCATTTGATTTAATGATACTGTTTGAAGGCCAAGGGTTGCAGCTGTGACTAGGAACTGGAGGTAGACTGAACCCCAGTTTACCTACCACTTGATTTTTCCACACTTCCACCTTCTATATGCCCATTTCTGTGGACACTGCCAGGACTATTCTGACAATAATACAGTCACTCAGCAACCTCCATTATACAAAGGGAGAAAAAAATCACAGAAAGGATCCTTGCTTCCTCAAATCACATTGATTATATTCATCATCACCATCACCCCCCAAAATAGTACTGGCCCAACCCTCTTGACTTCCACAAACTCTTCCCCCCACCCTCCTACCTCTCTACTCTTTATGCCTGAAGAATTCATCTATTCATTTTTAGAAGACTGCCCTGGAGCTTAAGTCTCCTAATTGGTGGATATATGACTCTGGATCATCTGTAGTAAATTGTATGTTGGGCTTGGAATCAGAAAGACCTGTATTCAAAACTTTCCTTAAACACTTAATAGTTGTGTGATTCTGGTTAAGCCCCTTAATGCTTATCAGCTACAATTTCCACTTTAGTGAAATGGGCATAATAATAAAACCTACTTTTGAAGGTCAAATTCAATAATGTGTGTAAAGAACTTTGCAAATCCGAAAGTGCTATATAAATGCTATTATTTTTCTTATAAAATCATTATTATCTCAAGGTCATCCAATGCATCCCAGGCCATGGCCAGCCATTCTAACTTTTGTCTTGCCACTGAATATTCATAATTCCAGAAGACAACTTGGTGAAACTCTGCCTCACTTAAATCCTATTCATGAGTTGAGACATCACCTTGGGATGTCATTGATCCTCTTCAAAACAAAGGATAAACAATATTAATGATGAACTGTGGTGAACACCCTAGGATCAGCCCAGCTAAATTCAGAAACGATTATCATCAGAAAGCCATCTTCTAGAGACTAGAGATCAGCTCTTGGTGAAGTCTGTCCACTAAGGTATGAAAGGATTATGTTTTGCTCCAGAAGAAGGAACACCCATAATTATGAAATCATGGCTCTTTTGAAGGATTCATGAAGGAAAAATAATAATTGTTGTTATTAGCAGCATGATTCAGTGGGCCACTTGGAGTCAAGATGACTTGGGCTGAATACTAACCTCTAACATATTAATCATGTAGCTGTGGGTAAATTCCTTAATCCCTCTATGCCTTTGCAATTCTCTCCAGAAGTTATCAGAAGTTGCTTCAACTGAAGAGAGTTTTCACATTGTCCCCACACCAAAGAAACCAGAATTCTATCCAACTAAAATACTATAAACAAAAGCTGCCATTTATATAGTAATCTATAGTTATTGCAAAACATCTCACATCCATTATTTCATTTGATCCTCACAATTTGGCAAGGTAGATAGCAACAGTGTTGTTATCCCCATTGTTCAGATGAAGAAACTGAGGCTTAGAGATACTTGACAGTCCTAGACCTTAAATTTACAGATTCTTAAACCCTGAGCTTTGGAATAAGTTTGCAATTTCAAGGTCTCAACACAAGCCTTACAATCTTCTCACACGTAAAAATGCCACCTGTATTTCATGTGTTGATTACATTTTACATTTCTCTACATCAAAAAGTATTCTACAATATAAGTTTTCCTCATTGAAAAGGCTGAATTGTCCTGAAACATTCTACTTTTTCTTCTTAAAATTAGTTCAGCTTAATTTTTAAATCCAATTCCTACATTAAGGAAAGAAACTGCAATATCAAGTAAGGGAAATTGAAATCTTGTCCCCATCCATACCACCGGTCTCTTCTCTTTGTCTCTCACAAATGGTTTTAGGGTTTCTCAGGGCAGAACTTTGCCCACCTGAATGCAGTTGTAAACTGTAACAAAAAGAGAGGGAGACAGAAAGAGAAAAAGACACACATACAGAGAGAGAGAGACAGAGACAGAGAAAGAGGAGAGAGAGAAAGAGAGGAGGGAGAGAGAAAGAGGAAGAATAGGAGGAGCAAAAGAAGGAGAAGGAGGAGGGAAAGGAGAGATAGAAAGGAAAAGTGAGAAATGGAAAGAGAAAGAGAAGGAGAAAGTATCTTAAGACAGGAAGAAGTATGGTGCCCAAAATAAATGCAGTCAGAGCTGAGAATGAACAGTTTGTCATATTTAGCCAGCTAGAAGCTGAAGGAGCCCAGTATGGTGATTTTTTTGAGGATTCTGCCCTCTGGTGGGAAATTATAGTCAATGTTACATCAAGTTGGCAACTATAGCCTCAGGCTAGAGATGTATAATTTATGGTAGGTGAGATACTTCCTTGTATGAGAAAATCTTTAGAAGTTGACTGCTTGGGGAAATAGGCTGTTCTGAAATCATTAAAGTAATAGTACCTTAAAAGTGATGAGTGCTCTGGTTCCTGCTGCCTACAACACATTTCACTATACAAGGAGTAGGGATTTACATCTAGATTTTGAACCCTGGTTTTTAATCAATTATTGACATCTGGATCTAGAATTGAAGAATTTGCATCTGAATTTAGGCTCTCTCACTTACTGCTTGTGTGATCTTGGTCAAGTCTCTATTGAGTCTTAATTTTCTCTGAGTCTTAATTTTCTTAGCTATAAAAGGAGGATATAGGTTGGATATAGATAGATCTATAAGATCCCCTTCATAAGATTTCTAATGTCAATTGTCTTAGGATATTCTGAGATTTCCTTGTAAATTTCCTTCAAATCAAATTATGTCTAAGTCATTTTTATTTGAAAGATAAATTCATGTTATCTTATGTCATGTCATGTTATTCTAAGCTTTAATAGTTTAAAACTACATTAACACTTTTGGAACATGCTATTTATGTCAAACACTAATGGGGAGGGATGGGGGAAAATATCAATAAATCAAATAAACACTGATAGAAGTGAGATTAAAATCTAAAGCTATTGAAGAAAATTTGTAATAGCAATAATGCCATGATAGTCATCATATCGTCATAATCCAAGAATTCCAAACATATGGATTGGTGAGTTTTAACAATTGAATCAAATAGTAATTAAATTCAATAACCATTTCTTAAACTCCTACTTCATTAGATTGTTAGCCTCTTGAGGTTTTTGGCTATCTTTTGCTTTTATTTGTACCCATATTATTTAGCACAGTACCTGGTACATAATAGATGCCTAATAAATATTTATTGATTAATTGATTCTACTGATTATATGACTCCATATTGGGTGCTAAGGAGATAAAGACAAAACAGCAGACTCTGCCCTCAAGATGCTTCCATTTTACTAGTGGAATGTAACATGTTACCAAACAAATCTCTCTCTCTCTCCACACACACATACACATGATAATTTGAGGAAGTGAGAGTGCAAACAATTATCTCCAGACCTTTATCTATGATAAGATGAACAAGGACACCAAGAAAGACTGCCTATAAAAGGTAATCCGTGAGCTGAACTTGGGTCCCATAACTCATTGAAAAGGATGAGATCACTGCTTGGTGGACAAATCAAGGAAACTATTCAATATTTTTATGAAGCTTTGTAATTATAAAGTACTACATGAATGGGACAGTTATGCATTATTTTATTTTATTTTATTTTTTGGATTTATAACTGTGAGTTCATACTCCCAGTTGAACTCCCAGAATGAAAAGTCTCTACTGCTGCAAACAGGCAACTCTCAAAGACTGCAAAGTTCCTTGAGGCATTTAGAGGGTAAGTGATTTGACTGTGGTCCCATAGATAATATGTGGCAGACAAGTATTTGAATGCAGGTCTTCTTGTTTCCAAATATAAATCAAGGTAAGGATCTCCAAGTACAAAACTTCTACACTAACTCTGCAATTTATAGTCTTATAAAGTCATCCAAGGACAATGAGCTGTTAAATGATTTGCCCACTGTGCACAACCAGTGGATGTCACAGGCAAGGTTGGAGCCTACATTTTCTTGGCTTTGAGAGTAGCATTATATAATCCAGATCTGGGATTTAATTGTTCTAGTACTGGTATCAAACTCAAACAGAAGAGGAAGGGACCAGGGAGACTAAATTTTACCTAAGGATCCCTACAGACAGCATCTTGACTTAGAAAATCATATATTAACATCTATGTTCTATTGCATTTTTATTAATGTTCTTAATTTCTTAATTTAAATTAATTCTTAATTTCTCAAATACCTTTTAATAGTCCTACTTAGGATTATTGTAGATCACAATGCAGCCTGACTGCCGTGTGTTTGACCCCTTTGATGTGGACAATTCCCAGTGAGGAAACTCCTGGGTTTATAGCCATTCTTCAATTTAGTCTTACTGCGGTTAATGAGAATTAAGGGACTTGCCCATGGTTATACAGCTCTTATGCATTAGAAGAAAAATTTAACCCAAGGTTTTATGTTTGCTTGTCTTTTTTGTTTTGTTTTGTTTTGTTTTGTTTGTTTGTTTGTTTACTAAATGGTCTCTGTCCATTTCATTTTCATTCCTTTTCTTCACCCCAAGTCCCACATATATAAATTTTCCTATTAGGCTTGTTAGTACAATTATTCAATATTTCCTGTGTTAGTGTTTGGTATAAAAATTGTTAAGCAAGATTACCGTAGGCTAGTTCAATTGATTAATAGATTTCTATTTCCAACACATTTGGCCTATTTGAAATGTTGTAGCAGCTGGGCTATAAAGCTTGAGCATCAAAAGTCTTATTCAGAGAAAGAGCATGAACATTTCCCTTGATTAATTTTTTTTTTAAATAAAAAAGTGGGGAACCTCAGAGTCCTGGAAGTAAATTGGCTGAGCCTGAAGGAATTAAGCCAATAACATGAATCTTCAAGGACCAGATCAGGCCATTCGTTAGCCCATTATTTTTGCTTCAGGTTAAAACTTAGATAGTTGGTCAGGCAGCTGAAATGCTAGCTTTCTTCTCTAAGAAGTCATGGAAGACTCAAGAGTCTTACCAAGTTGTGCAAATCATGATTTAAATAAAGGACGCTTGTAAGTGATGCTGATTTCTTAATAGATAAAGCTTCAGCTGGTTTTGGCTCAATCACACAAGCAAGATAATTTGCCTCCTCATCAGCCATGCATTCCCAAATTCAGTTCATGGGCCAGGAATGCAGGAAGCTTTTCCTGGTGGTCTTAGTTCATAGCATCTGGGTTTAGAAGAGAAATTAGCTGTCTATACTGCCTTGCTTCTCTAATTATCTCATATGGGTTTATCTGTTTACATGTCATACTCCTGAATATAGCAATTCTCAAACTTTTGGTCTCAGAACTCCCTTACACTTTGAAAAATGATTGAGGATTTTCCTATAGAGTTTTGTTTATGTGGGTTAAATACAATAGTGTATTGGAGCAGGTTCTTACCAACTTAGAAGAACTGATAGTTAAATTATCAGTGTGAGCATTTACAAGATTAGAAGTCAGCAAATTCTACAAGTAAAAGCATGATATATTATTTCAATGATTATTTGAAATTTAAAAAGTAATGAAAAAATATAAATAATGTAGTTTATATTTTGAAATGTCAAGCATACTTTGTTTTGTGGAGAGGCAGTTATAACACATCTACCAATGTGCCGCTGGTTATATCTATGGACACTCACCATATTTACAGTTCAAACATCTTAATATTATTATGAAAAATAGTTTTGTCCTAACAAATGACCTGAAAAAGTCTTGTATTTTTATATATGGTATATAAAATATAATTATATATAATATACAAAAGACATATGTGTATATATACACACACATATACACACCCAACCTTTATATTATTAGCACCCGGAGTTATTTATATTATAGGTGCTTAATAATATATCATATTATACTATATATAATATCACATTAAAGTTATTATATATAATACATAATATACATAACTATGTATATGCATATACGTCCAGTTTTTGTATCCCTGGAACCTGAAGTCTTTATATAATAAGTACTTAATAAATAGTTATTGAATTGAACTGCCATTGAATTTAATTGCTAGGGCTAAGTCCATAATACTTTTAGATATTATTGGATCTTGGTGACATCATTATAATAATTATTATTATAGTAATAGGAATTATTAATAATATACAAATAATAAGTAACATTGATTGAGATTAATGTTTCTTTGTACTGCAACCCACAAGAACTCTACAGAGAACAAAATTAACTACAGCAGGTAGAATTAGACACTATATATATATGTACATATATATATGTAAAATAACAATCAAAACTAAAGATAAAATTTTATTTAACAAACAAGATTAATTAATGGTACTTTAGTAAAGAATACAGAGTAAACCACTTTTTACCAATGGCTATATAAATGCAAGGTTATATCACTATTGCTTTATGACATCTTTTTAAGGGATGGGGTATGACTGACAATCTGTGATTTTACAAATTGTTTTTTCATAAAAATTCAAACTAATAAATTTGCTTCAGAAGTCATGTCATAAAGATTGCAATGAAACTTTATGAAAGCCATTAGCTTACAAAAGACAAATAGATATCTTCCTGAGCTATTCATCCAGGCAAACATATTGTGTGTTTGCTGCTTAATGCAGCCTTCTCAAAGTGGAAAAATATATCATTTACAAAGAATTGAATAGAGTATGTCAAAGGAAGGAAATGGAAAGCAACGATGGATGCAATGCCAGAAGAGATGCAAAAGGATAAATCATCACAGGTTGAAAATACAGATTTTTTAAAAAGATGCATAGATATATACCATGCATTAAATAAATATATATAGATCACAGCACTAGAAGAAAATCCATATAAAAGAGATTTTTTTCTTTACAAATCAATTTTAACTTGTATAGATTAAACTACAAATTCTGGCAAATTGTAGGGCAATTTCACTGGTGGGGAAAAAGGAGGCTCACAGTTGGAACATTCTCTGATTGACCTCCAGAAAGAAGTAGAGGGAAGATTTGCCATTAGCTCAGGGTTGTGGTGGGATGAAAAGGGGGTAGGAATCTCAATCACAAGGGAAAGGAAAAGGTCAGGACCCTCATGACCCTGTTTGGTGATTGGCTAACTGAAGACTTCAGGACAGCAATCCTGAGCCAGGGGACCATCATGGGACAGAAGTGCACACATTAGATATTTTACTTTAGAATGTAATTCCAGAGGCCATACTGAGTTATAATTGTCTATACAAAAGTAATAATACTGTATAGAAGATTTCACAGATCCTATAATGAAATAGTTCTTTATTGATCTCTCATCTCCAGGATAAACATAACTAATTCCTTCAGCCATTCATAAGCCATGAACTACAAGTATTTTTTTTTTAAACTTTCTTGATTCTTCTCCTCAGAATGCTCCATAGCCAAACAATGTCCTTCTTACTGATGGAATACTATTGTGCTATAAAAAGTGATGAGCAGGATCACTTCGGAAAAGCTTGGGAGGACTTATATGAACTGATACAAAATGAAATAACCACAACCAGAAGAACATTGTAAATAACACTATTGTTTGATGTTCAACAATGAATAACTTAGCTCTTCTCAACAGTACAATATCTAAGATAGTACAGTAGAATTTATAATGAAAAGTGCTATCAACTTCCAGAGAAAAAACTGATCATGTCTGAATGCAGATTGAAAGATACTTTTAGAAAACTCTTAAAATTTTTCTTCCTGGTGTGGTTGGGATTTTTTTTTTTGGGGGGGGGTCTGTTTTCTTGCACAACATAGCTAATAGGGAAGTGTGTTTTGCACAACTGTACATGTATAACCTATATTAAATTACTTGCCTTCTTAAGGAAGGAGGAATGGAGGAAGGGAGGAAGAGAAATTGAAATTCAAATTTTTTTTTACAAATGTTAAAAATTGTTAGTACATATAGTTGGGAAAAAATAAACTATAAAAATTAAAAAAAACAAACAATATCCTTCTAGAATATGGGGCCCAAAGCAGAATATAATATTTCAGATATTATCTGACTAGGGAAGGGGAGAAGAGTCATTATTTCCCTAGTTCTGGACACTATACTTCCTCTAATATAGCATAAGCTCACATTGGTTTTTCTTCCCTATCATATGGTACAATCGGCTCATCTTGAGCTTGTAGTCCACAAAAATCCTTAAATCTTTTTCAAAAGAATTATTGTATATCAATCAACAAATCTTTATTAAAAGTCTCCTATATGCTAGGTATTATGCTAAGTCCTGGGAATACAAAGAAGTAAAAGACAATTCATGATTTCAAGAGATTAATAGAGGAGACAAGTGAAAATAAATATATACAAAGTAAGCTACATAAAAGATAAATAAGAAATAATTACCAGAGGGAAGAAACTAAAATTATGAGGAGATTGGAAAATCTCTCTATAAAAGATGTAAATTTAATTTGGAATTTAGGTAGGTAAATGAGTAAGCTTTTACTCATGGAACTTATTTTTTGAATCCAACACAGAACCCAATTAACTTACTTTAAGTAAATTCTCATTTAATTTCATTTAATTAGTTTCAAACTAATTATCTTGTTGAAATCTTTTCTGGGCCCTCATTGTCATTCATTATGTTTATTATCTTATTATTATTATTATAATTGTGTCATTTGAAAAAATGCAAAAATTTGATATTTGCATCTTTATTTACAGAAATGATTGTGTGTATGTGTGTGTGTATTGGTGGTAGTAGTAGTGATAGAAGTAATAGTAGTGATAGTAGTAGTAGTAATAGTAATAGTGCTAGTAGTAGTAGTAATAGTAATAGTGCTAGTAGTAATAGTAGTAGTAGTGATAGTAGTAGTAATAATAATAGTAATAGTAGTAGTAGTAAGTAGTAGTAATAGTAGTAATAATAGTAGTATTAGTAATAATAATAGTATAATAGTAATAGTAGTAGTAATAATAGTGGTAGTAATGGTAGTAGTAGTGATAGTAACAGTGATAGTAGTAGTAATAGTAGTAGTAGTAATAGTAGTAGTGATAGTAGTAGTAGCAGTAGTAGTAGTAGTAGTAGTAGTAGTAATACTACTAGTAGTAGTAGTATCATCAGGCCAAGCACAGATCCCTATGGCACTCTACCAGATACCTCCTTCCAAATTAATGTGGAGTCATTATTGACAATTTTTAAAGTCAGATTGTTCAACTAATTCTGAATCCAAATAATTATGCTATTATCTCTTCACCTTACTTGCCATGAGAACAAGCATGAATAATTTTGTCAAATATTTTGCAAAAATCTACCCAGACTATGTCTATAGCTTTTGTCTTAGCTATCAATCCAATAACATTGTCAGAAAAAGAGATAAAGCTTGTCTGACATGATTTAATCTTGAACCCATGTTCTTTGTAATTACTGCTTCCCTTCTGAAGTGTTCACTCCCCACTCCTGTGATATTTGACCACCAGGGAGTGCTATTAGCTACTCATTGGAGTCTCATTCTCTACTGATTTGTGCATGCCTTACTGGGATGAAAGTTCCAAGGTAATGCTGCATTTTCTCTGGTTGCCATAGGGGCCAATAAACTACTGTCCTTCATCATTGTATATTTCTGCAGTGTTTCTATTTACTATCTAATGGTGTAGGGGGTGAGGGTTGGGGGGGGGGAGGTGTATGTTTTGAAGATCTATCCAATCAAGATTAGCTCCATGCCCTCATTGATCAGCTAACCCAATCCCCTTTTGAGCTATAGTATTGTAACAAAATGGTGTAATAGAAGTGGATCTCCTAGTAAAGCAAGACAACATGCCGAATTCTGTATGCAGAAATTTTCCTCTTAGAACAGAAATAACAAGTCAATAACTTGTATTTAATAATTGGAGAACAAATGCATAATGAAACATAAACATATACCAAAACATGTGAGCATAAAAAGCTCATAATAAAATCATAATAAGATCCCAGAAAGCCCCACTAGATTTAGAATCAGTATAAACCCAAAACATAGGTGAATGGACACAGGCAACATGGAAAAGCTAGGACATAAACAGTCTGAATCTTACTTGAGCAGGGAAGAGCACAATCACAGTTCCCTCTTAGTTAATGAACTTTGACTTTCTGTTGTCTTCAAGTGCAGACACAGGAACTCGAGTCAAGGTTGTAGTTCACATGCCATGAATTTGGGATGCGATATGAATAGGATTCAGGTGGTTTGTTTAGTGGAGAGTACCCTTTGTCAAATTCTTTGGCCTTAATTCACAGCCTCTACTCCCCTCCCTTTTTAGAAATTGGGATATTTAACCTGTAGCAGATTTCCCATTTGCCAAAATCCTTTAAAGATCACTGTGTGTAGCTCAGAAATCATCTCCAGTTTGTTCTATTACTTTAAAAGAGTAGTTCATCCAAATCTTGTGACTTTAACTTATCTAGGGAAGTTGAGTGCTCTCATATCATCTTTTATCAAAAAGCTAGCAAATACAATTGACATTGTATTTCAGATGAGACCATCAGTCAAGTTGTTTATTTATTCTTATTGGTTTATTTGTTTGTTTCCTAGCAATCTGCAGGAAAAGTTTGCAAGCTTAGCATTCTTAAGACCTCTGAGAAGCAAAGAGAATCAATGAGACTATATCCAATCAAAATTACTCTAGGGGCTTCCTTTGAGTTAAACACTAGGGAATTTTAGAAGGAAAGACTGCAAGTTATCTCAAATTTCTTCTGGTATTTGAAGGATAAAATCAGCTCCTCTGTTTGGCTTGTAAAGTCCTTCACAACCTGAGCCTGGCCTGCCTTTCTAGCCTTATTATAAATTATTCTTCTTCATCCATTCTGTCCCAAACAAAATGAATTTCTATCTCTCCCTTATGACATTCCATCTCTTATACTCAGGTAATCACATAGTCTGGAATAAATGCCCTCCTTACATCTGTCTCATGGGATTCTTGATTATCTTTGACCTTCAGCTCAAGCACTACCTCCCCATGCAGATTTTCCTGCTCCCCCTAGCTACTATTTTCTTCCCATACTCTCCTAAGACATGGATTTTACTTTGAAGATATAATTACATTCCCATTTATATGTGTACAAGTTATTTTATTAATCTAGGGGAAGCTCCTTGAGACAAAAAAAAATTATTTTATTTTTGTCTTTGGATCTTTAACATGCAACAGAGTGGCACAAACTAGGAGATTAACAAATGTTTGTTGAATGACTGAGTGATCAATTGACAGTCCCAATATCACATGTTTTTTCTGCTATCTTATACCCCACACTTAATACTTCATCACTATAATATAAAAATCTAAATAATATAAACAATCATAATATTTTTAGGAAAAAAAAATTTTTTTCTGGGACAGCTAGATGGTACAGTGGATACAGCACCAGCCCTGAAGTCAGGAGAACCTGAGTTCAAATTTGGCCTCAGACACTTTAACACATCCTAGCTGTGTGACCCTGGACAAGTCACTTAATCCCAATTGCCTCAGCAAAAAAAAAAAAAGAAAAAAAATTTTTTTAATGATCAACTGTGAAAGACTCTACTATCATCTATAAAATGATCCAAGGCAATTCTAAAGGACTCATAATGGAAAAAGGAAGATCTAATGAACTCTGACTGAAAATTAAAGTGTGATTTGTCGTTTTATTTTTTTTTCGCTTTTTGTTTTGTTTTGTTTTTGGCAATATGGCTTATATGGAAATATATTTTACATGATTGATATATTGTTTGCTTTTTCAGTGGATGGGAAAAGAGGTGGGAGGGAAGGAGAGAATTTGATCAAATTGTTTTTAATGACATAAATAAATATCATGAATTAGACAAAAAGAACTAATATTTTTCTGGCATAATCACTAGAAAGTCAAGGCAAATTGGTTTCAGGTCAAGACTATCCAAGTTCCAACTCAATTGATTAAAAATTGGAAACTCTATAATCAGATTATTCAGGTGCTTTTCAGCTGCTCAAAGCAAAAGCATAGCTAAAATGATAAATGATCCTTGTGAGGACTTAGCTAAACATTATTCACTTCTCTGAACTTTGTCCTTACAACTGATGACAGTCAAACTAATTTTAAAAATGAAGACAACCCCCCTACTCCTCCAATTATGACATTATCAATTTTGATTCCAGCAGCATTTTTCTCTAAAGAGTAGAAAATATCTGCTGGTGACCACTCCTTCACTGCACATCATTGGGTCTGAATTCAGATGTTAGGTTAGGTCTAGTGATCCTTAAAATAAAGCTGTTGAAATTATTCATCCACTCCCCAAATGAGAGAGACACGCTGAGGGGTTTGCAGGAATCAGAGAGCGATACATAAATGATTCATAAATTAAATTTAAAAAATCAACAAGCATTTATTGAACTCTTACTATAGTGCTAAGTGCTTCATCATACAAAGATGAAAAAATGAATGAGTTCTGCCAAGAGGCTTATATTCTATTGGAGAGAACGATGTAAAGGTATATGCAAAATAAAATAAAAGCAAATATAAAGTCATTTTTTTCTGAGTCTCTTTTAAATTTTTTAACATTTAACATTTTTAAAGTATATCTTAAATACAATATGTATGTACAGATCTGTACAGTTCTCTTGTTGTACAAGAAAAATTGGATTCAGAAGGTAAAAATAACCTGGGAAAAAAAACAAAAATGCAAGTAGTCCACATTCATTTCCCAGTGTTCTTTCTCTGGGTGTAGCTGGTTCTGTCTATCATTGATCAATTAGAATTGAATTGAATCTTCTCATTGTCGAAGACATCCACTTCTATCAAAATATTTCCTCATATAGTATTGTTGTTGAAGTATATAATGATCTCCTGGTCCTGTTCATTTCACTTAGCATCAGTTCATGAAAGTCTTTCCAAGCCTCCCTGTATTCATTCTGCTGTATTCATTCATTATTTCTTATAGAACAATAATATTCCATAACATTCATATCCCATAATTGATTCAGCCATTCTCCAATTGATGGGCATCCATTCATTTTCCAGTTTCTAGCCACTACAAACAGGGCTGCCACAAACATTTTGGCACATACAGGTCCCTTTCCCTTCTTTAAGATTTTTTTGGGGTATAAGCCCAGTAGAAACACTGCTGGATCAAGGAATATGCACAGTTTGGTAACTTTTTGAGCATAGTTCCAAATTGCTCTCCAGAATGGTTGGATCCATTCACAGTTCTATCAAAAATGTATCAGTGTCCCAGTTTTCCTGTATTCTCTCCAACATTCGTCCTTTTCTTTTCCTGCCCCAATCTGACAGGTGTGTAGTGGTATCTCAGAGTTGTCTTAATATGTATTTCTCTGATCAATCGTGATTTGGAGCACCTTTCATAGGACTAGAAATAGTTTCAATTTCTTTGAAAATTGTTCATATCCTTTGACCATTTATCAGTTGGAAAATGGCTTGATTTCTTACATATTAGAGTCAATTCTCTATATATTTTGGAAATGAGGCCTTTATCAGAACCTTTAACTATAAAAATGTTTTCCCAGTTTATTGCTTCCCTTCTAGTATTGTTTGCATTAGTTTTGTTTTGTTCAAAAGCTTTTTAACTTGATATAATCAAAGTTTTCTATTTTGTGATCAATAATGATCTCTAGATCTTCTTTGGTCACAAATTCCTTCCTCCTCCACAAATCTGAGAGGTAAACTATCCTATGTTCCTCAATTTATTTATAATCTCATTCTTTCTGCATAAATCATGAACCCATTTTGATCTTATCTTAGTGTACAGTGTTAAGTGTGGGTCCGTGCCTAGTTTCTGCCATATTAATTTCCAGTTATCTCAGCAGTTTTTGTCAAATAGTGAATTCTTATCCCCAAAGTTGGAATCTTTGGGTTTGTCAAACATTAGATTGCTATAGTTATTGACTATATTGTCCTGTGAACCTAACCTATTCCACTGATCAATTAGTCTATTTCTTAGCCAATACCAAATGGTTTTGGTGACTGCTGCTTTATAATATAGTTTTAAATCTGGTACAGCTAGGCCACCTTCATTTGATTTTTTTTTCATTAATTCCCTTGAGATTCTCGACCTTTTGTTCTTCCATATGAACTTTGTTGTTATTTTTTCTAGGTCATTAAAACATTTTCTTGGGAGTCTGATTGGTATAGCACTAAATAAATAGATTAGCTTAGGTAGTATTGTCATCTTTATTATATTCACTCGGCCTATCCAAGAGCACTTAATATTTTTCCAATTGTTTAAATCTGACTTTAATATAAAGTCATTTTAAGAAGAGGGAAACATTAGTAATTTGGGAGAATGAGTCATGTATTATTCACAGGTTATTACCTAGAAGAGACCTCAAAAATTGATTTGTCCAACTTCTTCATTGTATAAATTGTATAAAGCTAAGGTCCTCATCACTTGCCTAAGCTCGGAGAATTAGGATATAGCAGAATCAGGATTTGAATTCAGGTCTTCTGATTTATATTCCATTTGAAACTCTTGAGTTAGTTCTCTTATTTCTCTCCTTTGGGGTCTTTTAACTTTCTCTAGGAATGAAAATGTAATTCTAGGATCACCTAGATGATACAACTCTAGAACAATAAGCCAACAGCTCAATTACTCTACTTCTCAAGGACAGACTAAACTCATAGGAATGGTACTCCTGTGAATCCTGGAGTTACTGTAAGGGATGATTAATAGAAATATAAAGCACTCAAGATCTATAAAGCATTAAATAATGGCAAGACTCATATAGCTTTCTGACAGCACTGGATTTAGCTTTGGGGCCCCTTCTCCACACAGCTGGGGGGGAGTACAATAAATGCTGATGTTCTTTTCTCCCAGATACAAATGTCTCCAGAAATAAATGGTCTTTATGCCATCACACCTGCTCTCCTGCATGGTGCCTTTAATCAGCTTCAAGCAGTATTGCCTCACTGGACTCACAGGGAGCCAAGATGCTGGCAGCTGAATCCTTTCAAGCAGAGGCTCATTTAACTGCCGTCACAAACGTAATGTGGCCCCAGGGCCTGTGGTTCCAACATCTAGCCATGAAAGGACATGAGAGAAATAGAGCAAATAGAAAATTTCTCCAAGGAGAGCTTGAAATATGAGATAAGGACAGATGATAAATGATAGACTGATTGAGGCAGCTGTTGTTTGATGGTATGGGTATAACAAGGTCCTTTGCACGGAAAGTCCCCAAGCCAGATAGAAAGCTTTTGTGGGTTTTGAAGTTGCATGAAAATATTCAGGCTCTTGAAAATAGTGGTGATCCTAGGCTTTTTGTTTTGTTTTACTGCCAAATTAACCCAACTCCTTCCAAATCCTAAATTTCATTCACTCTGTAAACCTTAGAAACATCACTCTCCCAGTATGAATTCATTTTTCCTGGCTAAAGATTGAGACTATCATTGGCAGTTTGGAAAAGTTGTTGGCTGAGGTTGATGTTCAATTAGATTATTAAAGAGTTTTTCTAGTGAAGAAAATGTCACTATCTGAAAGTGGGGCTTATTTCTGAAACTTCTTACTGAGATTTTTTCAGAAATACTGTAGATGGGATTCGGGCATTGAATGGAAAATTGTACCAGGTGACCTTTTAATTCTTTTCCAATTCTAATAGTCTAGCTTCCAAGCTTCTAAGGGTACCACCACACCATCCTTTTTAGATCTTTGGGACTTGTTAAAGTCTACCATTTGTACAAAACTCTTTCATATGTGCCCTGTTTTTTTTTTTTTAATTAAAGCTTTATATTTTCAAAATATATGCATGGTTAATTTTTCAACATTGACCCTCACAAACCCATGTGTTCCAAATTTCCTCTTCCTTCCCCCCTTTCTCCCTCCCCTAGATGGCAAGTAATCCAATATATGTTAAACATGTTAAAATATATGTTAAATCCAATATATGTATACATACTTACACAATAATCTTGCTGCACAAGAAAAATCAGATCAAAAAGGGGAAAAAATGAGAAAGAAAACAAAATGCAAGCAAATAACAACAGAAAGAGTGAAAATGCTATGTTGTGATCCATACTCAGTTCCCACAGTCCTCTCTCTGAATGTAGATGATGAACCCTACTTTTTACTGAATCTTTTTCTGACCTAGAAAGCTTATAGCACGTGACATCATAGTAATGCAAAATTGATAAGGGGAGGTGTAATATTCTTCTCTAAAATGTAATTTTCTCTGGGAGCAGATTTCTTGCGGGGCTTCTGGGAGCAGCCTTCTTTTCAGTTCTGTAATCACCCCCAAATGCAGCAGGAGTTAAAGTCCAAATCCTTTATTTTCTCTTTCAAAATCTTATGTCCTTCACTTGGAGCTGGGCTAGTTTTCTGGAGGCCTTCTGGATCTTAGTTTCAGCATTTTCCACAGGACAGCCTGCCACCACTTCTCTGTCTTCCTTAGAAGGCCCAAATGCCTTCTTTGGCTTCTGAATCTCCTCAACTTCCAAAGGTTTATGCTTGAGCTTCCAGCCACAACAAAGGTGGATGATGGAATGAATCTGTCTCAGCCTTAGAAAGCTTCTAGTGCACTTGCCCTTTCTGGCCCTGACAGCTCCTCCTTATATGCCCCACACTGAATATTCACCAATCATTATATCACTAGGAAACCATTATTTGTTGTAAGATTAAATCAATGCTAAACTAGATTTAACCAGTCTCCTCAATTCCACTTACTTAGCACCTTGTAAGAATCCTAACAGGGAAGGCAGGGAGGTATTAGCATTTTTTTTTATAGGCTAGACATTGTGCTTTACAAATTTTATCTCACTTCATCCTCACAACATTCTGTGAAATTTAAAAAGTTCAAGAGATAGTTTCTGAGTAATTATTCATTTTATTAATAATGCCAGAATTTTATTAATAAAAGGAATGGTCATTTGGCTCTCTCTCTTGTACCAAAGATCACTCCTAGTGGCAGGTTCTCAATTTATATGCCCTTGGAAAAGTGAGTGCTTTGGAAGGTGGCAATCAACTCCGATTTGTTAACAATCAGTGAGAGCATGATTATAATGACAGGTGGGCTTATTCCAATGAGAGTCTTGAGGTCTATGACACTGAACATCCAAATCTTGGTCAAAGAGATTTGTTCATTTCCATAACACCTGTTTGACAAAAGGGAGAACCCATATTTTCCCACACCTGTTTGAATAAACATAATAAACAGGAATCCATCAATTCACCTAAACTTAGAATTTCTTTACCCTCTTTGATGAGATCTTTAGTTTCCTGACTAAGTAAACCTTGTCCAAGATTCCTCACAATGGCTGATTTCTAGACGGGGAAACAGAAAAGGAAACAGTTCTAGTTCAATAATTAGTTATTAGATACAACAAAGAAATAATTATTTCTCTCCATTCCCTGGGAGGTAGATAATAGTATCTATTAATAGTATTATAATAGTATCCTATTTTATAGCTGAGGAAACAGTCTGAGAGAGTTTAAGTGACTTGCTCTGTGTCACATAGCTAGTGCCTAAGACTAGGCATGAATCCAGATCTTCCTGATTCTAGGGTTATTGATGCATTACTTAGCCACCTAGCTGCCTCTCAATAGTTATGGTACAAGGAAATCAAATCAAACTACAACTTTCACCAAATATTTTTCAAAGCTACTCCTATATCTCAGGTCCCATAGAAGGGGCAAATTCATCATTCTAATTCACAGTACTAGGAGCTAAGGAACAGGTAAAATATATTGACATGTCTATTGAACAAACAGAAGCATCCTCAAGCTCTGACAACCCTGGAATCTCAGGGTCTGCAGGACTTTTTGTCCAGACTAGAATCACCTTGAATTTTTTTGTTCTTGTGAGTGGCTTCTGAGATAAATGGTGTTGCCCTCTCGACTTCTGAAAGGCTAACATTGGAGAACTGTAGCAATTCTGACATTTGGGCCAAACTCCACAAGACATGTGGAAGAAAGTATAAAAGTCACTCTCAAGTTTGAGTTCAGGATGGGACCTTGAAACTCAGATCCCAAGGGAAAGGTCTTTGGGAGACCACTGTTTGCTGGAATTGTGGGGAAAAGACAAAGACCCTGGAATAAAACAAAACTATTACTGAGGGAGAAGGAAGGAACCCAGATAGAATAAACTTACTTGGAGGCTCAGAACATTGTGGGACGTCACACTGGCTGATGCCCAGTAGGGTCAATGGTGACTTTTGTGCAAGTCTCAGGGGACTCATTCATTCTTCAGGATGGGTCAGGAAGATAGTCCACATTTAAGTAACATTGACTGCCACTTCATTGCACCCTGATTGAATTCAATCATGACAGTAGAAAGGTAGTCTATACCCCAGAATCCAACCAATGTCCTCATGCTATGATGAGCCCTTTATCTCACATTTTTCAGGAGAAAGTTGAAAGAGGAATCAGGTAAGAAATTAACCTATGGTGGAAGACAGGGCAGTAGTCATTTCATTTGGCTCTAGGATATAGTAGAAATGTCTCACTGGTGCCCTTAGGCAGAGACAATGGACTGTTAGAAGAGGTGGAACAGAGTCCAGACCAGGGAGTGGGAGAGATTATACTATGGATGAGTGCTATGGCACATAGCTGACAGATCATCATGAGATGTAGTTACAGTGAGCCAAAAGTGATCTGAGAGAAAGCATGAACCCTATGTGTGAGATGCCAATCTAATACATTAACTAGTTTTAATTAACTAATTTTAACTGATTTCTAAAGGACCATAAGTACCGTCAGCACCCTCTAGGTTTTTTCAGGCATCCTGGGACAATGTCCTGTCAAACCACCTAGTTATAGTTCTAAGGTGGTGTTTGGTAGTAATAATAAGAGTAAGATTCAACTATACCGACTCTACGTTCATTTTCCTTTTCTCTATTTCAAATCTTCATTTTCTACTGCTTAGAACATCCTGCTTTTCATTATGCTCACAAGTACTTATAGTTCCCCCCCTCACAAATATGTTACAACTGTTCCTATAGGGATGCCCATCAGTTGGGAAATGTCAAGTTGTGGTTTATGATTGTGAGTTGTTATAAGAAATGACAAAGGGTCTGGTTTCAGAAAAACCTGCCGAGATTTATATGAACTGATGAAAAGTAAGATGAGCAGAAAAAGGAGGATGTGTGCACAGTAGCAACAATATTATTATGATGATTAGCTGAAAGAGTTAGCTACTCTTATCAATGTAATAATTCAAGACAGTTCTGAAGTAGTTCATGATGAAAAAAAATTACTGTCCATCTTCACAAGGAGAATTTATGAATTCAGAATATATATTGAAATTTTTTTTCACCTTAAAAATAATTTTTAAGCAACATGGCTAATAAGGAAATATGTTTTTCATGATTTCACATGTTTAGTGGGTATCATTTTTCTTGCCTTCTCAATGAGTGAAGGATAAGCTGAAAAGAGGGATAGAATTTGGAATTCAAATTGTAAAAACATTAATTTTTAAAATATCCCTATCCAACAAGAGTTCATATTGGGATATGAGAATTACATAGGATAATAGGGGATGTAATACCCAAAGAGAATGTATCCAACATAATATTCTATGATTTAAAATACAGGGTACATCCCAGACCACTCTTACTTCACCAACATTAGGAGAAAAAAAATCTGCCACTTTACCAGTTTCTGTATGGACTTGGCTTTTTGCTCTCCTCCTCCCATCAAGCAAATATTACTTTGTCTGCCACATAAATCCATTAAGCAGAAGGGTGCTGCCTCTCTGCCTGTTATGTTAGTCTAGCTATAGAAGGAATTCAGAGAACTACAAGTCTTCTGAGCCGTCAAACATACTCTTGAGTTTGTTCTGAGGGTGTGTCCCATTGCTCAGGAAAGAAGGGTGCCAAGAGACTAAGCTCATTCATTGCCTTGAGGTGCATTTCTATTGGACTCACTAATTCATCGTTGATTTGGAGCAAATACTTTTACCGCCCTCATATCCTTCATTGCCAGCCTCTAGACCTTATCTGTGAGACAGAGAGCTCCCGGGAGTATCTGAAAGGACCATGCCTTACCCCTACCAGGCCCCAGGACCCCAGAAACCTCCCGTCCCCAAGGATTCCCGTGCTATCCACTCCTCAGGCCAGACCTATGAACAACTGAGGCAGGACTGCCTACAGAGGGGCATCCTTTTTGAAGATGGGGACTTTCCAGCCAACAATTCCTCCCTCTTCTTCAGTGAGAGGCCCTCCATACCTTTTGTGTGGAAACGTCCAGGGGTAAGTGCAGAAGAAATGGGGAAGAAAGAAAAAGAAGGATAAACTGATCACTGTTGTTCAATTCTATGGCTGGGTAATTAACTCTGGGCATAGGAGTCTCTATGAATTATCAAGGAAAAGTGATAAAGTTGGAGAGACTGTAGCAGGGAGGAGGGGCAGGCCAATAAGTGATTCACTAACAGCTGTGATTTAGCTAAGTTTGTTACATCTCTGGTTCTGAAACTTTGCATCTTAAAGACAGAAAGGCAGTGACTCAAGAGAACTGTTCGGTTCTGCAAACATATATTGTATCTAGGATATACTGCAACATATCCAACATATAAAGGACTGCTTGCCATCTAGGGGAGGGGGTGGAGGGAGGGAGGGGGAAAAAAATCGGAAAAGAAACGAGTGCAAGGAATAATGTTGTCAATATAAAGTAATCATTAAATAAAAAATAAAAATTAAAAAAAAAAAAAGAAAGGCAGTGACCAATTGGAAGGGGCAAGGCAGGACAGGCAGGTAATGAGTTCTTCTGGAATGACTATCGCAGAGCATCAGATGCCTATCCTATCTCTGTGACTGAGGACCTTGTGGCAAAGAGCTATGGTGGTCCAGAGATGGGTAGAATAAATATATAACAAAAACTGTTGATTATTCTTCAAAACTTAAATTAAAAAGCTTTAACCTCTCTTGGTGAAAAAAATTTTAAAAGGGAGGGGGATTTTCCATTTATAGGATAAAATGTAGAAAAGACACAGGGTTTGGGGGAAATTGACACTTCAGTTAGTGCTGAGAAATAAAGTTATAGAATTATAATGCAACTAACTAACTAAAAAAACTAACACCAAACTACTAATATATATGTATATATATATACATACATACATACACATAATTGTATTTGCTGTGGAAAATACAGGAGAGTTTTTCCCTCTGGAACTATTATCTCCCTGTTCCTTGGGGAGATTTAGAGCCTTTCTTCAATTTGTAGCAGGGAAGGGATCAGAGTAATCCCTGAACCAGAAGATGAGGGCTTGGTTTCAGGATCTTGGGAAGAAAATAGGCCCCAAGATCTAGGGACATTTTCTAACAGAAGGTATTTGATGTGAAATGTTAATATTTGCCACTCTAGATAATAGTAGATTGTCTTTTCCTGTTTGTAATCTGATTTTCCACTCCTCTTGGGTGTGTGCTGGTTTGGGAGTGGTTCTTGTTGACAAGCTATCTATATCTGCCCTAGGTCACCCACCTTAAGATGCATCAGGTGCACAACCCATCCCTGACTTTACCAGAGTGATTACACTTAAGTCTTAGTCCTCCAAAATAATAACTAACTTGCACATCATTTTACATGGTATTTCATGTGATTCTCACAACAGGCAGAGGTGCTATTATCACCCCCATTTTATTGATGAGGAAACTGAGGCTGTCTTGTCAAAGATAAAGCTAGTAAGAGTCTGCAGCAGGATTTGAATTCAGTTATTCCTTACTTTAAGTCATTACTTGATCCATTGTGCCACCTAGCTGTCTTAAGAATTAACATGATATATAAAGGACTGCTTGCCATCTAGGGGAGAGGGTGGAGGGAGGGAGGGAAAAAAAAAATCGGAACAGAAATGAGTGTCAATATAAAGTAATTATTAAATAAAAATTTTAAAAAAAAAGTTAAAACAAAATTAAAAAAAAAAAGAATTAACATGATAGTAGAATAGGAAATTCCATTCACTTTGCCATCCTGTATGGGGTTGATGAGAATTTATGACATTGTTCTCATCCACTGAATTTAAAGATGATCTCTCTGGATCTTAAGTTTCCTCATCTCAAAAAATGAGATTGGACCAGATGCTGTAATATAGTCCCTATCAGTTATAAATCTTTATGATCCTATGGGTCTGGTGACTGTGTTATTTTCCACTCTGGATTTCTGGGCAATGGAGGAGAGAAAGAGAGCGAGAGAGAGCGAGAAAGAAAGAGCGAGAGACAGACAGACAGACAAATAGAAAGAGAGACAAAGAGATAGAAAGAGAGGCAAAGAGAAAGACAGAGACAGAGAGAGACAGAGAGGAGAGAGACAGGGAGAGAGAGAGAGAGAGAGAGAGAGAGAGAGAGAGAGAGAGAGAGAGAGAGAGAGAGAAAGACACAGAGAGAAGAGGAGAGTGGGAGAAGCAAGGGTCAAGTGGAGAGAGCTGACCTCTGAGTCAGAAAGCCTTGGATTCATATCTTACCTCTGACTCTACTTGCTACCTATGTTATCCTGACAAATCACACAGACTCTCAGTGCCTTAGGCAACTTAAATTGCTGCCCAGTGCTGATCTGACCAATTCTTTACCAGCACTTCCCTATATCAGTAAGATCACAGCTCCAGTGAAAACAAACAAACAAAAAAAGGAGGACTTTATAGCTTGAGCTGGTGATGGTGGCAATGACTATTTTAATGCTGCTACACCCAATACAGAGCAGCTGTGTGACAGTGGATAGAGCACCAGGTCTGAGGTCAGGAACAGTTGAGTTTAAATCCAGTTTCAGACTTGTACTAGCTTCGCTTCTCTGGCCAAGTCACTTTACCCTGTTTGCCTCAATTTTCTTATCTATAAAATGAGCTGGAGAAGGAAGTGGCAAATGACTCCAGCGGGAGTTATGAGGAGAAAGACATAACTGAAAATGACTGAATGATAACAAGGGCCTCACAACCTGCCAAATCAAGTATAGTGATTTTGGACAAGTAGCTTTTCTCTTTGCCTCAATATTCTCAGATTTAACTTGGAGATAACAAAACCTACTTCTGTGGGATCATTGATTTAGAGCCAAGAAGGGGCCTTAGAGGTCAACTAGTTTAATCATCTAATTTTGTAGGCAGGGCCACTAAAACCTAGGGATATAAAGTGACTAGACAAAGGTGGAGTCAGGACTTGAATCCAAGCCCTTTAGATCTATATCCAGCATCATTCCCCCTTCATCCTTCCCTGAGAAGGACTTTTGGGATGGTTAATCAGACAAGGTCCATAGTAAACAAAAATTATTTTTTCTGTAGTTTTACTCAGTGCATGTATGAGTGTGTATGTGTGTGCAATGTGCTTTCTGGCTTTATTTATTCTGGGAACTAACTTAATTACAATCATAAAACACTGTACAAACATGAAAAGCTCTTTAACTGGGAAAACAGCAATAAAGATTTTCAATACATTCTAATAGAACTGGGAATACAAACCAAGTAGCTTTATTTCTGAAGCTCTTGTCCTCTAACAATATATAAAGTCACTTTTTAAAATTGTGTTTTGATTCTGAATGTATGTGGTATTAACATGAAGTCACTTCAATAAATATTTGCTAAGTGCCTTCTATGTGCCAAGAACTATGCTTATCATTGGAAACAGGAAAAAAAAAAAGGCAAAAAACAGTCCCTGCCCTCAAAAAGTTTACAATCTAATGGGGAAGACAACAAGTAAACAAATACATACAAAGCAAAGTATATAAAGATAAATAGGGATCAATTAACAGAAGGAAGGCACTGGATATAAGAGGAATTGGGGGAAGCTTCTTGGGGTGGGATAAGCCAAGGAGGTCTCAAGTATTAGAGCAAAGGAGAAAAAGAGTTCCAAGCATTAGGGAGAGCCAGAGAGAGAGTTCCCAGTGTGTCTTGTTCCTGAAACAGACAGGATCAAAGAGTAGATGGTGGGGAGGAAGGTGTAAGAAGATTGAAAAGATAGGAAGGGGTAGGTTATGAAGGACTTTGAATGCCAAACAAAACGTTTTGTGTTTGGTCCTGAAGGCAATTAGAAGTCATTGGGGGACGATGATATGATAAGATTTGCATTTCAGAAAAATCACTTTAGTGATCGAAGAGCTTAGTTCCCAAAACCACTCAAAACAATAAAGCTTTTAAGATATAGAGACTTAATTTACAGTCATTGACTTTTCTGGAATTCCACCTCCTCCCCCATGCAAATATTTCAAAAAGAGATTCAATCTCACTCCCCACTAGCCATGATGATACTTCTCTTCCCAGTGTCGCCCACCCAGACTATGCAACTAATTACTTGTCATTTTCCACTCAGTTTCTACTGAAGACTTCCATAGTCCTTTTATAGCCTGCTCTGATCTCTCCCTGACCTCTCCACAGCTGGGAGTACCTGAGCAGTTCTCCATGGGCAGAACACATCCTTGTCCAAAATGGAAGCCCCATAAGATGGAGTCATGCAAGTCATGCAAGCTCTTCCCCAGTTGACTCTTCCCTTCCACAATGGCCAACACCAGATCTGTTATTTAGGTGTGTGTACTGACTCATAGAAAGAGGAGGAGGAGAATGAATCCTATGGGAGCAGCTAAGTGGAGCAGTGGATAGAGTATTGACTCTGAAGTCAGGAGGACCTGAGTTCAAATCTGGTCTCAGACACTTACCACTTCCTGGCTGTGTGACCTTGGGCAAGTCACTTAACCCCAATTGCCTCAGCAAAAAAAAAAAAAAAAAAAAAAAAAAAAAAAAAAAGAATTGAATCCAATAGATTTGAGAAACCCATTTCAAATATGTAGTTTGAGAATTAGAGGAAACATGCAATAGCAAAGACTATTAGCTTTAGAATTATGAAGACCTGGTTCCATGTTCTATTTCTGCCAAGTTATATGATTTTAAGCAAATCACCTCAAGTGTTTGGGCTTTATTCTCTCCATCTGTGTTACCTGGTATAAACAGAATGATGATAACTCACAATAGGGAAAATGCAGAGTGCTTAGTCTTCTTTTGCTTGATTTATTTCCCAAGAAGGATGAACTTTGCTTTGGAAAAAACAGAGCAAATCTCCACCATAAACTCCATGTAATCAATACCTAAAATAAGTAAGGAGAGAAAAGGAGAACATCTCATTGCCCTTGATGAATTTAAGTTACCTGGTTCAATTAAACTACATTCTTAGATCTTGAAAAAAAACCTGGCAAATGTGATTGTTGAACCATTGTCAGGAATATTTGGAAGATTATTAAAGATGGCTGGGTGACTTTGGGGATAGTGTTGGAATTGGAGGCAGGAAGACCTGAATTTGAATCCACTTCAGGTGTTTAACTGGCTCTAGGTTCCTATACAAGATATAACCATTGTAAGCTTCAGTTTCTCCATTTGTAAAATGGAGCTAATAGCACTCACCTCAGAGAATAGTTGTAAAGACAGAATATATGCAAAGCATTTTGAAAACCTTAAAGTGTTAAAATGTTAGCCATTATTATTATGAAAAAACAGGTGTGTTATTACATGATTTAAGAAGGGTAAAGTACAGATGTTGCCTTGATTTTTAGGAAAAGAGTTCAGAGTTTGAAAACGATAGGCCAAGGAGCTTGACTTTAATTTTTGGTAAAATGTTTTAAAAAGATGATTGGTGAGTAACTAGAAAAGGTGATTAACAAAAAAATCAATTTGGTTTCATCAAAACCTGGTCTTGCCAGACCAAACTCCTTTTCTTTTTTTTCTTGGATAGGCTTACTAAAATAGTAGATGAGTGAAATGCTAGGGATATAACTTAGCTGAATTTTAGCAAAGCTTTTGTAAAATATCTCATGCTATTTTTGAGGGGGAGAGAAGAGAGATGTGTTCTAAACAATACAATAAAATTAATTCAGATTTGTTGGATGGTCAAATTCAAAGAATAGTCCTTGTTAATGATTCATTAATAATTTGGCTGATCTCCTGTAGAATCATCTAGGGATCTGTGGTTGGCTATACACTATTTAACATTTTTATTAGACTTGGAGAAAAAGCTTACAAGGCTACTCATCAAATGTGCAGATAATTATATTATCTTTATCCCAGCTTTGCAATCTGAAAAGGATAGCTAGCATAATATATGACTGAGTCAGTATCCAAAAGGATCTTGGCAGATTAGAGCATTGGACTTAATCAAATAATATGAAATTAAGTAGCAATAATGTCTGCATTACAAAAAAAAAAAAATCAATGTCACAGTTATAGGGTAGGGGAAGAGGTAGCTATTGTTTGGAAAAGATTTTGTGGGGTTTTAGTAATCAGTAAGCTCAATGTCAGCAATGTGATAAAGTACCCCAGAAAGCTAAAGTGGTCTTAGAATTGTAGTTCCAGAAATAGGGAGGTGATAGTCCCATTGTACTCTTTCCTTCTCTGACTTCATCTGGAATATTGTGTTCAGTTTGGGGCACTGTAGTTTAAGAAGGCCATAAATAAGCTGGAGTGTCCAGATGAGGACCACTAAGGTGATAAAAGAGTTTGAATTCATTACATAGAAGAACTGGTTAAAAGAATGAGCATGGTCAGCTGGTAGAAAAGAAGATGTAATAAGAAGTCAGAAAGACATCTGTGAGTTCAAATCTGGCCTCAAATACTAGTCACAACCCTATTTACCTCATTTTCCATCTGTAAAATGAATTGAAGAAGGAAATGATAAACCACTCCAATGTCTTTACCAAGAAAATCTGAAATGGGGTCACAAACAATCAGACACAAGTGAAAAATGCTGAACAACAAAAACAAAGAGAAGATTCAGTGAGGACATGGATGGCTTAATATGAAGCCTTGACATATGGAGAATGTATTATATTTGTTTAAAAAAAAAGCCATGTTCAAATATTTGAAGAATTGCCATATTTGTAGAGGAGATATTTGACTTGTTCTCTTTGCCCTCATGGAGCAGAATCAGAAGCAAATTGTGGAAATTATAAATAGATTAATTTTAGTCAAGATATCAGGGAAAAACTTCCAAATTATATGATTGTTGTTGTTCAGTTATATCTGATTCTTTGTGATCCCATTTGAGTTAACATATGATGTTTTACAAACCTTAAAAGATTATATAAATATTAACTTTAATAATAAGTATTAAGATTATAAAATAAGGAAACTAAATTGCATGATATATAGAGTTTTTCCGATGCTAACTTTGTATGAGCTTATAAGAATTCTTCATCGCAAGTGAGTCAGTTCAATCTATAAAAAACTGCACTAAGTGTTCACAACTAGGTACCCATAGAAAATGCTGGTAAAGTCAAACATAGTATTATGGGTCTAGAAGAGACTTTCGACATTAATCCCTGCTTTTGAGAAGCTGGTGATCTAATGGCTATAATAGGGCACAAAATATGAAAAATGATCAAATACACAAAAGAAATTTACAAAGGTATCACAATGACAGCTTTGATCAATTTCTCTCTTCACTCAAACACTCCATATTCCCAATTAGTCTCTAGCAAGAGACACATGAATGCTATTTGCCCTTCTCCATCTTCCTGAGATCTTCCAAAAGACTGCAAGAATTTTTTACCTCTGAGGCAAAAAGCCAATGCTTCAGCTGAGATCTGATACCCTAACTGTCACTAGATCTTCTTGAGATTGGAGATGGTCAATATGATAAGTGACTTGCTGATGAGAAATGAAAGTTTCTATGGAAAAGAGATCAGAGTCAATTTTCTATTACTTTAAACCTATTCTGTAACTTTCCCCCTCCCCCACAAAAGGAACAGGATTTTTGGAAAAATTATACAATTGATACTGAGTATGAGAACTCTGATAGAGAAACAAGTTCTGTTGAGTTGTTTCAAAAGATCATTTCTCAACCTTTTCATATTACTGTTCTAAGCCAGGTAATACATATGTTTTATTGAGTGTTTAATGGTGTGAGAGTTTACTGAGCCCTTTGCAAGGTTGCTCATCCACCTGGTGCTCAACTCTCACCTTTGACTCCAAAAAACTATAGTCTGCAGGGCACCTATACCTTGGTAAAACTATCTTGGCTAAACTAGGTTGAGGGTAACTCAAACTTGTTGGTGAATTAGGGGACATCTACTCCAAGCAGATGAAGACTTTTCTTGGTAGAATGAGTGGATGAAAATAATTTGTTTCATAAAGTGGTCATAAAAACAGATGAAGAAAGTGCTGTGGAGAACTTAAGACATTGAAGACATCTCAGTCATCTCCTGCATCCTGGGCCATCACCAGTGTCTTGATTTTTTTTTTTTTTTTTTGCCATTGGACTTCAGTGACTTTGGAAGAGAAAGTACAGCTGATGACTATGCAACTCTGCCTCACTTCAATTCAATTCAACCCTAAGTCAAGACATTACCCTGTGGTATCACTGGTGCTCTTTGAAAACAGCAGATGAGAGAAAACTGAACCTAGAAACACTGAGCTACTGGTTCAAGGACATTGAATCATTCAACAGACATTTTATTAATGACTTACTAGGAGACCTATGATTAAATATTAATAATAGCCAACATTTGCATAGCAGTTGGAAGGGTTGCAAAATGTTTTATATATCTCATTGGAACCTTGCAAAATAATACAGTAAGGTATTTTTTATTATCCCCATCTTACAGAAGAGTAAACTAAGATTAAGAGAAGTCAAATGACTTTCAGCCAGTATTTGAGACAAGAGTGAATTTGGATCTTCCTGGCTCCAGTTCCAATACTCTACATGATATACATCTAGATGAATTTCACCTCCATTATTTACTAGTTGTATGATTATGGGCTAGTCACAAGAATAATATTTTTCAGAGCAGGTTATTTATTGGGAGAATATCTCTATTGCAAGTTATTTATGAAAAGAATAATATTTGAGCCATTTTTGTCAGAGTCATAGAAAGAAAAGCACTTTGTGTATCAAAAACACTCAATGAATGAAATTAAATGCAAGGAACTTCTAGGTTGGAACAATTCAACAATCTGTCCTAGAGCTTAAAGGGATCTCTTAGAAATAAATTATTCCAACCTACTCTTTTTATATCTTCAGGAAACTGAAGATGGGAGTGGGAAATAATTTGTCCTAGGTCACACAAGTTGGAAATGGAAAAGTCATGAACCCAGCTCCACTGACTTTCTGTAGATCAGTCTGTCTGTCCACTTTGACCTAGAGGAGCAGCAAGACCAGCGACTGGAGCATAGGCTTCCTGCTTCCATGTTAGCACTCTTTCCAATAGCTAATCTTCATCTTTGTTCTTATGGGAAACGGCTCTTGGATGTTTCCTAAACTATCTATGTTTTTCTTGCTCACCCAGATAATAAACTTCTTTTCTTTCTGACTGAACTTGGTGGTTTCTAGGGTCTTTCCCAGCTCTCACATCTTAAGACCTAAATAAAAAGTTTCCTAACTACGTTGTTAATCGGTCATAAAATAAAATTAAGGGTAGGAGAAAAGTGAGATTCTACAGCAGACATTAAAACTTTTCCAAGTGGTCAGTATGGGGAAAAAAAAAAAAAGAAAACAAGCATTTATTAAGTACCAACTTATTGCCAGGAACGGTGCTAAGCAAATGTTATTTGCAAATATTATTTTTATTTTATATATCATTACTATTATTTTACAAAAATTATTTCATTCGATCCTCACAATTATCCTGGATAGTAAGTGCTATTATCACCCACATGTCACAGTTGAGGAAACAGAAGCTGACAGTTTTTGAATTGTTTAAGTGATACATATTCAATGGGAGTCTGAAACTGGATTTGAACTCACATCTTCCTGACTTCCTAACTATCCACTGTGCCACATATCTGTGCCACTCATGATAAGTACTAGGGAAGCCACAGGGAAGTCATCCGAGTGTTCTGTGCCTCAGTTTCTTCAACTGTAAAATATCACCTATCCACTCCACAGTAATGTTGTGCACTGTAACAGACAACTGTAATAGAGTACAAATAAAATATTGTCTTTGATCTTCAGGCCACTCATATTTGTAATAAAGGTATCTTGGCACAATAGAGTACCTTGGAATGAGCAGCTCTGAAAGTGAATCCTACCTCAGATTATTTACTAGCTAAATGACCCTAAACAAGTCACTAAACCTGTTTCTTTACCTGTAAAATGGAAATAATAATGCTTGTTTTGCCTATCTCATAGGATTATTGGAAGGAAAATGCTTTGCAATGTGAAAATCACCAAAGCAATGCAAGTTATTATAGAAAACACCTCCAAATGCAATTACCTTATAGCCTAGAAAATGTGTTTGATTCCAAAAAGCTCAATTGCCTCATAGTTGGCTGAAAGGTTTGGGACCCATTAGCTGAGAAGCAATTGGAATTTCTCCAGAATAAATGGTCTATGCATATTCAAGCAAGATTGCTGTTCCCATAATTACTGAGAAAAGGATTGTTTCCTCCTCTTCCGCCTCCTTAATGGTATGCTACTCACATGAAGACCTGGGATAGGTGCCCTAATAGCAAACACTGAAGCTGAGCTGGGACCAGCTACACCTTCTAGTTCCACCTCTTTGTTAAACATAGTATAACCCTGTGGAGAGGCTGACATGGAAAGTAACAAGTCCATTTTACAGACTGGTCCCCCCACCTCAGATCCAATCTCAAGCAACATTCTTCACAATGTAAACAAGAAAGCAATAAAAGTAGAAAAAACCCAATGGAGGAACAGATAAACTTCAGAATAGAAAGAAAAAGGAAATCCCCACAGTTCTCAGAATCTTATCAAAGGGTAGTTTGTGTGTATACATAGAAATAGAGAAAGAGGAGAGAGAAGGTCAAATCTTCTCCTTTAAATTGATCTGAAAAATTTTTTAGTATACAATCTGATATAATACCAAGATTTGGAAGTAGAAGAAAAATTAATGTCACTATTTTGTAGAGAAAACTGAGGTCCAAAGAAATTATTTATTTTTA
The DNA here is from genome assembly GCF_016432865.1 of Antechinus flavipes. NCBI lineage: Eukaryota > Metazoa > Chordata > Mammalia > Dasyuromorphia > Dasyuridae > Antechinus > Antechinus flavipes. The sequence goes on from NC_067401.1 coordinate 103,560,203, forward strand.
GGATAGCCCCAAACATCAGAATTGCTATTTTTGTAACCAAAATTCCTTATCACACAAAAAAGCTGAGCCCTGGATGTTTTTTCTGAGTTTGGTTTTTATGTATGTGAATTTTTGATTGTTATTGTTTTGCTTTTAACCAGACCTGTGGTACCATTAGTGAAAGGAGCTTCCCATGAGGAAAATCTCCCTATTAATTCAGATCAGAAAGTGTTCCACAAATTTTAGACTTCAAGAGTTGCCTGTGGGCATGCCCATCAACTGGGGAATGAACAAATTGTGATATATGATTATAATGGATTACCATTATGTTGTAAGAAATGACAAGCAGGGTGGTTTCAGGAAAAAATAATAGAAAGACTTACTTGAACTGAAATAAAATAATCAGAAAATAATCAGAACCAGGAAAACATTGTACATAGTAACAGCAATTTTGTATGATGAAGAACTGTCAATGACTTAGCTAGTCTCAGTAATACAATGATACAAGACAATGTTAAAGAATTTATAATTAGTTCTGTCTCCAGAGAAAGAACCATCTGAATATAAACTAAAGTATCCTTCTTTCCTTCCTTCCTTCCTTCCTTCCTTCCTTCCTTCCTTCCTTCCTTCTTTCCTTCCTTCCTCCTTCCCTCCCTCGTTCTCTCTCTCTCTTTCTTTCTTCCTACCTACTATTTTCCCCCTCACAGAATGACTAATATGAAAATGTTTTACATTGTTGTACATATATAACCTGTATCAGATTATTTACTGTCTTAGGGACAAGGGAGGGGAAGGAGAAAGGAATAGAATTTGGAATTCAAAAAAACTAACAAACCTTTAAAAAATGTTTTTACATGTAATTGGAGAAAATATTTAAAAACACAAAGAAATTGCCTGTAACACTGAGAAGTTAAGAGACTAGTCTAAGCTAACATGTGCAAGGATTGTGACTAAACTGAGCTCTGACTCTATACTATATTCCCTAGGCATTCAAACTGATTCTTCCTCAAAGTCTACCTTTCATTGTTGTCTGACCATATTTGTTAACATTCTCCAAATATATCTGTTTATTCCTCTACATTTTTGTTCATGGTGTGCTTCCTGAATGGAATTTCCTCTTCTTTCCTTCTACCTAAACTAATCCCTTTACCCTTCAGAGCCCAGTTTACAACCCATCTGGTCCATGAGGCTGTCTTCTCCTTCTTTCCAATCAGATTGTAACCTCATGGGTAGGAATGATGTCTTTGAGTTTCCTTATAATCTCCACAGAGCCTAAGAGAGTTCTGAGTACTTATGGTTTTCAATAATTATCTATTGATTAATGGCAACTAACATCTCAAAATATCACTAAATGATGTAACATACTCCATTTTAAAATAATCACTTAACATTGAAAAAAGACTGAGCTTTAAACTAATTATATAAAGATTCATCAAGAAAATTTATTGGTCCTTAGAAGCAAATATGTCATGTCTCTCAACCTTGGGATGATTCATGAAAATCACCTAATGATCCATAAAGGCTTTGCCTCTTGTGTTTTGCAAGGTATAATCAATTGTATCTTGGACTCATTCAAAAGGGTAGGAGTATTTTAGTGCAAAGAGAACTAGGATTTGAGTCAGAAAACTGGTTTGAACTACTAGTTTCAGCACTTCCTAGCTAATGACTCATTAATTTGCTTAATCTTTCTGAGGCTCACTTTTTTCCATTCTAAAATGGATATAACATGTATATTTACGTATGAGTAATCTATGTGTAGTCTATATCTTATGTAATCTATCTGTATCCATATACTAATCTAGTCCTAGACACAATGGATACAGGTACAATTTTTCTTTCAAAGACAAGAATAAGGAATTTCTTACAAAGTTTCTCTGGTTCATGTTCATACTCAGGGAAACCATAGGAATATAAGTTTCTGACTTATTTTTCTCTTCCTTTTTTTTCAGAAAAATACTGAAATACTGAAATAAGATATTAAATATAGAACAGATTTTATTTAACCCAACAAAATGTATAGAATAAACTTATATCCAAGCCCCATGAGCATTAGGAAAACTCATTCCTTTTATGGAAGGTACCAAGTAACTTTTTTTTTTTTTTGTGGCTATTATCTTCCATTAGTAAATATACATGTCACATGACTTACATTAACAGAAAAGGCAGTACTAGGTGGAGCCAAAATAGTACAGTACAAGCTGAGATCCAGATGAAGTCTCCTAATATTCCCCTCTAACCAACTTTAAAATAATACTTCAAATAAAATTTTGGAGCTGCTAAGCCAACAAAAAGCTAGAGAGAAACATTTTTTCTAGTTTAAGACAACAGGAAGCCTACAAGAGAGGTCTGTAACACTAGAGTTAGAGGAGAACCTTAATGGGTCAGGAGCATCCGTAGTGGACCCTTGAGATGATCAGACAACAGCAGCAGCAGCAGCTTTGGGAGCTTTCAATCCAGAAGCAGCCCAGGAAATGTAAACAACTAATCAGAAAAGGATTAGAAAATAGCATTTGTTGGCACTGGATATATCTGATTTTATTGCCCATGAGCAGTTCTTATTCACAGTTCCAGAACAGAGAGGAACACTTGTGATCAATACAGTGACTCTGGCCACAGTTCCAAGGTCAAAAGAAGTTCTGGTACTTGACTTCAGAGGATCAGGGGTTATGGGTAGACAAAAGAACAGACTTCTCCCAGGAGAATACCATCTTGGAAGCACTGAAAAGTTGCAGACTTCCACAACTAGTTCTGAAAATAGCAGCATGAAAAAGCCTCAAGATTGACACAGTGCCTCCCCCTATTCCCAGTCCCACTCCAAGGTGAGCAGAGCCCTACTTTAACATAAAATTCATAATCAAGAAATAGGCTGGGAGAATAAGCAAACAACCACCGCAAAAAAAAAAAGAACTTGATTGTAGAATACTACAATACTACTACAATAGTAAGGAAGACCACAACATAAACTTAGAAAACAACAATGTGAAAACAGCATCAAGCAAAGCTTCAAAAGAAAATGATAATTGTACCCAAGGTTAGCAAGACTTCCTAAAAGCAATGCAAGAAAATTATGAAAAGAGAATTAACAGCTCAGTAAAAGAGGCACAAAAATTATTAAAGTAAATACCACTCAGACCTCTTTGTAGTGGCCAGAAACTGGAAACTGAGTAGATGTCTATCAGTTGGAGAATGGCTGAATAAATTGTGGTATATGAATATTATGGAATATTATTGTTCTGTAAGAAATGACCAAAAGGATGATTTCAGAAAGTCCTGGAGAGACTTACATGAACTGATGCTGAGTGAAATTAGCAGGATCAGGAGAACATTATATACCTCAACAACGATACTGTATGATGATCAATTCTGATGTTCGTGGCCATCACCAGCAATGAGATGAACCAAATTAGTTCCAATGGAGCAGTAATGAATTGAACCAGCTACACCCAGCAAAAGAACTCTGGGAGATAACTAAGAACCATTACATAGAATTCCCAATCCCAATGCCTGCCTGAATTCTTGATTTCCTTCACAGACTAAATGTACACTATTTCAGAATCTGATTCTTTTTGTACAGCAAAATAACAGTTTGGACATGTATTGGTCATCCTGCCATCTGGGGAAGGGAGTGGGAAGAAGGAGGGGAAAAATTGGAACAAAAGGTTTGGTAATTGTCAATGCTGTAAAATTACCCATGCATATAACTTGTAAATAAAAAGCTATTATTAAAAATAATAATAATAAAATAAAATTCTGGAAAAAAAGAAAATACCACTTACAAAAAATTGGCTTAATGATAAAAGAGGTGTAAAAATTCACTAACGAATAGAACTCCCTAAAAAGTAAAATTGACCAAATGCAAAAGGAAGAACAAATTCTCATTGAAGAAAATAATTCCTTAAAAATGGAAACTGGACAAGTGGAAGTTCATGATTCCATGAGATTTCAAATAACAATAAAAGGCAGAAGAATGAAAAAAATAGAAGAAAATGTAAATATTGCTTTGGAAAAAAAAAACTGAACTTGGAAAACAGAACAAGGTGAGATAATCTAAGAATTATTGTATTACCTGAAAGCAATGATAAAAAAGAGGCTGGACTTATATTTCAAGAAATTATACAGGAAAACTGTGCCAATATCTCAGAGGTTTATGCAGAAAATAAAATGGAAATGGAAAAAAATCTACCAATCACCTCCTGAAAAAGATCTTCAGATGAAAACTCCCAGAATTATTATAGACTAATTTCAGAGCTTCCAGATTGAGGAGAAAATATTACAAATGGTTATAAAGAAACAATACAAATATCATGGAGCCACAGTCAGGATACATAAGATTTAGCAGCTTCCATGGTAAAGAAATGGAAGGCTTAGAATATGATATTCCAGAGGGCAAAGAAGCTAGAATTACAACCAAGAATCACCTATTCCACAAAAGTGAATACAGTCCTTCAGGGGAAAAAAAGAGGATTTCTAAACATTCCTAACGAAAGGACCAAAGCTGAATAGAAACAAAAGACATCACAGACAGTGAAGCAATATAAACAATTTTCATGACAACTTTCTCTGATAAAGGCCTTATTGCTCATACAAGAACTGAGTATAGAATTAGATCAAATTTATAAAAATGAAAGTCGTTGCCTAATTAATAAAAGGTCAAAGGATTCCTGCCTATGAATAGGCAGTTTTTAGAAGAACAAATCAAAATTATCTGTGGTCATATAAAATGCTGTAAATTTCAGGTTTCAGAAAAACCTGGAAAGACTTATACAAACTGATGCAAATTGAAAGGAACAGAACTCTCTGTGATTGGCTCAGCTCTTCTCAGCAACATAATGATCCAAAATAAGTACAAAAGATTCACAAAGGAAAATGTTATCTATAACTAGATAAAGAACTGATGTATGTGGAATGCAGTTCAAAGCATATTTTTTCCATGTAATTTTTCTTGTATTTTTTCTCCTTTGAATCTGTTTCTTCTTTCACAACTGTAGCTAATGTGGAAATATGTTTTATATGATAGCATGTGTATAAACCATATCAAATTGCCTACCAACTTTGGAAGAGAAGAAACAAGGGAGGGAAGATGGGAGAAAAATTTGAATTAAAAATCTTATAAAATGAATGCAAATTTTTTTACATATAACAAGCCAATTCCAAAGGATTTATGATGAAAAAAATGATGCTCATTTTTGGAAAAGGAACTGATAAACTGTGCAAGTTGAAGTATAACTTTTTTATAATGTGGCTAACATGTAAATGTGTTTTGTATGATTTCACATGTATATTTACTGTCTTACTAGGTATAACCAAGATATGTACAGGATAAATTGGAATAAATAGATAGAAAGCATTAGAATTAAAGGGAATTGAGAAAGCCTTCCTGTAAAAGGTGAGATTTTAACTGGGATCTGAAGGAAATCAGGGAAATCTAGAGATACTACACAGAGTAACATGGCATATCTCTGTAGGCCAGTTTGGTAACAGTGTAGAAAATGGATTAGAAAGAAGAGAAACAAATCGGAAGTTATTGCTATCATCAGTGGAAGATGACAAAAGTCCTCCGTAGTTGGATGAGTGGAAAGGAGATGGATGAGAGTTATGTTGTCTAAGGGGAATCAAAAAGACTTTGCAAGTGATTTAACATAGTAGATGAAGGCAGAAAGAGGAATCAAGGATGACTGAGGTTGAAAACCTGAGGAATTAGAATGCTGGTGATGCCCTTGAAAGAAACTGGAAAATCAAGAAGAGATTTGAATTGTCTATCTTTCTTTTCTTTTCTCCCTCCTTCCTACCCTCTTTCTTTCCCTCCTTTCCTCCCTCCATCTCCTTCCTCTGTCTTTTCCTTCCTTCCTTCCTTTTTCTTTCTTTCTTTCTTTTCTTTTTTCTTTCTTTTGTTCTTCCTTCCTTCCTTTTTTCTTTTTATCTTTTCTTTCTTTTTTCTTTTTCTTTTCCTTCCTTCCTTTTTTCCTTTCCTTTCCTTTCTTTCTTTCTTTAATTTCCTCCAGGTGCTATATAAATGCTATCTATCATTATTATAAAAGAACAACTACATGGTATAGTAGATAGAGTACTGTGTCTGGAGTTAGGAGGAGCAGAGTTTAAATCTGACTTTAGATATTTACTAACTTGTGATCCTGGGTTTCAAGTTACTTAATCCTATTTGCCTCAGTTTCCTCATCTGTAACACGAACTGGAGAAGAAAACTGCAAATCATTCAAGTGCCTTTGCCAAGACAACCCCAAACAAGTCACAAAGAGTTGGAACAACTGAAATGATCAACCAATATGGACCAAGCACTATGCTAGGCACTGGAGATCCAAATACAAGCCAAAAAAATACATATAATCCCTTCCTTCGAGGAACTTTCCTCATTGGAATAAAGAAAAGATAACACATAAAAGAGAACTACAGATAAGAAAGTATCCATTTGAAGGGAAGTGGTGGCAAAGTTCAGAGTCAGAATCTCCCAGAAAGAGCAATGAAACATTCTCAAAATAGCTTATTATAACATCTTCAAAATAGAGGCTTCTGATAGAAACCTATCAATGATAGAAGGAATCCAGCATGGAAGAAAGAAGGAGAAAAAGTTCTCTCCAAATTTGGCACTAAATGCTGACCACTTCAAACTCAAAAGAAAATTCAGTGGAAAACCTGAAGGTGATCAATTTTGGTAGAACTAATTTTAATAACTCTCTCATTTTTTCCTAGGAAATAGTAGAGAATCCAGAATTTATTCTTGGAGGAGCGACAAGAACTGATATTTGTCAAGGGGAACTTGGTGAGTGCACTTTATTCTGCTGTCCACCCAAAAAGCTGAGCTTAAACAATGTTATTCTCAAAAGTGTTTCAGCAAATAATGATGAAAATGGGTGCCCACTAAATAACAAAAGCTGTATCACAGAAAGACAGGGTGATGCAGCAAAAAAGATAAAAACAAAGGAGCTTGGTTTATATTCCAGCCCTGCTCCTTAGAACCTGGGTTGACCAAGTAAATCACCTCATCCCTCTAGGTCTTAGTTTCTTCATCTGCAAAAAGAGAAGGTGGGAGCAGATGGTCTCTAAGGTCTGTTTCAATACCTAAACCTAAGATTGAATAATCCTTCATTTCCTCAGCATCCACTGGTTTTGATCCTGCTCAATGTGGAATATGTATATATTCCACATTGAGCAGGAATATATATATATTCACAAATTCCAATGGACAATATGATGAAACAAAAGTAACTTGAAAATACAAAACTATGTGCTGGAATTATGCCAAATTATAAAAACCTAATTTCTTATATTTAAAAAATGACTATTCCACAAATTCATCAGTGGAATTAACTCTGTGTCAGTTTCTATATATTCTAAATCAGGGATGTTAAAATGCAGAATCTAACATAGAGCCCACAATACTCTTCAATGAATCAGATTAGCATATAAATTGTAAATACTCAACAAATAAATAAAATTCCAATACAACACAGATAATGTTCACATGTGGTTTTCTAAGTTAACATGTAGCTTACAAATTGTATTTATATGAACCTTCTTTCTAGTTGAGTTTGACACCACTATTCTGAATCCCATGTCCCCCAATTTGCATTTACTACTGATGCCAGATATATCTTCATTGGCACACTCAAAACCAATTATGTTCCTTACTCTTTTGATTTGTGACTGGATCAGTCCCTGAACTAGCTGCTATATCAAAGGTGACTTTGAAAAATCATTTGTAAAACAAAAGGAAAATAATTGAAAATAGAAGAATAAATGATCCCTGTTTTCTCTCTCCCTTTTCCTTTCATCAAAACTTAGGACAACACTGAGACTTATACAAAGAGACAGCAACTTAAGGCTACTTTGTCATATTATAATCCTGTATACAGGATACAGAATCAGAGGACCCATAATCAAATTCCAGTTCTTCTACTTTGAGCAGTTACCTAACTTCTCTGTGCCTCAGTTTGTTTGTGACTACAAAAACTCTTTTAACTCTAAATTTTTGACTTTGTGACCCTATATAATATCGATGATTTCAGACTGAGGAAGTAGATTGATATACTTCATCCAAGAACAAAGACCTTTTCTACATGCCAAAATTGTATAAAAATGCATTTTAAAAATTCTATAATTCAGACTTTTTAATTTGAACTTACTAATTTGGACTGATCTCCTGAATTAATGAGATATTAGACCCAAGTAGGAAACCAAATCTTGTCTCTTTCTTCTGTGTCTTAAAAGTTCCTAAGGTGTCCAACTTTCTGAATTAGAAAGCTAAAGCTTTTTCTAAAGTTAGAAAGCTGGAGATCATCTAATCCAGCCATCCAATTTTACCATCGAGGAAACTGAAATCCAGAAAAATAAGGTGATTTGTTCAAAGTTCCATTGCTGCTTTGTTTCAAAACTAGAATCTAGAAATTAAAGTTTCTAATCCAATGTACTTAGAGAAAAGTGTTCTCATGGATTTAACATCTTAAAAAGAAAAAGGTTCCTGGCTTATTGTGGTGTTACATATTTCTGAAATGACCAACCTTATATTTAACCTTTGATGCACTTGGTATCACCATCTGTAAACAAAATGTGAGGTGTAACCCATCTGATTCATTTGGTTGGACTGATACAATTTCAAAGCACCTTTTTCTAGTCTTGTAGAATGTGACATGGGCATCTGACTCATCTCCTCAGCTGACAGTCTTAGGCATTCTGCTTGAGTAGTCATGAGCTGCTGCACCCTAATTCAAGGAAATAACAAATTCTTTATTTGGCTAAAAATGAGCAAGCCTTTATAACTTAGAAAGCACCAATAGGCTATCACTCTTTTGCCATAATCTCTACCTAATCTTTAGCCATACCACTCTCAAATTGGAGATGAAAGAACAGGCATTTCTGCATTAAAATCTCCCTATAACTGCCACCCAAACCAAATAGAGTGGGTATGAACACTAGCCTCCATGCTGTCACTTACTTATAAATTGCCAACTCCAAACAGAGTGGGCATGAACATTAATCTCAGTGTTAACACCTCCCTGTAACTGCCACTCAAATGAGGGTGTACATGAACTCAAGCAAAGAATTAATAAAACACCAGAAAGCTCCAAATGACTGAGCAGAGAAGCTATGTAGAGCAGCTGGAGACCTGACTGATAGCCAAGGTCATAAACATTCTATGACTTCTAAGGTCACAGGAAAGCAGAAATGGGAATAACCCAGGACTGGACTTCCTGGATTTAGTTCTCATTGTTTATCTTTTGCTTATAAACCTTTCTCTACCAGGATGAGGTGGTTTTCTCTGAAGCCTAGAGGGTATATCAACATCTGGTAAAGAGTATATTTCTCAGAAATCCATACGGGATCAAATGGATGTAATTCTTTTTCCCCCCAAGTGATTATTAGTTGGCATGCCAGTGATTCCACTGTGACTATGAAGCAACAAAATAGATGGATGAAAAATTGAGCCCACAGCCCATTCCACTGATTATCTGGATACTTCTAAATACCCACTTTCAAATACTTTGTATCCTCTCTTGCCTCTCAGTACCTGTCACAATATTCATGCCCGTAGTAGGTGTCTAATTGGATATTTATTCAAATAGAATGTTTGAATCTGTATATCTAATGTAGTTTTCAGAAAAGATCTCTAAATTTGTTTTAAATATTAACAATTTTCTACAAGAATAGACAAAACAGCAAAATTTTAAAGATTTTAGATAATTGAAAACAACTTCTGATCCACTCTTAAAATCAACAAAAGCATTAAAAGATCAATACAGTGCTATATAAGTAGTTGTAGGAGTTTAAAATTCCCAGTTGTATAAAGTTCTTCCTGCTCTCAGTCTACCATTCTTACTATCCCAGAAACTCTCCATTCACCTTGGAGGGAACTTTCTTTCTGCAGTTTTATTCTATATTCTCCTTCAGTGTTCTCTTCACATCTCCTGGAGACTCTGCCCTATCCTTCACTCCCATTGATGATTGTCTCTCCGAGCCAGGCTTTCAGAAAAACCCCATCCATCAATGCCTTACTTTACTCTCCAGTCATCTCCCCCTTGACAGGTACCTTGCTAAATGAAGATCATATTGCAAGTGCTTAATAAATTTTTTTTCATATTTTTATTCATCCACCCACATTCCTGCATGAGTCCAGTAAAAGCTGCTGGGGGCAGCTATTCTTCTATTCATGATGATCATGCCTTTGTTTCCTTTGGTCAGGAGAAAGATAGAATTACTTAAAGTCAATGTGTGCTGGAGCCATGTGTTCAGAAAATGAGAATGTTCATTCTGCAAAGTTGCCAAGAAAATGACAGCTCTTTATGATAAACTAGTCCAGGGAGAAGAAGAGGCAGATGGAAGATCCATAGAGATTTTTGTCAGCATTATTCCCATTAAAAAAAAATACTACCAAAAAATGTGGTTACATCTGGAACTTCCTACTAGCCTCTTCTTGCATGCAATTTTGTTGTGTTTAGTGCACATTTGTGATGAAAACAATGATATATGGTTTGTAATTTGCAGGAGACTGTTGGCTTTTAGCAGCCATTGCCTCTCTCACACTTAATGAAAAGACCCTGGCCAGAGTTGTGCCCCAAGATCAAAATTTTGGACCTGGTTATGCTGGGATATTTCACTTTCAGGTAAGTGGGAAGAAAAGCCTCATCAGCTTTTTTCTTATGGGATCTGGGGTAGCCAAAAAAGTCTTCTTGATATGCCTGATAATTCTAGATGAAATACAGTTGGACCTTACTTTATTGAACAATTATAATTCTAAATGCATGCCAATCAGTTTTTTTTTTGCAAATTGAATCATATTTTAAGTAGATTAGAAAGCCATTTGAAGATGAACTATGTTAGATCTTTTTGTAAAGTGAACAATCAGCTTTTATTTTGCCTTCATAGAAAATCTGGATTTTCAGTGGATATACTCTTAACAGCTACATGTCTATGTAACTATATAATTTCTGGTAAATAAAAAGATCTTCTACATTGAAAAAAAGGTCAAATGAGATTATTAAGAGGGAAAAATACAGAGGGAAAAACAAAAAAACAAAAGAAACAGAGAGAAAGATTCAAAGACCTTAGTTGATGGGTGCATGTGGATCAATGACATCTCTCAAGCATGTACAAAAATCAAAACTTTATGTTTCTTTCTTCAATCCTATCAACTTTTTTGGTGAATTTTTCTTACCTTCTCCTCCACCACAAGTTTCATACTTCCCCAGACTTTTTGAAAATGGGATGATTGATTTGATAAATTAATTCATTTCAAGGTATTGTGATTGATAGCAGAGGCAGCATGGTATGGTGAACAGAGAGCTGATCTTGGAGTCAGAAAGGTTCAAGAATTATCTCTGTACATACTGGTTGTATGAATCTGGGCAAGTCACTCACCTCTCAGAGTCTCATCTTATACCTATAAAATTATAGCTCTGGTAAGAACAAAAACAAAAAAAAGTTTAATCTGTTAGCTAAATCTTAATTTGCTACCAGTGTATTTATTTTCTCATGTTAGAGATATTTTAATGGGCATGAAAAAGGCAATGTTTCATCTGGATCTTTCTTTATAAAGAGATGGATGAAGGAAGGCGAAGAAAGAAAACATTACAATAGGATATGATAGGAGAAAAAAATAATACTTAACCATCATAACTATGAGTGTAAATGGTATAAACTCAACCATAAAATAGAAAAAAATAGATTCAACAATATATTGTTTATAGAAGATATATTCAAAGCAAATTATTTTTACATACTTAAAATTAGGAATTAGAATAATATTTTTAATACCTTAGATGAATTCAAAAAAGCAAGGTGCATAATAGTGATCTCAGTCAAAGCAATTGTAAAGTAGATATAGTTAAAAGAAATAAACAGGAAAACTATATTAAAGGTACCATGGTTAATAAAAAAATATATTATTTATTTATATATTGAATGGCATAATATCTGAGAACTTTAAAAACCAACCAAATTACAGAGGTTAAATAGAGAGTAAAGTAATAATTGTTAGCAACTTCCACAGCCCCTTTTAAGCTTAGACAGATCTATCAAAAAGAAAAAGAGGAAAAGAAGAGTTACTAATAGTTACTAAATTACCAAGAATTTTTAACAAGAGTTAGTCATCTTAATAGCATTTCATTAAAAAAAAAATAGATTGACCTTTGGCAATTAATAAATGGGAATGATGAAAAATAAACATATTTCTTGGCTTTGCATAACATATTTACAAAATTTCACTATGTGATAGAGCACAACAAACAAAAAAATAAATGCAGGAAATAGAAATATAAACATCTTTTGCTGAACACAATAAAAATTATAATTAATAAGAGGGAATTTGAAGAAAAGATTCAAACCTGAACATTAAATAATATAACCCTAAGGAAGGAATAGATCAAAGAGAAAACATAGAAATAAATTCCTATGAAAGAAAATAATAATGAAACAATATAAAAAAATAGAAAAACAACTAACTGATTTGGTCAAAAAGGCAATGTTTGATCTCAAGAAATAAATCTCTAATGGTAGCATTTCCAGTATTGTAATACCTATGTAAAGGAGATATTTGAAGGCTAAGGAGTGTCTTCCTGGTACCCCTATATCAAATCACAGAACTAGAAACTTCCCTTGCTAAATAATGACTCATCTTTATCTCAGATTTCAAGATTTTATAAAGCACTCTTCATAACAAACCTCTGAAGTAAATGGCATAAACGTTATCATCACCCCCATTTCACATAGGGAATCCAAGACTATGATAGATTAAGTGCCATACACAATATTTATAATGTGAGTGAAGCAAAATTTGAACCAAGGTACCTGATTACTAGTCCAACATTTTGTCCTTCATCATACAGAGAAATGGCACTTATGCCAAGGTGACAATGCCTCCTTCACTTGCCCACAGAGCTGGAGTTTTTTTCATCCTCTCTTTTCTGCATACCATTTTCTCTGAGCTTTTCATGGCAGAATCTTTCCCTCTCACACTTTAGCTTCTTCTGTCATTTCCAAAGTCTTTCCTAAATCACACTAGGAGTTGGTAGTCTTGACAGATGCCAGTGGCATCTTCTTTCAAACATACTAGTGTTTTCTTAACTCAACAACAACTACTGAAGCTGACAGAACAGGCTGGAGCTTATATACAAAAATATTTCATTGCTTCTTCAAACCTCTCCTTTTCCTCACCAATTTTTGTTGTTCAGCTATTTTTTTCAGTCATGTATGACTCTTTATGACTCCATTTGGGATTTTCTTGACAAAGATATTGGAATGTTTTGACTATTTCCTTCTCCAGCTCTTTCTACAGATGAGAAAACTGAGGAAACAGGGTTAAGTGACTTGCCCAGGGTCACACAGTTAGTAAGTGTCTTGAATTGGATTTAAACTTAGAAAGATTAATCTTTATGATTCTATACACTGTATAAACTGTGCCATCTAGCTGTTCCTATATTGAAGTACAGTTATGAAAATTTTTTAAAAAAACTAGTCCATGGACCCCAAATTAAGAACCCTTGCTCTAGCTCCTTCCTACATCACCTCAGAAGAAGGTAATGCTGCATTTAAATCAGGAAGACCTGGGTTTAAATTTTACTTCTGACCCTTAAAGAGCTGTGTGACACTAGTCAAATCATTTACCTTATCTGGACCTTTCATTTATTAATAAAATAAAGGGTTTGGACTAAATAGCCTTTAAAACAACTTCCAGCTCTAGACCTGTGATACCAATTACAAAGTTGTTGTTTTTTTCTTTTGAGTACAAAGTAGGAAGATGCAGGTAGATACATGCTATATGGTCAGCTAGGTTATTTGAATTATCCTGAATCACTTAAGTCCTTCCCATCTGAATTCTAATCATTGAAATAAATTGATAGGAAGATAGGAGGACATTATACTCTGCTTGCTGCTTTAAGGAGCATAGGCCTCTGATTGCTCATTAAACATATGTCCAAATGGTATCTACCTGAGTGTGAAGCTCCTAACAGCAGGAAAGAATGTCCATGAATTTAGCAATCACAAACAGTGCCAAGCACATCTGTCAAGAGGTGTGAGATTCCTTGCACAAAGAATAGTAATCTGAATTTACCCTCTGGCAGGCAGCTCACTGCTGTGCTCAACTGAGCCTGACATGGTTACCATTAAGATTCCATAACTGACAACTCTGGAGAAATGAAAAAATAAATAGTCCACTAGCCTGATCCAGAATAACTAATTGATGCAGAGAAAAGGTCATTATCCAATAGCATAGTTATAAAGACAGCTACTGCTGCCACTGTATTTACCATGTCCTTCCATTATCTCCCTCCCTCCCCCCACCTCTTGCTGAAGCCTTAGGATTTTCATTTTGCTAACCTAATAAGGGGTGTCACATGGGGAAAGAAGGAAGGATAAAGGAGCAAGATTTAATTTTAAAGAAAGAAGCTCTGTTCTCATCTGGTCTTGTGGTATCATTCTCAATGCGGAACACACTAACTTTCCCACTCCCTTTTCTGTGGGGATAAAAGATCTTATGGGTATAAGATGATAAATTGATTAGTACAGCTTTTCCTGTATGAATGGAAAACTAAAGAAACAAGAAGATAGTCAGACAGACAGATAGACAAATAGGATAACCCAAATCCAAGTAGCACCACTCATGCTGAGGGTACATTTGAGCACTAGAGGTAAAGTTAGAAGAATATTGATCAACTGGGATAGAGTTGGCAAAATGGGCAGCAAAGGGGTTACTATAATAGACTAGAGGAGATATAATAAGAAACCAGTTAGAGCATCAGAAACTGTGATGCCCATTTTACCTATTCCCCAAGCTCAATTGTTATTTATTGGGATATTTTATGAGGGACAGGATCAATGGAAAGAGTCAAGAGAATGGAAATAAGCTCAATTGACTCTTGATGGGACCTGCCAGAGTCTTCTCTAAATGACCCAACCTTTTGAGATGAGGCATAAATGGAGGACATTAGTGGAACTGTAGGTATATTTGAATAAACAAACATGCCCCTTATTCATGATTTACTCATTTATCTTTCATCATGTCTCTGGCAACAGATCTGGCAGCACAGCGAATGGTTGGATGTGGTCATTGATGACCGACTCCCAACCTTCCGAGATCGTTTGGTTTTCCTCCACTCTGCTGATCACAATGAATTCTGGAGTGCCTTGCTGGAAAAGGCATATGCCAAGTGAGTGTCCAGTTGCACTGAATTGACAAGAATTTCACTATCTCACAAAAAAGGAGCATTTTCCTCAATAGATTTTTTCATGGCTTTTTATTATCTTTATATAAACTTGGTGGTAAGGGAAGCTTAGAAGCTGGGGAGGAGGAAATAAAAAAGATCTGAGTATTCACAAGGTTGAATAGCAGGCAACTTGTTTCTAAATGACCTAAACAAATTTTGATGTGGATTAAAAAAAAAAAAAAAAAAGAACCAGATGGTTCCTCTACTACTCTGCAGGCTTTTCCCTATCCCTAGACCTAAGAATATTCTCTCTCCAGTTCCTTTCACCACTTTGGGTTTGAAAAAGTGCAGAGGAAGGCTGGAGCATGGGAAGGCAGGAAGGGCACTCCAGGACTGTTGAAATGACATAAAGAGAGAAACATGTATCCACCAAAAAAAAAAAAAAAACCACACTGCAAATTTGTGTTGTTATATGACAATAATTGTGTATCAATATTGTATGTTTCTATCCATCATATATATGTGGATGTTATTAAGTAGTGTCTATAAATAATGTCATCTATGAATCTCAGTATCTTCAGGTAATGCTCCCAAAAATAGGAACAATATTTCATACCTCTGCAAGATACTTTCAACTATTTCTTCACTTCCCTCTTTCCTTTCAGCTTCCTTTATATATGTTGCCTTCCCCCATTAAAATCTAGACTCCCTGAAGTCAGAGATTATGTTTCTTTTCTGCTTTTATTTGTATCCCCAGAGCTTAACATTGTTCCCTATTCCTGGAAAGCCCTTCCTTCTTCTGACTGCTTACAGAATCCTTACTCATTATTTAAAATCCAGCTCAAATGCCATTTCTTTTCTGAAGTCCTTCTAGATCCTTTCTGTTGCAAAAATGAACCCTTCAAAATAATATTTTGTATAACTTTATTTCACATATTATTATTGTATAATAGTAGATATCTATGTATATGTCATATTTCTTATTAGAAAGGATTATTATTATCATTGTTGTTGTTGTTGTTGTTGTTGAAGCAATTAGGGTAAAATGACTTGCCCAGAATCACAGTCAGGAAGTATTAAATATCTGAGGTTGAACTCAACCTGAACCTGACTTCAGGGCTGGTACTCTACCTAGCTGACCCTGAAAGGATTATTTTTTTAGTAGCATTTTATCTCATCTAGTATCTAGAAGAATGTTCAATACATAGTAAATGATTTTGTTGTTGTTGAGTCCTGTCTGAGTCTTCATATTCCCATCTATGGTTTTCTTGTCAAAGATGCTGGAGTGGTTCACCATTTCTTTCTCCAGCTCATTTTACTGAAGCAGAAACTGAAGCAAACAGGGTTAAATGACTTGCCCAGGATCACACACCTAGTAAGTGTCTAAAGGTGGATTTGAACTCAGGTCTTCCTGACTCCAGGTCTCCTGCTCTATCCACTGTACCATCTAGCTGTCCAGGAAGTGCTTGGTAAATATTTTTTGCACTGAATTGAATTGAAATTAAATTGAAGGCTTCCCCTAGAGTATATCTTTGCCTGGCCAAATTCTATTTGTAGAGTCTAACAACAACAACAACAAAAAGTTGGCAGTTTTCCATGTCAAGCATGTTGCATAAAGATGTTTGATCATCTAACAAATAACACTTGCTCACACTCAAAAAATGACTTGATTATATGAATATGGACTGATTTCGCCATGTGCTCTGCAATCCATTTCCTGCCAGCCAGTTGTCAAGAGCTATACTATAGAAGTGAGATTTGACTTGTCCTTCTTGCCTCAAGAGAGCAGAAATGAATAAACTGGATGAGTGGGAGGTGAGGGAGAAGGAGATCATTATAAAGAAAACCTTCCTAGCTAGGCCCAAATTACAATGAAATGCCTTGAAAAGTAGTGGCTGAATTATTTCATCTGCCAGATATGTTGTAGATCCAGGTTCAAATACAGATTGGACTTCCTTCCAAATCTGCTATTTTGTGCCTCCCTCAGTTGGTTCAGAGCTATTTCCTCAGCCAAGGTTATCTCAAGGGTTAAAGATACCAGTTGAAAGAGGGGAGCCCTGCTACTATTGGGGACAGAGATTCAAGGTAGTCTGACCATGATGGTGGAGCAACAAAAACCCTTGTTTTCCCTTAAGCTTTCATAGTTCTCCCCTAACAATAGTAGGGAAAGAGATGGAAAGAGCATTAGACTGAAAATCAGCAATCCTGAGTTCTAGTCTCCCACCAACTTGCTGTGTGACTGTAGCAAGTTACTTTCTGTCTCTGGAACTCAGTTTCCTTATCTGTAAAATGAAGTTAATGGGGGGAAAAAACCTTAACACTATGAAATAATAACAACCTTTCTTATCCCTCAAATGAAAAATTTTAAAAGCCTCTCATTTGCAGAGGTAGAGTACTATGGTTTTGTAATACTGAATACCCTGTTGAAATCAGTTAGTGTATTGGTGAGTTTTGCTAAACTGTTTTTGCCCCCTCTCTTCCTTCCTCCCTCTCATCCCCCTTCCTCCTTTCTTCTTTTGTTCTATTTGATATTCTTTTTCTCTCTTTTCTTTGTTTCTTTCTTCCCTGCTCCCTATTTTTCTTTTTTCTTTCTTCCTTCCTCTCTTCTTCCTTCCCTCTCTCTGTCTCACACACACAGTTATAATAAGGGATAGCTCACTGAGTAGAAAGGAAAAATATATTCAGAAATAAGGGCATTCCAAAAATAAAAAATATCACATAAAATTAAAAAAATGAAATGAAAACAAAATGACTGTTTAAAAATAAAGTTAGGTTAGTAGAGAGAGTTTCTAGGCTCCTTTGTAACTCCAGGTTCTTGTGATCACTAATTTATCCCCTTCCCAGTGCTCCTTTCTTTGGCAAAGGACTATTTTCTTGCTTTCTAATAGCAGCCATGTTGTACTTCTCTCCTTTTCAGACTGAATGGAAGCTATGAAGCCCTGAAGGGTGGAAGCACAATTGAAGCTATGGAAGACTTCACTGGAGGAGTGGCAGAGACTTTTGAAGTTAAAAAGGCCCCAGAAAACTTCTATGAGATCCTCGAGAAAGCCTTGAAGAGAAGCTCTATGGTGGGCTGCTCCATTGATGTAAGTCATATATATAGGGGGCATGGAGACCTATAGAATAGGAATGAACAGAGAATTGGGTTCTGAGCACATTTTTTGATCACTGTGAATAGGGCAATTCATTTAACATCACTGGACTTTAATTTCTCTATTCAGAGCCAGATCAAGGCAAAATTATAAAGGGGAATAGGTTTATGGCCTAATGTTCCCTTTCCACACCCTTTTCTTGCATTATGGATCCTTCCCACCTCAGTGTCCCAGGATCTCCTATACTTTTCTATTCAAAGCCTACAAAAGGGTTTGTTAGCTTTTTCACACTAAATGATTACTAAAAGTATTAAGTTCAGAAGTGTCATTAAATCAGATAGTTGTAGAATTGGAAGATGATTAAAGTATTTATCTAGGCCAATCCAACTTATGATTGAAAAAAGAATCTCCATTACAGCATCATTGAAAAATAGTCACAAAGCCTCTTTTTAAGGACCTCCAATGAGGAGCAGCTATCTACTTTACAAAGTGGCCTATTGTAATTTTGGACAGCTGTAATGATTAAGAAGTTTTTTTTAGATATCAAGCCTTAATTTCTCTGTTCTTTAGTGACAAACAGAACAAACCTAATCCCCCTAACACATGACAGCCCTTCAAAAACCTGAAAATAGCTATTATATTCCCCTTTCATACTTTATAAACCCCATAATCCTCCTCCAATTTCTTTTCCAATTTTCAATGGATTTTCATATCATATGGATTCAAGGTCATTTACCTTTCTGATTGCCTTCTTCTGAACACCTTCTATAGTTTTCTTTCATGCTGACAAAGGGCTTGGTTTTCCAAAATCATGTCATTGGTTTTATGATATCAATTAAACAAGCATTTATTAAGTATCTACTATGTGTCAGGCACTAAATCTACATATACACATTTAAATACATACAAAACACATAGAAAGTAAATATGAGGTAATTATTTAAAGGAACAAATTGTCCAAATGCAACTTATTATACTACTGCTGAATCCACATGGCTCTGTTTTTCTCCACAAGAATAACATGCTGCGCTTTGTTAAATACTCCAATTTGTATCAACAAGAGAAAAGGAACACCATTTATTAAACACTTACTATGTACTAGGCATTATGCTAATCATTTTAATTTGATTTGATAAATATGTATTATTATAAATATGTGGTCTATTATATGTTATGCACTGTGGTAAGCTCTAAGGATACAAATAGGAAAAAGACAGTTCCTGCCTTTAAGGAACTCACTATCTAATGGAGAGGGAGCCAAGGGATAAAATGTTCTGTAGAGTCAAAAACAATCATTGCTGCTGATGAAAAAATGGAGAATTACCATTGTACTTAGGATTAAGTACTAGATACTGGCTGCACATACATACATATATGTGTATAGATACCATATACATATGTGTGAGTGTGTGAGTGTGTGTGTGTGTGTGTGTGTGTGTGTGTGTAAAAGAAAAGGTACTAGCAACCTGAGTGGATCAACAAAGAACTCTTAAACAAGGTAGCAATTCAGCTGACTCTTGAAGGAAGCTAGGAAGTAAAAAATGAGGAAGGAGAGCATTGGAGGTACAGGGACAAAGTAGTATAATCTTCACTAAGAACATAGAAGCATATTGTTATGCTTCTAATGGATGGGATCCATTTAATTATCATGCAAGCTACTGTAAGGAACAAAGAGGTAGTAAAAAAAAAAAAGAATAAAGACTTAGCTGTTTTGTGCACAACAAAAATTTAATTTTAAAGAGAATTGCTTTTAAAACATACATTTCCAAGCTAAAAGAAAAGGGTAGGGAATGGGGAATCCTGATTTCTTGTGTATAAGTATTTATAAACTGATTGAACACCACCAATTGTTGTAACAAAGATTACAATGAAAAGTAGGGGAATATTTAAGAAATAAATGATCAAACTCTGGAGAAATGACAATGAGTAAACTACATAGAAATAAAAGAGTTAAAGTTCTTGTCCATAAGATTTCCAGATGTTTCAAGCATTGTTATTCAGATGAGAAAATTAATATTGCACTTGGATTATAGAAAACTGTATAAACTCCACCCATCTCCTGCAGTCCTCACTGCATAGAGGAGCTCAGAGAAACAAAAAAGAGAAATGCTTTCTGGAGCATACATGGACTTATACTCTCTTGGTTGGCAGGGAAGAAGGGGTAGCAGAAGGTGGCAGTGTGTAGATTGGTCTTATTAAAAGGAATGAGTTATGTCTAATCAATGTGTGTAATGCTGATGAAGATAAAAAAGAAATATTTCTTGCATAGCTCTAATGTATTAGATCTGTTCTGTTTTTGCTTTAGATCAGCAACTCTTCAGAATCAGAAGCACGGACGCCTTTTGGTCTCATTAAGGGTCACGCATATACTTTGACAGGAATTGACCAGGTAGGTAAAAGGGATATCTGTTGTCAAGACATGGGATAGAAAAGAAAGGAGAACTGGCCTAGACAATACCACAGGGACCTCTTGAATATCCAGTGACTAGCCAAGATGATATCATATTCCAAACACTTGGTATTATATTCCAAACTCTAAGAATGGATTTCACATGTTTTAAATATTGGGGTGGGGAAAGGAACAGAATTCCATATAAGGCTTCCTTCAAATTTTTTTCTTATTTGCCCCCATTCTTTTCAACTCTACCTCAAGGAAGCTTGTCAGCAGAGAAAGTGCTGATCCCCAAATAGACAAAAAACAAAGGAAAGTTATTCCCTCCATAAGTACCTCCAAACTGATCATAAGCACCCAATGGGCTTGCAGTAAAGGAAAATAAAAACCTGGGTGGCATTTGAGAAAGAGAAAGACCAAGGAAAATAGAGATAATAATGGAAGGAAAGAAGGCCAACAACAGCTTCAGTCTCTTCTTCATTTCCAGCATTTGAAGATCAGATGTATACCTTTCCTCATTTGAAACCTCTTTCACTTAATCAACTCAATCACTCAGGGGCTAATTATCCACTTTGCTTAATGCAGACCTTTTGTTCTTCTGCCATCCATGTTGTTGGCAGCATGTTCTGAATCAGTACTTCTACTTCTGGGTGGAGAAAGGAAGAGTGAGGAAAAAAAGGAAGAGAGTGCTACTATTTGCCAAACACTATTCTAAATATTTAACAAATATTGTCTTACTTGCTCTTCACTTCCTGCAAAGTAATTGCTAATATCCCCATTTTATAGAGAGGAAATTAAGGCAGACAGAGCTTAAGTGACGTGCCCATGATCATGCAGCTAAGTATTGTCTGAAGCCACATTTGAACTCAGGAAACCAAGTCTTCCTCATTCCAGCTCTGCCACTCTATCCACTGTGCCATTTAGCTGTCCGTTAGTGGTGTTCATGTTTTTCTTTCTTTTGATTGAACTTATCATTTCATCTGAATAAGAAGTTACCAATGAGGAACTTTTTTTTTTACCAAACTAGATCAATATCTGTATTGCAATTTCTAATCTTAGAGAGCTACTAAGATCACTGAGAGATTTAAGAAATGTCTCAGTCATACAGCCAAGGCCAATTCTCATCAGGGGCAGGACTTGAATCCAGATCTTCCTGGATGGATGGATGGATGGATGGATGGATAGACAGACAAAGTGATACAGTAGATAGAATGCCAGGTTTAGAATCAGAAAGATGCTTCTTCCTAAATTCAAATCTGGTCTCATAAACTTCCTAGTTCTGCCCTAGTTGGGGCAAGTTATTTAATCTTGTTTGCCCGAGTTTCCTTATCTATAAAATTAGCAGAAGGAAATGGCAAATTACTCTACTATCTTTGCCAGGAAAACCTCAAATGGAATCATGAAGAGTCGAACACAGCTGAAAATGATTGAACAATATGAAATGTATACACCCATAATGCATATATATATACACACACACATACATATATGTGTGTGTCAGAAGCTCTGCAACATATTGATAGAGTGAACCTCCAAATCAGTATATGTGTGTGAGTATAAATGTGTATGTATGTGTATAAGTGGCTAGAGAGATAGTTATTAGAGCTTCTAAAATCTCATTCCAAAGGACATATTTCCTTTATCTTGCTGCTGTCCTTTTTGCTTTCTAAATCATTCTCTCCATCTCTAAGAAGCGCACTATTATGCGAGTCATGGTACCCACCACATGCTGTTTCACACGAGGAATGGCAGGGAAGAAAATATTTCATTAAGAAGAGGCAGAAAGTATGGATGGAGTGGAAGGGGATGTAAGCCAATGTATATCATCACAACTCTAAGTCATTTCTTTCACAGGAATTCTGTCTGTGAGTCAGGGGAAGCAGCAGCAGAGAAAATGTGCTTTGATGGGTTCTATTTGCTTTTTGTCATCTGGAAAATGAGCTGGAAAAGGAACAACATTAGGGTCTTTACTAAGAAAATGGAATCATGAAGGACTAAGGTCAAATCTTGCTTCAGACATTAGCTCTGTGATGCTGGACAAGTCTTTTAACCTCTCTCAGCCTCAATTTCTTCATCTGTAAAATGGGGATAATAATATCTTCCAAAGTGATTATAAGGATCAAGTTAGAACACAGATAAAGTGCTCTATAAACTTTAAAGCACTCTCTAAATGCTACCTATTATTATAGTAAATCTCAATTAATTGGATCATTTGGAGAATGGTATGTTCTGGCCAATTGAATCATCTACCTGCAGTTATAGCATAAAACCTTTTTTCTTTCCATACATGGTTGAAAATGTTTCAAGACATCTATATTTCTGAATTATAGGATGGAGAATATATTTGAATATGTTGTTGGATAATTCAGGACCTTGGAATGCTCCAGAGTTATCATTTTAAGTATCAGTAGTCATCTTACCAATAATAGAGATGTAACTGGAGAAAATGTGAGATGTTGGCCTGAATTTGTATTGAACCAAGGCAAATACTGGAAGCTAGCTTTAAAATGAATACTGCATAGCAACTTGTTCATTTGCCATTTGCCATTATTCTCCTAAGAGCAATTTTACTCTTGCTCAGGGAAAAAAAAATAGGGCAAAGATTGAAGGTTTCAGTTAGTTGAGTTTTAGTTAATCGACACTGTATTATGGCTCCCAATTGCCACTCTGGGATGATTTAAACAATATTATTCAAAATGTGAATCAATCCTTCAACTAGGGGTTGGAGGATTTCATGGGCTATTTAGCATTTGATGAGGTTTTCAGTGACTTAGCTTTGGTGCCCAAAGGGTTTAAGAATGACTATAAATGTTCTTGTTGGTAGTTAAACGGGAGACTGCACAAGCTTAGTGGTAAAGCATAAGGTTTTTTTAATCTAGTTCTTGTTTTTGGAGGCAAATAGCCTTGATGCCTATGCACACTGAACTATTAGGGAATACTGTTAGCCACTAACCTAATTCCGTTTACAATAATACCGGGGTATTGAACTGTCCCACCACTCGACATCGAAGTGAATTCCCAGGAAGTCCCAATAACATGAACTCTATCTCCACCAGGAAACTCTAACCCCTTCTCCTTCCTCGATGGAAGTTCGGTCATTTTGCTAGCCTGAGGGTCATGTAATGAGCACATTTCAATGATCAAAACAGTTCAGACCCCTATTCTACAAGGAAACCTTCCTCTACCCCTCCCTAAATCTGCTGATTTCAACAAAAATGAACAAAGGCCATCATCCAAGTGACCAAATAAGTATGCTAACTCAATACGGTTTCTATACTTATAAGGAATTATGTGAAAATATATTCATACACTAATTCTCAGCAACACCTACAGCTTCTTCCAGGCTCTGGCCACTCAGGAATTTTAGCAAAGATATATTTCTATTGTTTAATCCTCTTCCCCAAATATACACATACTCTGAGAGCAAACAAAGAAGTTCCCTCACTACACCAGAACTACCAAACACTATTCTACTACCTTACAGAGGGACTATTGTCCATTGAGGATTCTCATGATTTGGGGCAGCTGAAGTCCTCTTCATGGTATGGAGGGAAAAGCTCCAGCTCTGAATGAAGTTTCTTCAGTCTTTTATTATTATTTTTTTTAATCTGCTCTTCCTCTTGAGCCAGGTCTCCATCTTCTAGTCCTTCCCCATAAACATGATGAATCCATTCTTGTCCAAGGGACTTACTGACATATAATATGCAAAGGCTAGAGCAGACACTCTCCTCTCCGGCTGCTATCCTAACTCTTCTTCCTATCCCTGAAAACTTTTTGGCACCTTCCCCATTGATTTTTATATCAATATCATTTCAATCTACAGTCTCTTTCATAGTACCTATGCTGGCTCCCTCCAGAAGACAGTGACTGGGGAATCCATCTATTCCTTCCTCCGCACCTTCTGTAATTATAGCAATGGGAAGGAAGCAAAATTTGGGTACTACATGTGAGCATGTCCAAACTTTCAAACTGTTTTATAATTTCATTATCTTTATTACTTCCCCTTGTAGGTGAATTATCGAGGTCAAAAGGTTGAACTCATCAGAGTCCGGAATCCTTGGGGCCAGGTAGAATGGAATGGTCCTTGGAGTGACAAGTCAGTATTCTCTGCTTTATTTTCAGCTTCTGATAACACTTGAATTGCCAAACAAGGGAGAGTTATATACCTGGGATGAATGGCAGCAAGTCCTATATAAAACTGGTAGATAAAACCTGTATTCTCCTCTGCCACTAAGAGAGCCATTTCTTTTTCCATTATCAAAGTTAGTCCCAGGAAAGGATTTATAACAATGATAATCTTGTATACTTTAATAGAATTAGCTTAAATGAACATTCTCATCCCTCCCAAAGACACTTGATTTAGATCTCCTCTCTTATTATAATCGCTGGAATAAAGATTTTTTTGCAAATGTCCTTGGATTTTCTTCACCATTGTTAAGAGAAAGAAAGTGATCTCCAGTAATGACCTATAATCTTTTTTCAAACACTTTGCTATATTTATATTTTTGGCAATTTTTCTTTTTAGCTCTCCTTTTCTATGACTATGTCTCCTTAATACCTAAGTGCTAAACTAGTAATCTGGCTCAGTGTAGAACATAAGAGGAATCATCTTAGTTGGGTGAAATTTTTTTTTAAAGTTTAAAAAGAAAATAAACTTAGATCATCACAAATGTTAACAATTGGATTTCCTTTATATTCAGTAAAAAGATTTGTATTTCAAGGTTTTGCAAGGGTGAATATTGAAAACTAACTTTGCAAATATTTTTAAAATAAAAAATTATTATTATTGGGGAAAAAGTGTTTTATTGTTTTTCAGTCATGCCCAAGTCTTTGTAAACTTGTTGGGGTTTTCTTGGCATAGGTACTAACTATAGTGATTAACCATTTCCTTCTCCAGTTCATTTTATTGATGAGAAAACTAAGGAAAAAGAGTTAAGTGATTTACCCAGAGTTACACAGCTAGTAAATGTTTGAAGCTAGATTTGAAATGAGAATTCTCCTGATTCCATGCCCAGCACTTTGTCTATTGTGCCAACACAATGTAATACTGTATCATTTTAGCCAAGCAGTCTGACTGACAATTCAGATAATTTATAAGAACAAATGACTAATAGGTAGTTTTCTTTCTTCTTTTAATGTTTCTTTTTTCTTTGTTTCTTGTTCTTTTCCTAGCTTTGGTTTTGAAAGCAATTTGGATTAAATGACTTGATCAAATACATACAGCTAATATCTGAGGCCAGATTTGAACTCAGGTTCTCCTGACTCCAAGATGGTACTCCACTACACCATTTAGCGATCCCTTAATAGTCATTTTTCAAAATCAATCTCATATAGCAAGTAGTGAGATACTTGAATTAATAACCTGATCAGTTACTCTTGAATGCTAAATTAAGGATAAGAATGCCTCTTCTTCTTGATTTGACTCTACCTCTTCTTCTTTAAACATGTAATTGCTAGATTTGGATAGCCATAATGTCTAGCTTTTATCTATTGACATTTGATGAAGAAAGTACAAATGTTCCAAAGTTCTTTCTTTCATCAATTTCTTTTTACCTCTGACCAATCAGCTGATGAGTATATGTGTTTTCTCTGAAGAATATGATGCATTATTGGTGTTCAGTGAAGTCAACCTATAATAACACTGATTTTAAACTCATTTACTGCATAATCAGCACAGTTATTTATATCCAGAAAGGATTTTCCTCACTACAGATTCAGACAGCTTGTTTTCTAAATTGTATTGAAGAAAACTTAGTGAGTCTCAGTTTTCTCATCTGTCAAATGGGGGACGTAGACCAGATGATCCTCTTCAATTCTAATATTATATGATTCTATGTTATTTTAGTTTTTGGTGATGATGTTCTTCCTAAAAACTGAACCTTATTTTTTTATAGTTCTGGTGAGTGGAGTTCTGTTGACTCTTCTGAACAAAAACGCCTATGCCATTCTGCCCTTGATGATGGAGAATTCTGGTACAGTACTTGTGTCTAATGCTATTAAACAATTCCTACTATCTTTAAGGAAGATGGTATTTCTTACACATCTCTCTTGTATGCATCATATTAGTTGTATCATTCATTCAACAACCATTTATATCTACTATTTGTATACATGTCTTTCTAGGAGAGAAGAAAACAAGCATTTATTAAGTGCTAACTAGGCACTGTTAAACACTTATTTATTCTCACAACAACCCTAGGAGGAAGGAGCTATCCCTATCTCCATTTCACAATTGGGAACCTGAGGCAGAAAGATGTGATATTTCTCAGAATTACACAGTAAGAACATGTCTGGCTGACTCTAAGCCTAGCACTTTATCCATTAAGACACCTAATTGCCCCTAAAATTATTAGACTATAATCCTTTTGATTACAGGGGTCCTCAAACTATGACCTGTGGGACAGATGCAGCAGCTGAGGACATTTATCCCCCTCACCCAGGGCTATGAAGTTTCTTTATTTAAAGGCCCACAAAACAAAGTTTTTGTTTTTACTATAGTTGGGCCCTCCAACAGTCAGAGGGACAGTGAATTGGCCCCCTATTTAAAAAGTTTAAGGACCCCTGCTCTGAAGATCTTTTGGCCCAATTCCTTCGAGCTCAGGAAACTTGAGTGACTTCTCCAAAGTCACAGGGATGAATGACACAGCTTTACCCACTGCCTATTGCATGCATTGTTCCTTGCATACAGTAAATACTCAATTGTTGTTGCTAATTATCTCTAAGGTCCCTTCCACCTCCTATGTTGTATGGTTTTATGTTATTTTAGTTGTTGCTGTGGTTTTCTTCTTTACAAATGAATTTTATTTCCTTGTAGTTCTTACTGGGGTTCTGCTGGTTCAATAAGAGCAAAAGTCCAAAGGCCATTTTCTTCTGCATTTTGGGAAGTTTGGGGCAACTATAAAGAGAGAACTTAAGACTGATTGTCTCAAAACAAGGCCAAAAATGGAACTGACCATTTCTTTCCTTGTGGAAGGGTTTTTATTAATTCATTACCACAGGATCTTGTCACCTCAGTATAACACCTTGGTTTTCAATCATCAATTGGCTATCAAGAATCAAAAGCAATCAGACCCAAGGATGTGGGTTAATTACCTAAGCAATCCAATCAGTATTTCACAAAGAAGTGCTTAATTCCATGAATATGTCATTCCCTATTCTATCTAACCCTCTGGCAAAGGTAGGTCATGTATAACAAACAAGGAGATTTGTTGAAAGTGTGGATTGATCAAATAAAATCCATCACCACTACCATACAAATAGCTATGTCTTGCCACTAGAGGTCAGGTCAGTATAATTTTCATAATTTAAGGGCAGTATTATTTCTACAATAGTTTTACTCCAAAATGATCTAGGCATTCAATGAAGAGCTTTTAAGTGTGGTCAGTGGCCCCTGGGATACTAGGTTTGTATTTCTGAAAGTTGCAAACAATGAAAAAATAAAAAGAATGAGACATTTGAATTGAGAAAAATAGGACCTTTATACCTAGGGCTTTCCTTCTTTATGATGTCTTGTGAGTCTAAAGTATTTAAAACAAGTTCCACTGGTTTTATGTTGTTGCAAGATCTCCTGTTTCTATTGTCTCCTTTCTACTTGAGTGGGTTACAAAACCCCAATATGACACCCATCTCTTTATTCTTTGGGTGTCACTGCTTGTGAAAAGTCAGATTGAAGTTCCCATTGCATGATGCCTGATATATTGCATGATTAACTTTGGTGTATACAGTGAGTGCTAGGGGTCCTAGATGATATAGAAAGATAAAAAAGAGGGTAAAACCTCCCATGGATGGATTATCATTGTCTAGGAGCTCAGACACTGATAAGACAAGAGATCTGGATAATGCTTTTCTTCTTTTCAGGATGACTTTTAAGGATTTTAAAATCCACTTTGACAAAGTAGAGATCTGCAATCTCACTCCTGATGCTCTGGAGGAAGATGCCCTTCACAAATGGGAAGTCACAATCCATCAAGGGAGCTGGGTCCGGGGATCTACTGCTGGAGGATGCCGTAATTTCCTGGGTCAGTGGTCTGCCTGCCCACATTCATTTCATGTCCCTTAGAGGGTCAGTCCTTCAAAACAGGGTCAGATACAGACATCTGAGAACCATAAGGGATCTTCTATTTGCAAGGCAGAACTGAGGCCAGTGCCATGCAGAAGGCCATTAGCATGAAGCTGGAAAACATGTATTTACCATTAAGTGGGAGGAATCTGAGACTGGGTGAAGAATTAGGAAGAGTTGTACTTGGAAGCTTCTCCTACAAGAGTAGATAGTCTCTCATCCATCCTTTTCTTTTCATTAGCACCATGATCACTTAATCACCCATCACCAGGACTGTTATAATGGAGACCTAATTGGTTTTCTAATTTTAATATTTCCCCTTTTCAATGCACAGTTGCCAAATTTATATTCCCAAAGAGTCTGACCATGTTACTTTCTTATCCTCCCAAATTTTAGCAACTTCCTGTTAACTCTGCATCAAAGGATAAAATGCACTTTTCAGTATTTAAAGTTCTTGTGATCTGGTTCTATTGTGCCTTATAAGGTTTTTTCCCCATTACTTTACTTCATGCACTAGGTTCCAGCTAAACTGGATTACATGTTCTTCCTCATATACAACATTCTATCTCCTGTCTCCATATCTTTGTACTGGCTAACCTTCATTGCTAGAATGTATTCCCTTCTCCTTCTCAAATATTTTGTATCAATTTTGCATTTGCTTATATGTAAACTGTTATTTCCCTTGATAGAATGTAAGTTCCTTAAGGACAGGGACTGTTTCATTTTTGTCTGCATCCCTAGTACTTGGTCCAGGGGTTGGCACATAGTATGTACTTAATAAAGTCTTGTTTCATTGATTGAGAAGGGTCTGAAAGAAGAGAAGGGAAGAGAGTGTTTAGCTAAAAGATATCTGGAATTTAGAAGAGTGCTTTGAAGGTGGTCATCAGGAAGAGGAAGAAATGCAAGGACCAACAAAATGGAATGTTGGAGGAGAGGACAGGAAACAGACCTAGAGGGCGAAATAGAGAGCACTGAAAACAATGAAACAGATAAAGAGTGGAGATGGAGTCAGATCTTGGATAGATGATATTATTAGGATTTTTTGTTCTTTTGTTTTGCTCAAGGAGAAAACCATTTTTATGTCTTTCAAATGACAGACACCTTCTGGACCAATCCCCAGATCAAATTGTCTCTGACTGAGAAAGATGATGGGCAAGAGGAATGTACTTTTATTGTAGCCCTCATGCAAAAGGACAGAAGGAAACTCAAGAA
This sequence comes from Antechinus flavipes, assembly GCF_016432865.1. Lineage (NCBI taxonomy): Eukaryota > Metazoa > Chordata > Mammalia > Dasyuromorphia > Dasyuridae > Antechinus > Antechinus flavipes. Next base: position 103,590,089 of record NC_067401.1, read on the forward strand.
ACTTGGAGCTGATTTGCTGACTATTGGATATGCTATTTACCAGGCATGTTCTGTCCAGGTTTCAGAGGTTGACTAATGGGAATGATTTATTGTCATTATGGCAACTCATAACATTGTCTTTTTTGACTTGGAGGGTATGATCAATCCACATCAGTGGGGAATATACATGAAATCATGACTCTTTTGAAAAACTGATGTTTTATCCAAACTGCTCTTCATAAACGATTATTCATTTTCAAAGTACACAATGTCCAATTTGGTCTATGGACTAACTGTGGCATTGGAGCAATGGATAGGCAAAGAAGACTTGACAAAATTGTCTTAAATCCTTAGAGGGAAAACAACAGAAATTTATTTCAATACTTAACTCTTGTGAGTCCCAAAAGCAACTGTTTTCTTTATTTTCCCAAATTTTACTTGTGCAAATGCTGGGAAGAACTAATAATCTGGGTCTTATATTATATCATAGTTTTTTTTTTTCAGTCTTCCCCTAATATTTAAACTAAAACTGCTAACTGCAATGTGTCATCAATTGGCATTTCATTACTAAAGAAAGTATTTAATGAAAAATAAATGAAACTTTTACTCACTTGTAAGTTTAATTTTTTTTTACACACTGACCCAGGGTTATACTTTAATGCTTTTTCCTTAAAAAAATCACTTTAGGGCAGCATATTGTATTTTGGAGTGGACTATATTTTGACAAAAGCAATGGAGTAAAATGGTAGCAATATGTCTCTAGATGTAAACAAATGAAATAGAATGCTTTTTGGAACTTTGGTTCTCAAAGGATAAGCTTCAGATTCCTACTTACTCTATGAGGGCTACCTTGCAAGCTGATTGGAGTATCCATGATTCTTACTTGTCAGTGACCTTGTTTTTTATTTTTTCTGAAGATTAATAATTTATCTAGGATATTTCACAAAGGCCAAACATCACCTCATTGCTATTTCATTTGAGGCAGAATCTATCCATTCTCATTAAATTTAACAAGTTCATTGGAAGGTGAATTCTGTGAGCAGGGACAAAATTTTTTACCTTTCTTTGAACTCAGAACAATTTGTACAGTGCCTGGAACAAAGTAAGAATGTAATAAATATTGTGGATTGTTGACCGATTGACTAAGTGACATACAAGATCTGAAAGGTAAAGTAAAAGAAGCTTGAGGTGGAACCTTTTGTTCCAATAAAGTAGAAACAATTAAAAGGGCCAAAAAAAAACCCAGAATTTATGACATGGAAATAGTTCTGAGCAGGATGGAGCTGATATGTGAGTTCATAAGAGTGGAAAATCTGCTCTGTAGGGTTCCAAAATACTCTAAATGAAATTGGAGGGGGCTTTTGGGGTGAAAGAGTTTTAGAAGTATATGTCCCCAAATCATGTGAATATCTCCCAAGTTAAACTTAGTACTATACTTTAAGCAAACTTCCCTTTCCGGATTGCATTTTAGAGTCCTGCCAAAGATGAGCATCTCACCAAGGATTTTTTCAGATATCATGCTTCTCAGGCCAGAAGTAAAACATATATTAACTTAAGAGAAGTTTCTGAGAGATTTAAGCTGCCCCCTGGGGAATATATCCTGATTCCTACAACTTTTGAGCCACACCAGGAAGCCAATTTCTGCCTTCGAATCTTTTCAGAGAAGAAAGCCATTACTCAGTGAGTAACAAATTGTTATATTAATAATGATAATACAAGGAACTAGGTGTCAGTGGATAGATGACAGAGCTTGGAATCAGGAAAACTCATGTTCCTGAGGTCAAATCTGGTTTCAGATGCTTACTGTGTGGTCCTGGACAAGTCATTTAACCCTGCTTGCCTCAGTTTCCTCATCTGTAAAAATGAACTGGAAAAAGAAATGGCAACCCTCTCCAGTATCTTTGCAACTAAAATCCTAAACAGGGCATAAAGAGTGTCATAGTACTGAAAAATAGCTGAACAATAATGATATGGTGGTGATAATTGTAATCAAAATAATAATTGGCAGCTTATGCCGTGGGAACAAGAAGTACAAAACATGTCTGGGCCAGGCAGGTAGGAAAGAGTCGCTTGAATCAACTTTTAAAGATAATCCATTTGAAGGATGGATTAACATGTTTCTTGTTGCTCCCTTATTGGGAATCAGCCCTTATAATGGATAGAAAAGTGGCCTTGGAGTCAAGGCCAGGGTTCAAGTCCTTCTCTGATACATATTGGATAACATGAGATAACATAATTAATGTACTATACAAATGATAGCTTTTACCATATTTAGTGCTTTATATACCTTAAAGTGTCCTAAAATTGCTATTATCATATTAGCCATATGACCCTAAGCTATTTAGTCCAATTCTCTCATTTTACACATGAGGAAACTGAGGTCCAAATGATTTGCCCAAAGTAAATCTAAGAGGTAGGATTTGAAGCCAGGTCAAATAACCTCAAAACTAGCACCCTTTCTACTATACTGGGAATTATATCAATTAACATTGGGCTTAAAATTAGGGAAAAATCATCTTTATGAGTTCAAATTCAGCCTCAGATACTAGCTGTGTGACCCTGGAAAAGTTACTTAACCCAGTTTGCCTCATTTTTTATCATCTATAAAATGAGCTGGAAAAGGAAAGGGCAAACCACTTCAGTATCTTTGTCAAGAAAACCCCAAAATGAGAGTTCAGAAATTATCACCATCATTATTATCATCATTTAATTATATGCTAAATTCAATTGTTCCTAGCAAGTGAGGGAAAAAAAGAATATTATCATCCTTCTAAATTTCAGGGTGCTAGGGCAAAGACCTTGCACTTTCTAAACAAAATGATAATATGTATAAAGCTTGCTAAATGGATAGCCATTTAGCCAGCCAGCCCTGAAGTCAGGAAGCCCCGAGTTCAAATATGACCTCAGACACTTTGCTTACTAATTGTGTGATGCTGGGCAAGTCACTTAACCCCAATTGGGTAGAAAAGGGATCATTGCAGTAATGATCATTCCTTCCTCATGATTAATATGGTTCATTTCCCCTGATCACTTCCTATGGTCCTTTGTTATTGTTACATTGTTGTTGTTATTGTTCATTCTCTGTATTTGAAAATCAATACCATTATTTGTGATGTCTTGACTTGTGGGTGAATTAGCTTTAAGTGAGACCAAATAATTTGTTTCAACAGTCATGACTTCAACTGTTACTTTGGTGTGTTTCACCACAGGTTAAAACAATGACATAACAATGTAAGTTTGAATTCTGCTTTCCTCTTAACTCTCTGACCCCATCCCAATCTTGTCTGAAAAAATTTTGTGAAGTGCCTCCAAAACACCACATCGCAAAACACCTCCCCCAAATACCTCGAGGAGGGAAAGTTCCATCTTAGCTCCAGCAGCAAGGAACTATGGGAAGTAGTTGAATGATGTGTGGTCCCTAATAGTGGATTAGGAAGTTTCAGAGGAATACTTCCTGCAACTTCCTTCAGACGATTTAGGTGACAAAAATCACCTTTTTAAAAAAATGTTTTTTTTTTTCAGACCATTTAGGTGACAGCCAAAGTCTGATACGTCACATCCTTATTGTATCATCATTTTTTTTTTTTTTTTTGGCTGGGGCAATTGGGGTTAAGTGACTTGCCCAGGGTCACACAGACAGGAATTGTTATAAGTGTCTGAGGTCGGATTTGAACTCAGGTCCTCCTAACTTCAGGGCTAGTGTTCTATCCACTGTGCCACTTAGCTGCCCATCATCTCTTTATTGTCCTTGTCTTAGCAAGAATATTTTGTTTCAGTTGGTGGTTATGGAAGAACTTCCTGTTTTGACCACTTACAACTGTGACCTAGACTGTTAATGACAATAATTTACATTTGTCATTTATAGGGCACTTATATTTTATTTCCTCATAAACAACTCTCTGAAGCAGGTTAGGCATATAAATTATCCCCATTTTACAGATGTGGGATCTGAGTTTCAGAGAAGGCAATTAACTTGCCTGTAGTCATGGAGTTAATAACTTCTAGAACTAGGACTTGAATAAGACTTCTCTATCCTGTGTGACTGGGGAAAATCTAGGTCTCAGTTTTCTCATCTGTATCGTGAGTTAAATTGTATGATGAAAACAGGTCATATTTTAAAGTAGGGGAGGATCTGGATTTGAATTCTGCTTCCAACATATACTAGCTGAGCAATAGCAGATAGAAACTGGACCTATGATTTCAATGGTAGAAGGAGCTCCAAGATGTAAAAAGTTCCTCTGTCAAAGCAGGTCAGTCCTTTCTCTGAAGTGCATAGTCTTAGAAAGATATCTAGAACACCAAGAGACTAAATGATTTGCCTAGAGTATTGCTTTATGCATTATGGATTAGAGGCAGGGCTTAAATCCAGGTCATCCTCACTCTAAGATCAGCTGTCCATTATCCACTACTCCATGCTGCCTCTCAGTAACTGAGTGCCCATAGAATGAGTGCTCATAAAATTTCTCTGAATCTCCATTTCCTTAGCTGTAAAGTGGGTATAATTATTCCTAAGTAGCTATAGCACAAAAGTTTGAAGGACCAAATTGGGTATACTAATTGCTATATAGATTTCAGCTTTCATTCATTATCTGCCAAATCATTTCCAGAGCCAAATCCTATGCTCCTAAACCCAGAGCTATGATTTCAACATTATAAACAAATAAATCGCCTAGTATAGAGGAATCTGTTCTTTTCATAGTTGGCTATATTCCATAAGTACAACAAAATATTCATAAACATCAAATTATTGGAATCCCTTATGAATATTTGAGACACTCAAAAGGGTTTCCTATATTGTATATTAACGTTATGATTGCTTATATTATGAATTTAACAGAAAACATACATGCCATACCTAACTTTAAAAATCTTTTAATGGTTAAAAAAATCTAGTGAATTACAGCCTATTCCTTTCCTCCTATTATGCCAGATAAATATTAAAAGTCAGACTATATTCGTAAAGAGATACCAGATTTATGCAAGGACTTCATAGCTCATTTTGAATCTGTGTCTGTAGTGAGATCAGCAAGTCCTTGGGAGTATAAAGAGAAGACTCTCATTGTTCTTTAATTTTTTGAAATATTTATATTTGAAAAATTCAATTTCATTTTTACTCATCCCCAACTGATTGAGTTTAGCCTTTTATAAGGTCTGACCTCAGAATCGGTTCCATAACCTAGAGATGGGAGGTCTATAATGCTATCTGCCTCCAATGGTTTAGCTAAAAATTGAGAATGCTAAGCAAAAAATTTGGAAAGGATTCCTTTAGTGTTATTAATTGAAAAATAAATTCATCTCCAGTCTTTTTTCCTCATATTTTCCCCAGCAATATAGAGATTGATATTTTATCTCTATGGAATGGTGAGACAGAGGCAAACACAGAGAAAGATAGAGAGAAAGACATATATACAAAGAGACAAAGAGAAAGAGAAACACAGAGAGAACTACATGTGCATATATGAATGTGTGTGTGCTTTGCTCCAACTTTAGCTTATTTTCCTTTCTCTTTACACTTTCCTCAAGAAGTTTGGAAACAAATAAGTAGTTAGCCCTCAACAAATAATCTAAACTAAGTTATAGGTACAGATTTAGAGCCAGAAGAGACCTCAGTTATATAATCCACCCTTTTCATTTATAAATAAGGGAACTGAAGCAGATGAAGTGAATTATCAGATGGTAAATGATGGGTAGAATTTGAATCCAAGTCTTTGGATTGCAGAAGCAGTACTTTTTCTATTTACTATGCTGCCTCTGGAATGTGGCTATCATGACACATTTATATATCACCTTATAGTTCACAAAGAAATTTTCTTCAAAGTAATTCTTTCATGGTACAAGTATACACATTATGCCCATTTTAACAAATGAAGAAATTGAAACTCAGAGAAATACTGAGTCACATGGCTACTAAGGCTCTCAGCAGGACTCCTGGTCTTCCAATCCGAGTTCCAACGCCTATTCCACTATCCCATACAGAAGTTCTTATGAAACCTTTAATGTAATAAACTCCTTTCTTAGGTATCCCTTCTTGAAGTAATACAACCTTCATATATAAAAGACATAATATTCTGGTTAGTCCCTAGACTCCAAACCTTCTGAAGATTGAGCCATTATCATGCCCATGACTGCAGAATGGGGAGAGATCACTGAAGAAGAACTTCAGTAATGACCTCAACTGTTGTGTGACTTTGGGCAAATTACTTCATCTCAGACCTATTTCCTCATTAATAAATGGAGATCATTATATCTGGTCTAAAACTTCATTGCTTTATAAAGATCAAATGATGCAAAAGTGCTTTGTAAATTGTAAAGGAATAGACAGATGAAAGGTACTGATACAAGTATGAGCTTATTGGCCCAAAGCCAGTCCACAGAACTATTAGCTTCTCTCCTCCCAGCATATCCTAAGACACTGAATAATGTGGCATATGTTTGAAAGGAAGAGGGATCTCCACAACTGGTCACAAAGTTGAAAGGAGTTTGATGAAGCAGAGATGAGTATTGCAATGGGTTATAATTGAATCAAGTATTTTCTAATCCTACAGGGAAATGGATGAAAATGTGGATATTGCTCTCCCAGAAGTAAGTCTTTCAAGTAATAAATGTGTTTAAGGCCTTCAAGAAACAGTTGATAATGGGGGAAGGGAGGTTAATCTTGTGATTTGTAATTGTACAACTGGCTAATATTTTAATGTTCAATATTTTGTCATGGATAGAACACTAAATTTGTAATCAAGAAGTCTTGGATTTCAATCTCTCCATTAACATTTATTAGCTATATAGCCACTAGCAAGTCACATACTCATTCTGAACCACATTTCTGCACCTGCCCCACGTCTTTTTAAATTTCATCAGGCTGCTTCCCCCTTTCTACTTTTATCCAAAGTTTTGAAGATTCTTAGACCCGTTTCCAAACTCTTACTGGGGTTAAAGGAAGGACATGTCAGGCCCCCATTGCTCCCACATTTTGTGCTTCTTTCTTCTAACTCCAAAGAATTTAATAACCAAGCCCTTGAGAGAGATCACTATGAGAGAGATCAGTGGAGTCTCAGAGAAGTCTATGACATCATGGTGAAAATATCTCTCCAATACTTTCCATCTATCCTAACAGTTCACCTGAAACTTTATTCCCTCCACTCTAGCACCATCATCTCCTCCCCTGCCATGGGTACATCTGGAAGCAGCTAGAATGTATTAGAAAATCAATCGGTTCATTCAATAGTCACACTATATGCCAACAGTTTACATTGGACAACTCAGAATGAACTCTTTTGATGCAAAGCATTACAAAAACATTTTTTCTAAATCTCAGCATATACCTTTGTTTTTTCTCTAGCCGTCTAAACCAACTTCACCTAATCAAGAAAGCGTGGAAGATAAACAGTTTCGGAAACTGTTTGAACAGATTTCAGGAGAGGTAAAAGAGAACAAATATATTTTAATTCAAGCCAAAATAATGTCTTTAGACTTCTAAACTGAGAAAAGAGTCATGGAGCTGGGCCACTTTTATTTCTTGCCTGTCTTTAATCTGAAAGGATTTGGAGGAGAAGGACATTTTGCCTTTTTTTTTTTTTCACAGTCTTCTCAGAAAGTTTAATGATAATAAATACAACTTGTTAGCTTGAACATTGGAAGGAAAATTGTACAGCTTAATGAATCTTGTAAAAGCAGTCATTGAGATAGATGCACATGTATGGTGCTGTCATTTGAGAGGCTCTACAACAGTGGCTTCAAATTCAAATAGAAATGAGGGGCCACTATTTTTTACATAAAAATAACTATTTGTACCCGATTCGTGTGAGATCCTTCTGAGATTATATTAATCTGATCAGCCACAGTCATACTTATCATACTTTGACTCCAACACATTAACTTGACTCCAACATTGGCCCTCTTTGAGAAGGAAAGAAAACAACCAACCAAGAATTGTTAAATGTTTTCCCAATTACATTTTAATCTAGTTTGAGCTGCACTATGGCCACATGTAGGCTGTAGACTAAATAACTGATACCTCTGCTCTAAAATATTAATCTATCTAAAATTATTTCTTGTAATTATTTAACAACAAAATTTTGGGCTCAAATGCTCATCCTAAGCATCATTCCTTTGGGCTATGACATTTTCTTCAAGAAATCCCTGAAAAGGATATGACTCATTATTCTATTTTTATCTAGTAATATGTTAATATGAATTAATCACTTCACTTTTCAAAAAGAAAAGCCAAGTTTCTGAGAATTAATGTGAATTAGTGTGAATTAATCACATCACATTTTAAAAAGCCAAATTTCTAAAAATCAATGAAATAATTTAAATACTTAATATTTAAATGTTCTCACTAACATTTAGTCTTTTTTTTTAAGCATCAGAAGCATTTCAAAATTTCTTAGGATACAAGGTCATCAAAGTGAAGGATAATTATTATTTGCCTTTTTATCTCCTTTTCTGTATCTTGCTTCCCCCCATTCTGTTGCCACCTGTTCCCCAGTTGTCTTGTCCTCTCATGATGAGTATTGACTGCACATACCCCACCCATATACATATGCACTATTTCTTGAAAAATCTAGTCCTCAAGGCATAAAGGCATCATGCTCTGATTTCCCTCTAGGGCCCCTCCCCCACATCTTAAATGTTCTCTCCCAATCCTAGCAACTGAAAAGAATAACATCTTAATTAGCTGTGATAAGGACGTACTAAACAATTTATACTACATGTTAATGGTTAGCAACTATTAATCTAGTACTACCCAAAGGAGATTGGCATTTTAGAATAAAGAAATTACTTGAAATTAGAGTTAAAAAAAAAAAAACCCTAGATTCTAGTCCTTGTTTTAGGTAAAGCCCTTTATCTGTTTCTCCATATATCATATGGGGAAATAATACCAGCATTGTCTGTCTCACAGAATTGTCATAAAAATCAAATGAGATAAATATGTAAAATCACTTTTAAAATTATAAAGCACTCTAAAAATGGAAGGTAAACCTGGAGAAGGCATTGCCAAAACTCAAAGAAATGAATCAAATACCACTGTAGGCAGGTGAAAATATTTGGGGGTTTTCGATCTTATTTATGGGTTTTTTGGGGGGGTGGATAGGGGTGGAGGTGGGAGATTGAAAAGAAATAGGTTAGCTCTTTTTAACTTTCCTTAAATCAATTTTTCTTAACTCAAGAGTTCTTAACTTTTCTTTAGTTTTGAGCAGTCTAGTAAAGCCAATGGCTCCCTTCTCAGAATAATGTTGTTTTTTTTTAAAGCATAAAATAAAATACATGGAATTACAAAGGAAAATACTATCATCAATTTTTTTTAAATTCATAGTCAAAATTTATCTAATCAAGTGACCAATGGTGAGTCACTTAATTTTTCTAAGCCTCAGTTTCTTAATTGAAAAAAAAATGAATGGGTTGAATTAGATGACCCTCTAAGGTCCTTATGAATTCTAATATTTTTAACTGAATTTTGCCTTTGACTGGTCCTCTTTCAAAGAGATTTAATGTTCCAAAGAATGATGAGGCCAGAAAAGTACAAAGTGCTAAAGGGCCTGTTCCTTCTAGAGGAAGTAAATAGAATTTGGCTCAGAAATTTGACATCCTTAAGCCAAAGACATCTGGAATCTCTTTCCTTTAAACAAAGAAGATATTAAGGGATGGGAAAAAGCAATTGTCCCTATTTTCAACAGGACATGGAGGTAACAGCAGAGGAACTGGAATATGTTTTGAATACTGTGCTACAAAAAAGTAAGTGTCCAAACCAATCTCTTTGATTCCAGGATGAAATTAGCAGTGGAACATTTATCACTGTACCATGTTGTCTTACTCTCACTGTGTTCTTCACTCTGCTTTCCCTTTCATCCTGTACTGAGATTTTACACAGATTTTTGAGATGATCTGATGCATACTTGCTCTTTTGTAATATCAGGACTGAGTGGGGAATTTTGTTGTCATTTTTGTCTTGTGTGTGTTTGCAGAAAAGAATATTAAATTCAAGAAGCTAAGTCTCATTTTCTGCAAAAACATCATTTCTCTAACGGATGTATCCTTTCAAATGCATGGGTAGAAATCAGTGTTTTTATTTCTAAGCCCCTTTCCAGCCCTACAGGTACAAAAAGGAACAAGAAACAATGCTAAATTATAAGATCTGGATCAGAACCCTGGGCCTGATATTTACTATTTACAAGAATATGGGAAACTTCTTAACTTCTCTAGGTCTCAGTTTCCTCATCTGTAAAATGACTAAATGATCTCTAGACTCTATTACAATTCCAAATCCTATGAGGACCTCCTTTTCTCTTTTCTGAACTCTCTGAAAACTCAAAAGATAACAGAAACAAAACCCTCTTACCATCTACCAGTTGGTCATATTCCAACAGAGCCACATGTAAAAGTTTTGTACCAGTAGGTCACCAGAAATACATATGGGGTGCATAAAAATATAAGTAGCTTGATGGAAAGGTCCCAGCTAGGCCTATATCTCCAGATGATTCAGTATGGTTATTTTCCTGTTCTTAAAGAATAAAGAGGGGGAAAATGACCCCAAGAAAGACAGAAAGAGAATGGACATGTGCAGGAAGAAAGAAGAATTTTAAAATAAAATTTTAATTACATTTTTTGTTTTTATATCATCTATTTTTCCTGATGGATATTTCTGGTAAGGGTGACTTTAAATGGACAAAGGGTTCTTTTCCTACTTGAAAATACTGATAACAGGGTCAGAGGGCTTTTTAAAAAATGTGCTTTTTATAAAACCATTCTCCTTTTTCCTCTTTTCTGATACAAAGAGTTTTAATAATAAAAATCAAGAATTCTTAGTTTTCTTTACCCTGAGTTTCCACAGAGGAGTATTCTTCCTCCCCAACATTCTTTCTAAACAGACTCCAGATCTGAAATTCCACAAGAACCCTCTGACCTCTTGACTTCTGTTCATATTTTTTCTTGACACTGTTTTTGCATACAGAACAATGGCAATGGAAAACTGGAGTTCAATGAATTCAAAGTTTTCTGGGACAAACTGAAGACATGGATAGTATGTAACCCTCATTGGTGTATGGTTGTGTGGTACCTCACTGTCACTCCTGATCTGATGTCTTACCTCCTCACTGTAGTTGAAGCAAATTGTAAATTTAAAAGGGGCCAAGCAACCTGTTTGCTTATTTAGAATTGGATAGTTGTAGAGAAGGAATTATAACAAGCTTCAATTACTATGAAGAAATTCTAGGGTAGCGTGCCAGGATACCAGTCCCTTAGAAGGGTGGGGGTCAAGAAAATTGTTCACTCTTTGAGAGAACTAACATAGCCATTAAATAAAGTTTTCTCTTTTTGACTCCTGCCTAAAGTTGTGCTTTCATCAAGTGAGGGGAAGAATTGGCAATCATTCAGATAATATGATGAATAGTACTTGTCCATCTGTGGGGACCATCTTTGAAAAAGCCAAAGATTAGCTTCTAGTGTATGAGTTTTTAGTTCAATGTAATCAAACATTTGGGACAGCTAAGTGGCATAATGGAGAGAGTACTAGGCCTGAAGCCAGGAGAAATCATATTCCTGAGTTCAAATCTGGCCTCAGATGCTTACTAGCTGGGTGATTCTGGGCAAAACACTTAATACTGTTTGCCTCAGTTTCCTCATATATAAAATGAGCTGGAGAAGGAAAAGAACAATATCTTAGCCAAGAAAATCCCAAATAGGGTCACAGAATCAGATGTCTTTTTTTCTCCTTTTTTATTATCAAAGTTTTTTTTTTTATTTTAAAAACACATGCATGGATAATTTTCAACATTGATTCTTGTATGCTCCAAATTTTTTCCTTTCCTTCTCCTTATCTTCTCTCCTAGACAGCAAGTAATCCATTATGTTAAACATCTGCAATTCTTCTATGCATATTTCCACAATTATCAGATATGTCTTAAACAACTCAACAAAAGCAAATACTTCCTAACAATTAGAACAATCTCTAAATGGGATGGCTGACCTTAGAAAGTAGCAGATTTCCTTCACTAGTCACCTTTAAGTGAAAGGAGGCAATGTGGTATAGTAGAAAGCACCCTGAATTTGTAATCAAAGACCGAGTTCAAATTCCCACTCTGTGATTTATCACCTGGGGATCTTGAACAAGTCATCTCTCTGGGGTCTCCTTCTCAATTATAAAATAAAAGTATTGGACTAGATGGGCTCTGGGGTCTCTTCTAGCTTCAGAACCAGGATCCTGTGAGCCCTTCTGAGTCTGACATGTTGCAATTCCTTCCTGCATAGAATATCTTCCTTCAATTCGATGCTGACCGATCGGGCACCATGTCCTCCTATGAGCTGCGGCTAGCCTTGAAAGCTGCAGGTAAAATAGAAACTTTTGAACTTTTAACAAGGGGCACTAAGGAAGATGGTGAGTGGGCAAGAATTGGAGCCATGTGGAGGAAATGCAGAACAAAACAATGATGCAGCAAGAATAAGCTCATTCTGAACCAAAGGGGTATTGTACCCCTAATTTTGACTGAGTTGTCATATTTTATGGAGATCAAGAGGCTCCTTTAATTTTCATATTACATGTTGACATTCGCTGTTCGACTCTAGGGCAACCTCCTATCACATGGACAATTTGGGATAAGTCATTTTATCCCTTCATGTTTTATATTCCCCATGTGGCATGGTGGCAATAATACCAATTCTGGGTTTAAACCCTATCTCTGATACTGTATATCTTGGGTTAGTCATTTAAATCTTATGGGCCTCAGTTTTCCTATCTTTAGAATGAAGGGATTGAACTAGATGTTTTCTGCAGTCCCTTCCAACTCTAGATCTATGCTCTTATGGTACTGGTCAAAAATATTTATAAAGCTCCTGGAACATTGCCTAGCATATCGGAGCAACAATAATTACATCATATTAAGGGCTTTCTATATAATTACATTATATAGAGATAGCATCCACTTTGCAGTTAAGACGACCTGCATTCAAATCTCTCTTCAGACATTTACTAGCAGTGTGACCCTGGGCAAGTCACTTAACCCTGTTTGTCTCAGTTTCCTCATCTGTAAAATGAACTGGAGAAGGAAATGGCAAATCATTCCAGTATCTTTACCAAGAAAACCCTAAGTGGGGTCATTAAGAGTTGGGCATAACTGAAATAGCCCAACAACAAATATTATGTTATTAGTGGAATTTCACATATCATGGCATACAAAGTGAGAATATGGAGGGGGGGAGGGCTTTTGGGGGATAAGAGTAAAAACAGGCCAAATGATCTTAATTTTCCTTAATTTTCACTAAATCAGGAGTTTTTAACCATTTTTGTGCCTTTAACTCCCTTGCAGTCTAGAGAAGCCTATGGCTCCCTTCTCAGAATAATATTTTTAAGAGCATAAAATTATATTATGTATGTTATTATTATACAAGCATAAAAATATTATCATTTATTTATTTATCAAGTTATCATTGTTTTTAATTTAATTAATGAATGCTGATCAAGCATTCTCTGCCCTAAGTTATTTCTTAAGCATCATCTGATTAGGGTGCTTAACTGGATACTGCACAAAGCATCTTTGACAGACATAATTCCTGAGCCTTTTAAGAATGTAAAAGCTGTCTTTCTTCTAGAAGTAAAATAAAGAAAGGTAGAAACTCTCAGGAACTTGGTCAGCAGTTTTTGCCTATAGGTAGTGAAATTGTTTATACATCTCAAGGACCTATTACCTTTTTTGTCCCTGGGCACTCCATTCCAAGGGTAGCTGGTGATGGATGGAAGGTCATTGCAGCAGACAAAATTAAAGAAATGTGGGTCTTGAATCTGGCAGAGTCAGGTTTAAATAATGTTGCTTGTGGCCAAGTCTCTCAGACAGGTACTTTATCAAAATGGATACATCTCTTCTTTCCTCCCTTCATAACAGTAACTGAGGAGGCAAAAAGATCCCAATGATTAGTTGTATTGAATATTCTTTACCCATTTGTGACCTTTCTAGCAATCTGTTGAAAGCTAAGAAAGCAGGCAGAAATGAAAAAAGACAAACAACTTGCTTTATCATACATATCTTACAGGGCATGTTTAATGTACATTACTCATTTCTGAAAGTTTGTAAAATGCACTCCAGCAGAGACTCTTCCTAGGAAATGTCTAGCTTTCAGGAGCCTCTGACAGCATCTGACTCCAATGTTCATGGGAAACATTTGCTTACTCTGCAGGTGTCCACAGTTGGGGTATCAGGGATGTTGGTGAATTCTGTATGTTACTTAGCCACTCTGAAATAAGAGATAGGGGCAAAAGTGGGGATAGCTAACTTGGAGCTCAGCCCCGGATGTCAGGAGTCAGTCTTTGTTAAGAGCAGACCACCAGCTTGGATGGTACTTCCTAGAAAGTCCAAAGGTCCCAAGGATAAATGCTGGTATCACAATCTCAATGTAACAATATCAAATTCATGAAAGCAGTGGAAAGGTCACTGAATCTGAAGTCAGAAGAAGACTGAGTTTGAATTGTACCTCTGGCACATAACTAACTGTGTGACCATGGGCAAGTAATTTCTGAGCTTCAGTTTCTATATCTGAGAAACGGAGATAATAATTTACCAACTCTGAAGGGTTGCTGTAAGGATCAAATGAGAAAATGTTTGTAAAATGCTTTGCAAAGCTTAAGTAATTACACCAATGCCTCTCATGATGAGAGGCAGAGAGCTGGTCTTAAAACCAGGAGAACCTAGAATCAAAGCTTATCTTTGACAGCTATAAGCTGTGTGATCTTAGACAAGTCATATAACCTCTCAGTAGTCTAGGTAGCTCTCTTTCTAAAATGTTAGACACTTCCAAGAATTGTTGAACTAGATTCAAATGAAATTAGGAAATATTTAGCAAATCAAATAAAAAATATAATAGAACATAGATAATGTAAATATGTGGTTTTCTAAATCAATATGAGGTCATTGTGATCCTTATGTAAGATTTACTGGCCCCTATTTTTTTGAGTTTAACTTTAGTAATCTACATCGCAGAGGAGGTACTAACCTGTATTGATAGAGGGAGTTCCCTATCTCAATGAAATCAGATAACTTGTCCATACCCACACAATTATCATATCCTTGAAAATCTTGTGTTCTGAGTCAGGCTGTGAACGGCCTAAAGTCTGACATAGAGGAAGCTAAAGGATCATGGATTCCCCTATCATAAGGTCTCTTAGTAAATAGCACCTTTTGAGTCACCCCCTCTTTTTTTCCTTTATTTCTGTATTAGAGATCAGTCACTTACAAATTCTTCTGGTCTTTTACAGGCTTCCAGCTGAACAATTACCTTTTGCAGCTAATTGTCCTAAGGTATGCTGATGAGCAGTATCAACTTGACTTTGATGATTTCCTGAACTGTATGATCCGGTTAGAGAATGCGAGCCGTGAGTATCCTTCTTAGCCAATATCCTTAGTTTCACATAGGGCATGATCTTATCTAGGCTTCATCCAGCCCAACTCCCAATTGCAATCACAAGTAAGATGCAGACACAGTTTAAAAAAAAAATGATGGCAAACACATATTACAAGAGCAGGCAGTTGATTTCTTTTGATAGATGAAGTTAGTGGGAGGCTATGTGGTACAGTGGAAAGCAGAGATGGATTTATAATTCGTGAATGTGGGTTCCAATTTCACCTCTGTCTCTTATATCTAATATGACCTTAGGGATATTGACCTTTTTGGATCTCTGGTTCCTCATCTGTAAAAATAAAGGAATTTAGCAACATAACCTTTGAGGTCCCATCCCTAAATCTATAACCCCAATTAATAATGCAATGGAAAGAAAGAAAGAAAGAAAGAGGGAGGAAGGAAGGAAGAAGAGAGGGAGGAAAGAAAGGAAGGGAGGTAGGGAGAGACAGGGACAGAGGGAAGAAGGGAGGGAGGGAGGAAAGAAAAAAGGAAGGAAAGAGGAAAGAAAGAAGAAAAGGAGGGAAGGAAGGGAAATATTACATTTGTGTAAACTGTATAAATTTTAGAAAATTATCATGCTTTAGGTCAAAGTCCAATACAACTAATGCCATTATGAAAAGAAATTTATTTTTTAAAATGATTTACAAATCCCATTTGGTGAACTGTTTGTCTTGTGATGCTATATATACAGTATATTCTTAACAAATATTCATTGCTCAAAATTAATAATTTCCTTATAACAAAGGTTGAAATGTTATCTCTCATGATGACTCTCATGACCATGATTTATAGCCACAGAGTTGGAAGGAACCTTATAATTAATATAGTCCAACTTTTGTATTTTATAGAAAAGGAAACTAAAACCCAGAGTGCTGAGGTTACTTGGCCAAATTCTCAAAGCTAGTCAGTGGCAGAGCTGGAATCTGAACTTATACTTTCTAACTAAAAAGATACTTCTCTTTCCACTTCACCATACGGTCTATATTTTATTTTTTCCATTATTTTAATTAAAAAAAATTGGCTGTGTTTGGATGCTAATTAGTGCTATCTTATTGGTCATGATTTAGGAAAAGTTTCTAGAGTCATAATGATACCCTAGAGACCTTGTCTCAATAACCTGTTATAGCCAAGAAGGATCAACAAAATGCTGGACATAATTAGGAAGGATGTGGGAAACAAAGCAGAAGAAGTCTTCCTGACCTTGGAAAAACTCAATAACATTTGCACATAGAATACAGGGGGGAAAAAATCTAATTATCATACAACTGGTAACACAAAATAGAGCATGGGATGGTCCAGAGAAATGATTAAAGTAATGGAACATCTTTTCTGTTAGGAAAGAACTCTCTACTCTGGTATAATAAAAACTGAAGTCATAAAATAATGAAGGATGTGCTTAAAGGGAACATAACCTAATTTTTACCAAGTTCTCAAATAAGAAAATAGGAAAGTGTTGCTTACAGTTTCAGAGTTTTCAGACAAATAGGAAGAAATATAACTTTTTCTAAGAGGTGCCAAACTTACAGATCTCATTTTCCCAACCTATTCAAGAAAGTAAATGATTGAAAAGCATACTGGTGAACCTAAAAGCAGAGAGGTGAAACTGGTTGTACTTCAGGTATATTTTCATCTACCTGCAGTAGTGCCCTTTTCTATTCTAAATTTGTTTCATTTTAAAGAACTGAAGCAGGATATAAATAGAAATAGATTCAAGAAAAATTTTAAATAAATAAAAATGCTTTTTAAAAAGTTTTAAACAAATACATAGCCTGACAGATCCATAATGGCTTATTAAGGAAAACAAGGATGCTTGGAGAAGTCTTCTGACACCTAAAATTGACATGAAGGAGGAAAGGATGCCTGTGATGAGCTTTTTCTTCTCAAACACAGCCAGGTGATAAAAGTTCAGATCTTTTATTATCTCCAATATAGCCCGGTTAGCTTAGAGGCCTATCTCTCTGCTTGGTTCCAAGAGCTCTTGCTGCTTTGTCCTTTGCTTCTGCCTCTGCTTTCTTCAGCCTCCAGAGCCAGCACCACTTTTCATGTCATTCCGGTGAAATCTCGACTTGTAGCTTCTTCACTCTGAAGAACTTCTTTGACTGGCCCATTGAAGCTCTATTTATGCTCCTTCAAGAGAGGGATTGTGGGTTTTCTCCCATAGTGCTCTCTGGCCCAAAGAGCTTCAAGGGAGGTGTGAACTCATTGAACTCCAATGAGTAAAGATGTGAACACAAGCCTTGTATTAATTAGTTCTACTTAGTACCTTGTTTCAGGTTCTGCCCAAAATATCTTCTTGTAAGATTAGATCAACTCTAATTAGTTAGCAGTTAGTAAGGATTCCAACAGATGCCCAACAAAATATTCCTTTGGGACCATATAGATTTCTGTCTTCAAAAGAATATGATTCTAACTTAGAGATAGGATGACTGGGGGAATGAAGCATAAAATTTCAAGCAAAAGCAAAAATAAAAATTTTCCCCAATGACTTTCTGGAACAACTTTCCCAGCTCAGGGGAAAAAAAGGTTAAATGATTTTTCTAAAGTGTACAAAATATGTATTTCTCTGAAAAAGCCAAATCTAAATGCATTTGTACATTCCCAAGTTTGTAAATTGTACTAAATCAATCCAATAAACAATGTCACATATATATTTTTTCTTATGGCCTTTCTGACTATTTTATAGATTTACTTTATGGTTTCATAGGATCATAGATTTAAAGTTGGATGTAGACAGAGTACATCTAGTGCAAATATCTGTTCATAAATGAGGTCAAAATAAATGACTTGGTCAAGGTTAAATTGGCGATAAGGAATAGGGTTAGAATCTGAACCCAAGTGGGTCTTCCTACTCCAAATCCAACATACACTTTTTGCTATGCTATGTCCTATGATTCTTATTCTACTCCCATAGGAAAAGTAGCTTCATTTTTTAGTTATCTGGTGATCTCTGATGTAGACTAATAAAAATACTCTTTAGCAATCTTATGAGGGTTATCTGGAGATACAAGGATATATTCTTCAAGAAAACATCATGTCACTGTTAACATTTCCTATTAATGAAACTTTCTTGATCTTCATGTTCTCTTGCTCTGAATTTTTAGCTGCTGAATGACTTTCAAAACCAAAGTGAATTTATTTCCAGTTTACAATATAAATAATTCTTGTAGGAAAAAAATAGGAAGAAACAGAGTCCTTGTTTTTCGTATTCTTTCCTCAGATCCAGATACTTCAAATGCAAAGTTTATCTGAAAATCAAGATCTGGAGTTCCACCACTTAACCTGGTGAAATTTTCTAAGAATTGGACAAAAATACAGAACTTTATAAAATCCAAAAGCATTCATTAATCAGTTACTAAAATAATTGGGATAAGATAACATGCCAAGTAAGGTGGTGTATTAGTAATGTTAAGAGGGCTATTTTAAAATGACCTCAAAGGTACTAAAGTGTGGTCATCTCTGCTCTCAATTTTATCCATTAACATGTAGTTCATGAGATTATGATAAATGGATTCATGACCACCAACCTCATAGGAGACAAACTGAAATTGTAAACCAAAATGCTAGATAATCTCTTAATGGGAGACATACATGGTCCAAATGAGTAAATTCATTCAAGAAACCAAATTATTGAAAAGAACATTGCTTGATGAACATGAAATCAAAGAAGGAAAATTGTATATTCTTCAAGTATATTTCCATCTCTCTATAGTATTTCCCTTCTCCATTCTAGACAGATATAGTTCAGTCTAAATAACTGAAATTGGTCATCTAAATTCAGAGCACCATCCTCTTAAGTCTATTTTGGAAACATGCTGACAAATTCTGAAATGGACTTGCTCTCCTTTTGCTAGATTTCATATGTGACCATATTTTATGATTTCCCCATTTCTGTCTCATTGGAAGACCTTTATAATAACTCTACATTTCAGAGCAATTTTTCTCTGTGTATCTTGCCAATGACCTGTTCCTATTTGCCTTAGGAAGCAGCCAGCTAATCCCTGCCAGCACTCTGTCCAAGTTTATCCACAGAATGTATGTTCTGATTGGCCATACCAAGGAAGACCTCTTTCTATCCTTTATGTGATTTACCTTTCACCTAATCCCTGATGTCCACACTAAATTTGAGGTCCCTTTAAGATCACCTGTGACATCTCTACCAATGAATTAAAGACTCTTATATCCAGGAAATGAAAATAGTTGATCATAGATTCAGTTGTCTACCAAGCAGCAAGTTTATCTTGAAAAGCTGCCAATTCTATGTTAGGTGTCAATGTTATCATGATAAGCTGTTCCCTGCTCCCTAGTTTCCCATCCCCACTCTCTCAATCCCCTCATGTTCTCACAATTTCTTTCCAAAAGAAACAAAGAGAAAGTTATACATTTACACAGTGCAGTCACAAATATGACCCATTTTATTTATTATGTGACTAGATTTTGCCCACAGAAAAATTTAAAAACCAGCAAAGTTTGACTTGGGCAGTCTGCCATCTTCCTTTTCAGTACCCCTTTTCTTCTCCTTTTCCTCTCCCTTTCCTCAAGTGCTTATCTTCTCTCCCATTTCAGTTAGTCAGTCAACAAGCATTTATTAAACACTTATTATGTGCCAGGAACTGTGCTAAATACTGGTGATACAAAGAAAGAAGAGAAAGAGGGCAAGGAAGAGGGAGAAGAGAAATAACCTCTTATCTCAAGGATCTCATAGTCTAATGGGGGAGACAATATGCAAGCAACTATGAACAAAAAAGATATTGTTCATTGTTCAGTCATTCAAATGTGACTTTTCATGACTTTATTTGAGGTTTTCTTGGCAAAGATACTGTAGTGATTTGCCATTTCCTTCCCCAGCTCATTTTACAGATGAGGAAATTGGAACAGAATTAAGTGACTTGTTTAGGGTCACATGGCTATTTGAACTCAGGAAAATAAAACTCTATCCATTGTTCTACCTAGCTACCCCAAACAAGATATACTTAGGATCAACTGGCGATAGTCGACCGATTATTAATATTGCTTTCAGGAAACTCACAACTGTGGCAGTAATGTCAGTTAATGATGGCTAAAGACCTTCTCTAGAACTTCTTTTGAAAGCTGAAAGCTTGGCAAGCTATTCAAGAAATATAAGGAATGGGAGGATTTAAGGCCTTGCCCCAGGCAATGAAAGAGATAATTCATAGTAAAATAGATCTGGCTGGCATGCTCAACTCATACCATATAGGTGACTAGCTAGTCCAATTATAGTCTCCCCAATACGGTGCTTGTTTTGAGATTCAATGGGATTTCATTGGTTCAAAAATTATATTCCAGTACATTTTATTTGAAGTGTCTTTCTGAAATTTGTTGGTTCATTTGAAGCATCTGACAGTCTGTCACTAGATGGTGCAATTCCAACAGTGTCTTTTTGGAACTTATACAGATTTTTGTATTTGAAAATGACTAGGAACCTTGAGGAACTGTCTCCATAACAAGCTTTCCTAATGTTTTTCACTTCAGGGGTGTTCCAGGTTCTCAGTGCAAAGGACAAAGAATATATTCAGCTCAATATAAATGAGGTATGATTATAGCCAAAATGTTTTCTTGTCCTGTTTTCCTTTATCTTTTTTTGTTCTTCTTCATATTGTCTATGATCCTCCTGTCCATTCCCATTATAATTTCTCAGAGTTCTATCACTTGCTTATTCTTTCACACCCGAGGCCCAAAAAACAAACTGTTCAAAGCTACCCTGTGAAACATAGAGTAAATCAAGGAACTTTACTTCCTTATTTCAAGCAACCTAGTGATGAAAACAAATTGAGGGCAGTCCCTTAACTGGCAGAAAAGTTGAAGTAAAATACAAGTTTTTCTAATTCCGTGTTTTTCCTTTTATTCTCAGTTCATCAGTTTGGCGATGAATATTTGAAGCTGTCCCCTGTTTTGGATGTGAGCTCTCACTACTTCATACCCTTTAGTACAAGAACCAAAAATTTTTTCCTAGATGATGTCCATATATCTAAGAATTGTGAATGAAGGTCCCTCTTTAATAATCCCATGTCCCTACCTAATGAATCTTCTTAGCATGATCAAAAATTAATGCCATAGGCTCAATTGTTTCTTTCCCAGAAATGAAGCATTATCAAATGTAAATCTGTGGTGATACAGGGAGGCAACTTGCCTACAGAGTAAGTCATCTCTAGTAATAATATGCAATTTATTAAGGATGACTAAGAGTTCCAACTCAGATAACCCTTGACATTACAAAATCCTTAATTATTTTCTCTGTTCCCACCAACCCAGACACTTTGTCATTATTCATAAGTGATTGAAGATCATATGACAATGTTTCTATAGATGTATGTGTACTCATAATTAAGCATACCCTTGTAAATGTGTTTCCTTCATGAGATTAAATATTAGGGTAATTTAAACTGTCTATTTCTCATATCACAAAATCAAATTATAGTAGATGTGTATTCTATATCTTATATCGCTAACTCTGGAGACACAAAGATTGAGTCCAATTTTCAGAGTTTCTAAATAATAATTCAGTAAGCTCTATGGGTTCTTTTGTCTCTATTTTGAGAACATTTGATTTTGACTTTCCACTAGGGAGTTTTAGTTCCTCCTAAAGTCCCAGGCTAATAGGCACTAATCCATAGAACAGGTTTACTCAAAGGCATACAAAACAAAAAAAGTATTTGTATCTAGTTCATATTTTTTCCTTTCTCCCCAGTCCCTAAAAATTCAAACCTCCAACTATTCTAGTCCCTCCCTCATGTATTGTTATTGAAGCCCCTTCTACCAGTTGCCCTCTTCCAACCAACTTCCCTTCTTCTCTCTGGGATATGTGCTTCCTTATTAAGGCTTCTATTGACTTTATCCTAATTCCACGTCACATCTTCCATTTTTTTGTTTTCCAGGCTTAGAGAGTGTCTCCTACATAGTCCCATAAACAACCTAAATCTTACAGCTCCCAGCCTGCCCCAGTAATTCATCCAGCACTCATTACGTAGCTATTGCCTTTGCTAGTACCTTGATCTAGTGCACATATGAAGTGGACAGAGACCTAGCATCTCTGGTATGAGGGTTTGCTGAGCCCTTTTCAAGGCTGTTCATCTACCTTTCACCCAACTCTCATCTGTGTCTCCAAGAAGGTGTAGCATACATAGTGGTCATACCCTAATAAAACCATCTCTGCAGAAGGGTTAACCAAGGTTAAGAATAACCAAACCTCAGACCTGTCAGTGAATTGGGGGAAGATGTCTTTTCCCAGTGAATGAATGAGTAGATGAAAACAGTTTCTTCCAGCTGCCATGAAGACAGCTCAAGCAGATACTGTAGAGTGCTTAGAACTTAGAAATCAAAAACACCAAGGTCACCCAGTGCATTCTGGGACATTGCCAATTGTTTTGGCTTTTGTGTTGCCACTGGACTTCAAGGATACTGGAAGAGTTAGGCTGGTGACTTTGTATGATTCTGCCTCCCTTAAACCAATTCATGCACAGGTCAAGAAATCACCCATGATATCACTGGACCTCTTCTAAAATGAAGGACAAATAACATCTTGATCTAGACACTTTGTTTATCTTATTATAACTTTTCTACCCAGAAACTCCTGCTCAGAATTCTTTATGAATGTGACCCCTAGAAACAATGAAAGGATAGGTATCATTTTTGATGAAACTTCAAACCAAAGATGTGGGCTGCTAATTAAAGATACTGGAACACAGATTTCTTCTTGGTGATATTTCTAACCCACCATCTCTTTCCTTAACCACTAAGCCATATATTATATGACTCATCCCTCTCCCCGAGATTAGCAGCCACAAACCACCTTGGATCCAGGAAGGGAGTAAGTAGATATAATAAGGACAGTTTAAGGCTAAGGCTCTCAGATAGAGCTGGGAACAAGCATCCAGACTATGCAGTCACTTTATCCAGTGCTCACAACTCTTCAACCTTCCCCAACACCCAACTTCATGGGCATTTAAGAGAAACAATGCTATGACTATGACAATATTGTTTTTTTTCCTTATTAGAAAAAATGAAATTTCTGAAATCCTTATAGAACTGGTTACAAATACATTGTATTAATTTCTTCATTCTTCAAGTGACAGGATATACATTTAATTGTTATTCTTGTTGTTTTGGAGATTGTAATTGAGATTAAGTGACTTGCCAGGCTCATATATTAAGTATCTAAGTCCCATTTGAACTCAAGCTCTCCTGATTTTGGTACTTTAAGATAGGATTGAGATTAAGTGACTTGCCAGGCTCATATATTAAGTATCTAAGTCCCAT
Organism: Antechinus flavipes; assembly: GCF_016432865.1. Classification (NCBI taxonomy): domain Eukaryota; kingdom Metazoa; phylum Chordata; class Mammalia; order Dasyuromorphia; family Dasyuridae; genus Antechinus; species Antechinus flavipes. Next base: position 103,613,723 of record NC_067401.1, read on the forward strand.
TTGAACTCAAGCTCTCCTGATTTTGGTACTTTAAGATAGGATATAAATTTAAAAGAACCAAATTTTATTAGGTCCTTTATAGGAGGAACAGTGTTATGTAGAAGAAAAGGCACTAAGTTTAGAGTAAGAAGGAGCTGGGTTCAATTCCTGTCTTAGACACATTAATGATAAGACTCTAGATAAGTCATTCAACTGTTCTGTGTTTGAATTTTCTCATCCATGAAGGTTGAAGTAGATAAACCTTTCCAGCTCTAAATTTATGGCCTTTGTTAGAGCACTATATTTAAATTATGAAGCCAGAACCAAGAAATATCCTGGGACTAAAGTCCTTAAAGTTGACTCACAGCCTAAATTTTCTGTCCCAATGCTGACATCCAGAGGCTGAGGATGGTTTTTCATCTATAGCAATAAAGATGGAATGTATTTACTTGCCACAGTATAACATCCTATATGTTAGTATATGGAACCTAAAGATATACATTCTCTGATACTTTTAAATAACAAGTGAAATATTATGCTATCCTAGTGCTTTTCATTGCATCATATGAACATGGGATACAAACACACACACATATACACTTGTATGTATATATGTATGTTTATGAATGTATATTGCATCAAATTTTGAATGTATCTTCCCAGAGAGAATATAACATTAGAAAAGAAAAGGGCAAATTACTCCAGCATTTTTGCTAAGAAAACCCCACAGACAGTATTAGCATGATAAATCCCTGGGGTCAAAAAGAGTTGGACACAATTCAATGACTGAACAATAGTAGCATATAAAGACGTTGAGAGCCAGGACTATTCAATTTATATAATCATTTCACTTACACGCTGTACAACTATATCTAATCTCTATTATTATAACCTTCCTACAAATGATTTTGAACTAAGAGAGTTTTCCTATAAGGCTAGAATTCATTCCCAGGCATTATTACAATACAGTCTAAGCAAGCACACTATTGTACTCTTGGGGAGTGCAAAAGAACTATTAATTTTTTCATACATCTATCCATTAAAATTCTATTAAGTACTTACTCTGTACAGAGCCCCAGAGAATGTGGTATAGGAGATAATACAAAAGAAGGGAATGACAATCTTGTAGAGGCACATGAGAAATACAAATATGAAAAGACTAACAATCCATCTCAAAACAGTAGATAATTTTCACCATAATATATTCTAAACTACCCACCAAAGTACAGAAGGACTATGTATCAAAGAAATATTCGGAGGGGAATGTGTTATGCATATCTTTTTCTCTTCTACCAATTCAACGGAGGAAGGGAAGTCTCAGGCAATAGTAAAAGAATGACTAGGAAGGACTCCAGAAATTGAAGCCCTAACTATAACATGGATACCTATGCTGAAAAAGCATTTTCAGATCAATCAATTGTTTTATATATGTTATCTAATGTGATCCTCTCCACCTTGTAGGGTAAGTGCTCTTATCATCATTCCCCTATTGGAGATTCTGAGAAATAGTGACTTGCCCAGGTGACTCTGCACATGTGGTCAGAAAGGATCTAAAGCAGAATTTCAAACCATGGCTCCCTAGATCCAAGTCCAATAGTATTCATATGCCTCACAATGAGATAGATAATCTTTAGGATCAGACCTGGGTCTTAATGGAAGTGATGAAAAGGAGTTGATGAAGAAGTGAGGGGACATCATGTGAATGGTGAGCTTAAAAGCACAGAGATGAGAGTGAGCAAACTGTTTGCATGAAAGTAAGAAATCTAGTTTGACTGAAATGAATCATGCCTTGCTAAAGAAAATCACAGAATCACAAAATCTCAAAGTTGGAAGGCATCTGAGGAATCATACCTGGGAAGTAAGTGCTATTGTTTTTGTTTTTATAAATGAAGAAACTGAGGCAGAGATTGTACAAGTTAACGGACTTGTTCAAGGTCACACTGGAGTCAGACACCTACTTAACTTAACCCTATTTGCCTCAGTTTTCTTATCTGTAAACAGAACTGGAAAAGAAAATGGCAAACCACTCCAGTATTTTTGCCAAGAAAACCCCAAATGGGACCACACAAAGAATTGGACACAATTGTAAGACAACTAAAAAAAAAAATAATATCTCCCTTGCTCTATTTATTATACCACCCAGATGTCTAGGTCCAGTACTGGATAATAACATTCCTGACAAATGATCATCAGGCCTTTGCTAATAATCTTTAGTGAGGAGGAACCCACTAATTTCAAAGGAACTCCATTCCACTTTTAGACAGCTCTTATCACTGTATATCAAAGTTTATCATTTAAGAAAGCCTAAATCTGCCTTATTGCAACTTTCGATCCTTTGCTTATAGTTCTGGGGCCAAAGAGAACAAATATAATAACCTCTCTTGCATATGACAGTCCTTCAGATACTTAAAGACAGCAATCATGCTTCCCTCAAAGTCTTCTCTTCTCAGACTGAGCCCTGCCAGGGTTTACATAGGATAGGCTTTTTGCCATTCTGAAACCTTTCCTCAGGATGCTCTCCAACGTATCAATTCCTTCCTAAAATGTCACTCCCATAACTGAACAGAAAATCTAGTTATACTCTGAGGAGGAAAACTAGGGTTTTAAAGTGGATCTCTGGGAAAAGACTGAGGATGAAGATAAAGATTTAGATCATTAGCAGAAAGGTGATAATTAAGCCTATGAGAGTAAATGAAATCACCAAGGAGAAGGAAAGAGAAGAGAGGAGAGGAGAGGAGGGGAAGAGAGAAGAGAGGGAAAAGGAGCAGAAGGTGGAAAGGGGAGAAGGAGAGAAGAGAAAAACATGAGGGTAGAGGGAAAGGACAGGGAAGGAGGGAAGGGAATAAGGAAGAAAAAGAGAAAGAAAAGGGAGGTGAGAGAAGATGAAGGAAGAGGAGGGTGAAAGGAATGAAAAGGAATGGCAAAGCGAGGGAAGAAAAAGGAAAGGGGAAGGAGAAGGGAATATATCTTTAAGCACATAGTATGGTATAGTAGGAATAAAATCCCTAGTTCTTAAATCAGAAGATTTGAGTTCAGTTCTTGCCTCTGGCACTACTTTTGTGATCTTAGATAAGTCATTTAACTTCTCTGAGCCTGTTTCCTCATCTCTAAAATAAGGAGGAGCTCCAATTCTAGTAAAATATGTAAACACTAACAAGGGAACAATGGAAAAGGTACAGGAGAAGAAATGCAGGAAAATGCAATATCAAGAGGATGAAGTCCAGAAAAAAGTCAAGATAATTTCTGATAAGAAGCTCACTAGTGACTTAGAGAGAGCTGTTACAGTACAAAGAAGCTGATAGAAGCTGCTTTGCAAAGGCTGAAATTTAAGTGAGTGGCAAGGAAATGAGACAGAGTATGGACTGCACTGTCTAAAAGTTTAGCCATGAAATGTAAGGATAGAATGATTATAGAAAAATGGAATATTAACCGATTCATATCTCAAGAAACATTGACCAAGGTGCCATGATTTAAACAAATATTTACCTATCAGATGGAGATAATGCCAAGGGAATATGTGGTTTAGCCATGGGGAGCCAATTCTGCCCTTCATAATCCCTTGAGCCATGTATCTTTCTCAGGTTGCTGAAGAATCCTAAGATCTCACAGGCTTATGTTTATTGGCCAATTCTGATTTTACTTCCTTGTCTCTATAGAGCTTTGTCTTGTAGATAGACATGCTGCCAGAGTGGCAGATGCCAGAGAAGGGCTTAGCTTGAGCATGTGATCCAGAGGCTTTATGTGGTTCCAAGCCCTGTGTCAGCTCAACAGGGGGGCTGAGGGCTTGATTACTGGAGAAAACAAAGCTGCCTTCTGCCTGAGAGCTGATCTCTGTGAGCTGGAGCTGAGAGCCACTGGCAAAGGACAGTGTGAAGGCTGTTGGCAGCTTCACTCTCTAGGCGGCTGTGAATAAACAGACAAAGTAAGCTTGCTACTGATATCTGTCTGGATCCTTTCCTCAACTTCAGAATTCCTCTCTAAAACAAAACAGTGATAAACAAAACAAAACAAACCCCCAAAACATGATAAAATAGGCTAAAAATCCTAGTAATGGATCCAAAAGTCTTACTTATGGTGGAAAAGAATAACTTACCTGGCCAGAAAAAGGCCCTTCCCAATCAGTAAACACATATAGCAAAAATGGGGAGTTTACAGTGAAAAGAAGCTCTGCTCAGAAGTAAGTGTTGGTTCTGCCACTACCAGAATTGTACCCAAGGAATAAGCCACTTCATTTCTCAAAGTGTAAGTCATCCTTTCTGTAAAAAAGAAGCATCTGGACATATTAGCTCTCAGGGCCCTTCCAATCCAAAATTCTATGCATTTCTGTCTAACCCTCCACAGCAGGAAGCCAGTCCTGGCTCAGCCTAAAATCAGTGAGTTCACGTTCAGCCAGTTCAAAGCTTAAACCTGGGGGATTAGTTTGTGGCAACCCTAACTGGTCCAGATGGTCCCTGGGAAACCAACTAATTCCTTGGCTAAGATCAAGATTTCTCGAGGATTGCACCAGAAAGATTAGAATCTCATCTGGGTGATGTCTGCACCTGATCTAGTTTCTAGGAATGCTTTGTCCAAAGGGAAAATCTGGGGTCAGGATAGAAAATGCAAGATAGCCCAGAACCAGATTAATCTTCTGGTTTGTGGGTGAGCTTGGGGAAGGATGGGTAATGGGTCACTCTCCAGACATATGCTTTATAGTATTTGGCACTTTGTCAGTTATTGCTCAACATTCTGCTACAGAGGACATGCCTTTCAGATATCATAATTTTAGACATATAGAAGAGTTCTTACTAAGCCAACATGTACTGTGGTAAAAGTCCTTGATGGAAAACAGGTGCATGGCTTGTCTTTTGAACAAAAAAGTTGTACAACAATTCACAGACATATATGGAATTTAGTCAATGGGGGAAAAAAAGAATTATAATGACAATCTCAAAGCAACATTCTAGTAACAGAAATCTGGAAAAGGCAGAAAAATTGTTAGGGTTACCTCAGGAGCATTTTCACCATATTTGCCAATGGGTACTATTTATTTCTTATTTAAAAATTTAGAATTTTTTTTTTAAAAACCATACAGCATTACATATTGTACATAGCTGACATTTCTTTTGAACATACTAGGTCACTAGATATAGAGAAATGGAATTTTCTTAGTAGAAGTCAAAAAGGTATATCTGAACTCCAGTATTTGGTGGTGTAGCTATGATCAAAGAATTTCAAGTTGGAAAATATTTTATCCAGTCTTTTTAGTTAAAAGAATAAGAGTTGGAAGCAAGTTTAGAGATCCTAATGTGCACTGGAAAAAATCCTAGAGATGGAGTCAGAGGTCTTGTGTTTATATCTTCCACTTATTCATCATATGAGTATAACATTGGACTAATCATAAACTCTCTTAGCCTCAATTTCTGATTGCTAAAATGAAAGAGACAGATTAGATGACTTCTAAAAATTACCTTAGGCTCTACAATCACTGATCTAACCCTATCTGAACTACTTGTAATAAGAGTTCTTAGCTTAGGATCCATGAATTTATTTTTTAAAACTATTTTAATAATTGCAATTTTAACAATTTCAATATAATTGACTTCCTTTATAGTCCTATGTATTTTATTTTATGCACTTTAAAAGATTTTTAAAATCTTCCCAAGGAATCCATTGTGGATGGTAAAAGATGAAATAACTGAGGAAACAAAAATTTGAACTTCGGAGCATATTGATTTCTTGAACAATGCATAGCAATTGATCAATAATTGAGATCAATTGCCTTCCTTGTCTTTGTCATTGAATCCCAAATACAGTGGAAGACAGACTTTTAAATATTTAGAACAATTAATCAAATAAGTTAATTAAAAGGAAGCATTACAACTTTCGGCAAACTGATTTCTAATTGAAGGCAAAGTTAGGGATTTTTCAAGTTGGGAGGGGAAGAGTAAACAGGTGAAATTCCTCAAAATCACAAAAAAGATGGTCCACTCCTGGCAAGTATCTGTATACAATCAAAGGAACATGGAAATAATAACTGATTGTTCAGTATGGGGACAATTTTCAGATAAGACATAGAATTCCCAATTCCTCTATTTTTGCCCGCCTGCATTTTTGATTTCCTTCACAGGCTAATTGTACACTATTCCAGAGTCCTATTCTTTTTGTACAGCAAAATAATAGTTTGGACATGTATACTTATTTTGTATTTAATTTATACTTTAACATATTTAACATGTATTGGTCATCCTGCCATCTAGGGGAGGGGGTGGAGGGAAGAAGGGGAAAAATTGGAATGAAAGGTTTGGCAATTGTCAATGCTGTAAAATTACCCATGCATATAACTTGTAAATAAAAAGCTATTAAAATTAAAAAAAAAAAAAGGTCTAGCTTCTCAGACATATAGTGCTAGATTAAAATAATACAATAAAGTTGTCTCCCAATTCCTACAATTAAAGACCAAAGTAGAGTTAGACACATAACTGAATAGAAAGGGAATCTGAACTAACTTTAGAATTGAGTCACAAGATAGTTGTATGGCTCCCTTGATTCTCACGATTACCATTTGCTGTTCTAATCCTTCACTATTATATAAAATAGTTCTCTATAATAATCTCTTGGTTCTACTAAATGACCTCCTATGATGGTTACCAAGTGCCTTCTACGGCAAATTTTTTTCCCCACAGCTCAAGTTAGTAAATTTGCTTGTTTGCTTTTTCTTATACATAAATGAAATTCACTTTCTGAAAATTCTGCTCAGTTCTCCTTACTTTGTACTCTGGGACCAAACAGGATGATTCTAGCTCTTCTTCCACGTGAAAGCCTTTCAAAAACTTGAAAACAATTATACTTTCCACCTCATCTTGTCCTACTTTCCCCCCACTTCGTCCCCACCCCAACACAACTACATTTCCTCCCAGACCTAATATTCTAGGTTCTCTCAATCATGCTGGGTATGGCATAGTCTACATTTCCTGTATCATTTTGGCTATCTTTCTCCTACTTTTTCCAACTTCTCAATGTCTTTCCAAAATGGGATGCCCAGAATAGAACAAAATACCCCAGATATGGCTTGATAAGGCAGAGTATAGTAATGTTCTTCCTTCTGATATTCCAAATATAAGACATCTGCACATTCATTGAAATATCATGTCAGCTTTACTCAAACAATCATGTCTAATTGTTGACTTATAGCAATTTCATCCATCTTGGTCTTTCAAAAATACTGAATTTTCATTTATTTGGTTAACACTACCTCACAACTTCATATTCTTTTCAATTCAACAAATGTTTATCAAGTACTTCCTATATTCCAGTCTGTGCTAGGTTCTGGAATACCAAGATGAAGATAAGAGGTACCTTGTCTTGAGTCAGTCAGTTAATTAACATTTATTAAGTGCCTACTATGTTCCAGGCACTATAGTAAGCATTAAAGATGCAAAGAATGGCCAAAAAAAATCAAACAAAAATCAAACAGTCCTCTCCCCAGGAAGTTTTACAATCTAATGGGAAAGACCACATGCAAACAATTATGTACAAACAAGATATATATGGGATAAATTGGAAGTATTTTCAGAGAAAAGGCACTAAGATTAAGGAGGATCCAGAAATGTTTCTTGTAGAAAGTAGTATTTTACCTGAGATTTAAAGAATTTCAGAGAAGCTAGGATGAAGAGATGAAGGAGGGGAGAGACAGATAGACAGACAAAGAGACACAGAGAGAAAGAAAGACAGAGATAGAGACAGAGAAATAGACAGAGAAGAAGAAGAAGAAGAAGGAGAAGGAGAAGGAGAAGGAGAAGGAGAAGGAGAAGGAGGAGAAAGAGAAGGAGAAAAAGAAGGAGAAGGAGAAAAAGAAAGAGAAGGAGAACAAGAAAGGAGTGGGGGGAGGGGGGAAGGAGGAGTAGAGATAGACAGACACAGAGAGAATACCAGGTGTGGAAGATAAGTAGTGAAAATACTTGAATGTTAGGTGCAAGGAAAAGCAGAAAGGCCAGGGTCATTGGATCACAATACATGGAAAGGAATAAAAAAGTAAGAACAATGGAAAGGTAGGAAGGAGTTGGGTTTGTTATTGTTATTGAGTCATTTTTAACTCTTTATGTGACTTCATTTGGGGGTTTTTGCCATTTCCTTCTCCAGCCCATCTTACAAATGAGGAAATTAAGGTCACTGGCTAGTAAGTGTCTGAAGCAAGTTCTTCTGACTGCAGAGGCAGTGCTCTATTCACTGTATCACCTAGCTGCCCCTTCTAAAAGTTTTAAATGCCAAACACAAGAGTTTACATTTTCTCTCAGAAGCCCTGGAGAGCCCCTGAAGCTTCTTGAGTAGATCAAAAAATGATCTTTGAAAATGATCAAAACCATGCTTTAAGAATGACAATTGGTAGTTGTGTGGAGGATAGATTGAAGAAGGAAGAGGATGGATCTAGGAAGGATAATTGGCAATTATGAGGTAATTAGGGCCTAAATTAGAGATGTTGTAGTGTAGATGGAAAGAAGAGAAGGGATTTCACAGATGTTGAGAAGGTAAAATACATAAGACATCACTTGATTGAAGGTGATGGGTGAGTGGGAGTCAAATGCTAATCTGGACTTCTAGAAGAATGATGCTGCTTTCTATAAAAACAGAGGGAATTGGGAGAAGAGGTCAGTTGAGGTAGAAAGTTTAGTTTTAGCTTACTTTTAGACATATTGATTCTGAGATGTCTGGGAGATATTCATGTGGAAACTTGGTACTGGAACTCATGAGAAAGAAAGTGCTAGGAGGCAGTTAGGTGGTGCCTTAGTGGATAGAGTGCTAGTTCTAGTGTTAGGAAGACTCATCTTTTTTAATTCAAATCTGGTCTCAGACACATGCTAGTTCTGTGACCCTGGGCAAGTCATCTAAGCTTGTTTGTCTCGGTTTCCTCATCTGTAATATGATCTGAAGAGAAAAATTGTAAACCACTTCAATATCTTTGCCAAGAAAACCCCAAGCAAGGTCACAAAGAGTCAGACCTAACTAAAATGACTGAACAAAAACAAATCAAAAAATAAACAAACAACATGGTGGCAAGAAAGAGTGCTGATGAAATTACTAAGAAAGTATAAGAGAACAAAGAAAAGGCAACAGGCAGAGTCCAGAATTATACATATAGAAGAGGAAATAGTGATAAAAGGAATAATTTTTGAAGAATTGAAGTTGAGGATCATTCAGATGGCAACACAACAATGAGAAGATATATTGAGAGTGAACAATATTTTATAAACAACGAATTATTCAGAAGAAACAGTGTAAAGTTTGCTACCAAGAGAATGTATGATTAAAAAAAAAAAAGGTTTGGACTGGTCATATTGTTGGAGCAAGGGGAATATCTATATTCTTCATTGGTATCCTTATGATGTGAAGAAATCTCAAGGAAAGATCCAGCATGATGGGCAGATCCCTTGTGGCAAACTTATAGGGTAACCTGAAGGAAAATTGCATGTGGTGAGTTTATTGTTGTTAGTCCTTCATTCCCTATTTTTTCATTTTTTTTTGGTTTTGCTTGACTAATTCTTGATGTTTCATCAAAACATTCATTTCCATTTTGTTCAGTTCTGATTTTTTAAAAGATTTTTTGACATTTTATTTTTTTTTATTATTATAACTTTTTATTGACAGAACATATGCATGGGTAATTTTTTACAACACTATCCCTTGCACTCACTTCTGTTCTTACTTTTCCCTTTCCTACCTCCAACCCATCCCCTAGATGGCAGGCAGTCTTATGTTAAATATGTTATAGTACATGCTAGATACAATATATGTGTGCAGAAGCAAACAGTTCTCTTGTTGCACAAGAAGAATTGGATTCAGAAGGTAAAAAATAACCTGGGAAGAAAAAAAAATGCAAGTAGTCCACATTCATTTCCCAGTGTTCCTTCTCTGGGTGTAGCTGATTCTGTCCGTCATTGATCAATTGGATCAGTTCTAATTTTTAATGAATTATTTTCTTCATTTACCTTTTTATTTCTTTTTGTAATTGTCCAATTGAGTTTTTAAATGAATTGTTTTGTTCTATGGAATTTTTTTCCATTTCACAAATTTTTTAAAGAAGTTATTTTCTTTTTCCAATTCACACATTCTGTTTTCCTGGGTGTTCTTTACCTTTTCCATTTTATATTTCAGGGAGTTGTTTTCTTTTTACACTTTATCAAATCTTTCTTTTAATGAGTCATATACCTTTTCTAGAACCTCTTGCAGAGTTTTCCTCTTCTTACCCCATTTTTCTTTTAGTTTTCTTTTAAGATCCTTTTAAATTTCTTCTAGGAGAGCCTTGTGTGGTAGGGACCAAGTTATATCACCCTTTGGGGCTTCATCTGGAGACAATCTGCTTTTAGTCTCCTCAGGGTTTGAAATCTGTTCTCTTTCACTATAGAAACTGTCTATAATTAGAGCTCACTTTTTGTTTTTACTGTTTTAAAAAATAATTGGGATCTGCTTTTAGAGCAAGGAGGTTCCAAGCTTCCTCTACAGACCAGGAAGTGACAGTAGCTGCGTGGGATCAGCGGCGCTGGGATCGTGCTAAGTCACTCCTGGTGCTGATTGGACATGGCCAGGTCCTGTGAGACTCTGGCTCTTTGGGGTTCACTCTTTACCTTTTGCATTTGTGTTGGATGTTTATAACTTCTCTACTGATCTACTCATTTGCAACCAGATAGAGTAGCCAACACTGTGGTAGAGTCCTCCCTGTAGATTCTCCATTATGCAGAGACTAGAGACCCTACCCCTCCCTCCCCCACCTCCCCTCTGCTCAGCATATGCTGGCCTCTGTGTCTATGCCTGGCCTAACCTTGTGCCCACGCCCGATCAAAACAAACCTTTTCTGGAGATTTTTGAAATTATCTTCTGCTGGTAATTTTCTTCATTCCCAATATTCATGAATTCTGTAAGTCTAGCACTATTTTAGAGACTGAATTTTGTATTTAGTGTGAGAGTAGTAGGAGAGCTCAGATAGAAGCATGTGTTCTCTTTGCCATCTTGGCTCCACCTCTAGTCCTTCATTCTCAAAGAGGATCATAAACTCAGGAATGTAATGCCATGACATGCAAGTGACTTGGAGTTTTGCAAGGTCACCTGCTTCACTTTCTCCTCCAGAGCCATCTGGGTCCAGTGGCCAGATATAGAACAAAATGATTGGAAATGGCTCTAGCTGCAATGGGAGACATTGGATTTTTTAAGCCAAGGTCTTTAACAGGTCTCAGTTTGTTTTAGACCCAAGGTGGGCAGGCATAGTAAAACTGAAATCTGTATCATTGGAGTGAATGCACATATTGGAAAGTCCACAGATGCACGAGAGTATTGGTATATTGGAACATACTTGTGCTACATTCGCATTTCAAGTAAATCCTAAACTTTTTTCCAACTCATTGAAGTTGCAATTAGCCCTAAAGTCTCCCTCAGCTCTTTTGACACTCACTAGGGTCACAATGACAGTGGACGGGGATGATAGTCATCATTGAAAATATACAGGTGTACCTTATTTTATACAACACAAACATTTCTTGCACTTTGGATGAACTATATCTTTGGAAAAGAAGAGGCCTAAGGGGGAAAAAAAATTATCTAAATGAACTCTTATTTTCTAATATAAATTATTGTTATAATAGAATTTTCATTATCTCCTTTGTCAATATCTCTGAGAAAGATACAACCATTTTCTGTTCCAAAGTTAATCCTTATACTTTTGTCCTTGTACATCTTCTTCCATATCCCTGAGAAGTCTAATCCCGTGATAATTTTCTTCTAATCTATGTCATCTTCATTTGCTTCTTACTCACTGGTTCCTTATCTGTGGCCTAAAATCAAGCTCATATTGTTTTATCCTTTAAACATCTTTCTTTTGACCCTACCACTATCTAAAAATAATAATTGTATTTGTCTTCTCCCAATCATAGTCAAACTCATAGGAAAGAAATGTTATCTACATGTAATTTAATGACTTTCATTGTGTAGATAGGAAGATTGATAAAAGGGATAGAAAAATTAATGCAAGGAAAACTGATAAGAGCAGCTTGAGAAAAAATCTGAGATGAAATGATGAGAAGACAGACTGTTCTGAAGCATAGACAGATAACTACTCCTCAGAGAAATGTACTGAGAGAACCTATTTGAAGGCAGAGCAATAACCGATGTACCCATGACTATAAGACATTGTGCACCATCTGATCATCTGTCTGTGATTGTTCTCAGAATTTTGAAAGTTAGAATGAAGAAATTTTAAAATAACTAGTTGGAGATTATGAGAAGATTATTTAACTATTACTGGGATCATGCCTGACAGAAAGGCAGATCTGAATTTCACACCATAAGTTAAAGATAGGTCACTGCTTATGAATTTCTCTCTGATTTGACACAACAAAGTCATTTCATGACTGTTTTAAAAAATAATTGGGATCTGCTTTTAGAGCAAGGAGGTTCCAAGCTTCCTCTACAGACCAGGAAGTGACAGTAGCTGCGTGGGATCAGCGGCGCTGGGATCGTGCTAAGTCACTCCTGGTGCTGATTGGACATGGCCAGGTCCTGTGAGACTCTGGCTCTTTGGGGTTCACTCTTTACCTTTTGCATTTGTGTTGGATGTTTATAACTTCTCTACTGATCTACTCATTTGCAACCAGATAGAGTAGCCAACACTGTGGTAGAGTCCTCCCTGTAGATTCTCCATTATGCAGAGACTAGAGACCCTACCCCTCCCTCCCCCACCTCCCCTCTGCTAAGCATATGCTGGCCTCTGTGTCTATGCCTGGCCTAACAGAAAGGCAGATCTGAATTTCACACCATAAGTTAAAGATAGGTCACTGCTTATGAATTTCTCTCTGATTTGACACAACAAAGTCATTTCATGACTGTTTTAAAAAATAATTGGGATCTGCTTTTAGAGCAAGGAGGTTCCAAGCTTCCTCTACAGACCAGGAAGTGACAGTAGCTGCGTGGGATCAGCGGCGCTGGGATCGTGCTAAGTCACTCCTGGTGCTGATTGGACATGGCCAGGTCCTGTGAGACTCTGGCTCTTTGGGGTTCACTCTTTACCTTTTGCATTTGTGTTGGATGTTGGAAGATAAAGAGGGGAGAAAAAGATAAGATAATGAAAAAGAGAAAGAAGGAGCAAGGAATATGAGGAGGAGAAAAGGAAGCATGAGAAGAAGGAGAAAGAAAAGGGAAAGATAGAAAGATGAAGGAAGACAAAGAAAAGGAGAAAGGATGGGGAAGAGGAGAATGAAAAGGAGGAGAAGAAGGGTGGATAAAAAGAAAAAGGGAGTGAAAGTGGTACATTTTGGGTTTTTTCCCTCTCTTGTGTTTTTTTTTTTCCCCTTTTGATCTTTTTTTTTTTATTATTATTTTTGGTACAATAATGAATATGGAAATAAGTTTAGAAGAATTGAATATGTTTAACTCATATCAGATTGTTGCTGTTTGGAGGAGGGGAAAGAAGAGGGGGAAAAAATTGGAACACAAAATTTTGCAAAGCTGCATGTTAAGAGCTATGTCTGTATTTATTTGGAAAAATAAAATACTATTACAAAGAAAGTGGTACATTGTGTCATATATAGTATCTGGGCTACATATCTTTTTTCCCCCCTCCATTACCTTACCTTCCACTCACTTCTCAGTCTCTTTCAATTTTGCTTCTGCCATTACTTGACCAAGTGCTTCCTTCAAGGTTAATAATTATCTATTGAATATCAAATCCAACAATATTTTCTCAGTCCTCATCTTCCTAAATATATTGGAAACTTCTTCCTCTTTCTCTGCCTTTTTCTTGACTCTACTTATCTGAGTGCTCCTCCTTCTACATTGTTCATGTTCTGTTCTCTATATAGGGCTACTCCAAACCTTCTTTTCTTCCCAGTCATCTTGGATTTTAGACATATTAGGCATGTTAGACATGTTGAATTTGAGATATCAGCGGAAAATAATATAAGAGACATGGGCCACAGTTTTCAAACATCATTTAATCTGACTTCCTCATTTTGCAGATAAGAAAATTGAGGTCCATAGAAATTAATAAGAAGACACTTACTTGCCTAAGATCATCCAAAGAGTAAGTGGAAGAGCCAAGATTTAAACTAAAATTTGAGTACTGCTTCCAAAGTCAACATCATCTCCATTGCATGTGCTATTAGACATATGGAACTTGAATTTTGGTGAGAATTAGTGGCTGAAGGGATAGATTCAGTAGTGATTAGTATAAATAAACTCTGAAAAAGAATGTTTTCTTTGAGACAGTAAGTAGGGTGATGAGCAGAGAGAAGGTCAAGGGATATTTAGAAACAAGGAATACCAAGGAGAAAGAATCAGTAAAGGGAGAGTTGTGAAAAAGAGACAGAGAGTACCAAACTAGTACATTATCAAATAAGTTTAGTAAGGAATGAAAATGTCCTTTAATGTTGAAAAATGAAAAAGATGAGGACAGTTTTAAAAACATATTTAGGAAAAAGGACATTAGGGAACTTTGAAATTAAAGTTGAAGTGAAAGGAAGGAACAAAAGTAATATTTTAAGGGATAAAGGAAGAGATGGATCATAAGAGGATTGGAAGCAACGAAAGTTGTTTAACAATACAGTAATATTAACAAAACAGTAATATTTTTTCAATAGGAGATGGAAGGGGGAATAAGTTCAGGTGAAAGTTCTGCTTTTCTATTTTAAAAATACATAAGATTTAAGCATATTTAATGGCAGGTTGGAAGAATTCTGTTGAGAAGGAGTGATTGAATGGTCTAAAATGGGGAAGGAGGTATGTGTAGTATTCTTGTTGATTTTCTTGAGATCTTGGAGCAGCCTTCCATGAAGTGAATGAATCTGTCTCTGAATTCCTTTTGAGTCTGTGTCTGGCCCTTCTAAGTCTCTCTCTGAGCCCTTTCTGAGTCTGTTTCTGGCTTTGTCTCTGAGCCTCTTTCCCAAGGAGTGCCACCAAGAGCCTGACTGAAGATGGAATGAATCTCTCTCCTTGGCTCCAAAAGCTTGAACTCCTGCCTCCAGACCTTTGTCTTCTTTGGCTCTGACACTGGTTGAGTTTGTCCAAGCTTATATGCTCTCTTATAATTACATTATCATAGGTGTGAATTTTGTAGAACTATGTTAAGTACTAAGTACATGTACTGAACTAGAGAACTATTAAGTATCATGCTAAACTAGATAATCATTGTGTTTATCAATTCTACTGACTTAACTAACACCTTGTAAGAATCCTTGTTTTAAGTACAAGAGTTCTGACCCATAACAGGTACCTTAGGAGATGGAAGTAGTGGATTTGAGAACACAAGGAGTTAATTTTGGAAGGATATCTCTTTCTGTGATATAAGGAAGGAGAAGAAGAAGGATATGGGGAAGGGAAGAAATCTTGAGATGAAGGTGACTGACAAGCAATATCAGACAAGATTTCCACAGTCTAATTTGTCAAACAGAACATGGATTTGGGAGTAGACCATCTGTTGAGTTGGGTGATGCAATGAAATTAGAAAGTTGGAAAAGTTAGGAATGGAGAAAATCTGAAATAGTTGCTATGGAGAATGAGCCTGTGAAAGCATATGAAACAAATGTTAGGATTGTTGAGCACAAAAGAGGCCAAGTTGAAGATAGACAGCATTAATTTACAATTGGCCAAGTCTATGTGGTTCTGCATTTTCTTCCAGCGGGGTTCATTAGCCAGGGAACAGAAGTAAAGAAAGCAGAGAGAAGGAGGAGGAAGAGGGGAAAGATGTAAATCTAGAAGTCATGGTTTACACAGTAAATTCAACAGAAGATAAAAAAAAAGACTAAGGAATTTAAGTTAGATGGCAAGTCAGAAAATACAATGCATAATCTAGACTATTCAGTCCCTATTATTACCTATTTAATGATTTTTACCAAAGATCACACAGCTACTCATTAACAGAGAGGGAACTACAACCTATGTCTACTGACTCCCATGTCAGGGTTCCTTTCACTATCTTATGCTTTCTCTTCCAAACAATCACAGAATAAGAATCTCAGTACTAGAATGGAGCCCTCGTGCCCCATTACCCCAGATTATCTAGTCCACTTTTTATGTAACTATGAATTCCTGTTACAAGATCTTTAGCAAGCAATTGTCTAGTACATGCTTAAAGACCTTTAATGAAGGGAAGTCCATTATCTTCAGTGTGACTCATTCCTTTTATGTTGTTTGCTATCATTGTGGAGTTGTTTCAGTCATGCCCAATTTTCCATGATCCCATCTAGAGTTTCCTTGGCAAAGTAATCAGAATAATTTGTTATTTCCTTCTCTAGCTCATTTTATAGATGAGAAAATGGATATAAGCAGAATTAAATGACTTGCCCAAGGTCACACAGCTAGTAAGTCTGAAAGCAGATTTGAACTCATGAAGAACAGCCTTCAATACTCTATCCACTGTAATGCCTAGGTGCATCTTTTCCATTTTTAAATAGCTCTAATTTTTATGAAATGTTTCCATATATTACACCCTAAATATGATACTGCAACTTCTACACATCACTCCTCATATTCCCCTCTGGAATCAACCCAAATACACTTAATCCCTCCCCTACATACAAGCTCTTCAAATACTTGAACACAGTTATCATATCCCCATCACCATCCAAGTCTTCTCATCTTCAGACTAAATATCCCTAATTACTTCAACCAATTTTCTCATCATCTAAGATCTTAGTTGCCCTTTCCTGGCCACACTCCAGTTCATTTATGTCCTCCCTAAAAAATAATAGCCAAAATGCAACATAGTATGTTAAAGTCAAACCAGGATAGAATATAGAATAACTATTACTTTCCTCATTCTGGACACATTGCTTCTCAAAGTAACTTAAGAAAGTATCAACTTCGGGGATTGTTATATCATGTTGTTGATTCTTACAAAAGCTTACAATAAACTAAAATACCGAAATGTGTTTTTTTCACATAAACTGTTTTCTACCATTTCTGTGATTATTAAGCTAGTCAGTGGAGTTATGTCAAGGTATATCAACCTTAAGAGATATCCTATAGAATTCTCATTGAGCTAAGCCATTTCAAAAATTATAAATGCATTCAGTATCTTTAAAAAGTACAAAAACATGTGAGGAAGGAGCAAAACATATAAAGATTAATCAAATTACATTCCATAAGTATTAATTCTACTTGTTTCCTCCAAAGGATTATTCTTCAAAAGTTTTCTCGTCCTTTGCCAAAATAGTCAACAGAAATGCCAGTATCAGACATGAAGCATTGGAGAAAGGGTTTAGGATAGAGAATGATTTTATAGCATGGTGTTCTGAGGCTCTGATTTCACTGGAAAAGTACTTTTTGTTGTTGTCCAGTTAAAATATTGACTCTGTCCACAGTAAGAACTATGTTCACTATTGGCCTAGACCACCCGGAGTGGGTATTAACTGTTCCAGCATGGTGCATGATGAGACACTCATGGGGGAAGATAAAATTTCCCATTTCCCCTGCCAAAAGGATTTTTAACTTGACACAGACATGTTTAGAAAAAGGAGAAAAAAACAGGGGTAAAAGATATATAGTGAATGTTTGTTAGAAACACAGATTCTGAGAAAGTGATTTGTTCTACAGTACAGATTGGCCCCCTTTCTTAACCAAGTAGAAGACTGAATTCTAAGAAACATCTTTTAGTGATGAGATCTCTTCCTTTGATACTAAAGGAAAAACTGAAGAAACTGCAACTCTTTCTGCCATGACACTGAACCTTCCCAAATGGATCATCCCCTCAATATGGGGCCATGGGGATTGGTGAGTTAGATCACTAGATCTAACTGAAAGCATCTGATTTCACCATTTTCCTGCCATACCATATATCACATATAGACCATGAATGCAGATTAACTCCTTCTCTGTTATATTCCCTTGGAAAGTTACTTGGGCCATAGGGATATTGAGTGAACTGTCCAGAGTTAAAAGGGGCAGCTAGTATCACAGTTATAGAGGAGTAGGGTTGGAATCAGGAAGACTCATCTTCTCAAGTTCAAATTTTGTCATATATTTCCCAACTGTATGACCCTAAGCAAGTCGCTTATCTGTTTGCCTCAGTTTCCTCATCTGTAAAATGAGCTGGAGAAGACAATGGCAAATCACTCCAGTATCTCTGTCAAGAAAACTCCCAGTGAGGTCATGAAGAGTTGGACATGACTGAAATGATTAAACAACAAGAAATGTATTAGAGGTAAGATTTGAACTCAAGTCTTTGCATCTCTTTCTAGAATTAGAACTAGGTTCAGGCAAACAGTGATAGATATAGGGCAGAAAGAAATTGCCTGGAGAGGAAATAGAAAGAATTTTATCATTAAAGACTTTCCCCAATAGCTGACTTTATGCAGGTACATACATGTATTCAAATATATACATTTATATGTTTCCTCCCCTTCATAGACTGATAAGACTCAGATATATCAATAGAAAGGCATAGAAAATATTAAACTTATGCCAGAGAGGTCATTACAATAGGCAATGCAGCCAGAGGTCAGATTACAGGTAGTAGTTCAAAGGCACAAAAGGTTATATCATTTTAGTAGGAAGGCCTTGCTTTGTTACATAGAATGTTTCTTTTTCATATACCTTGGTTGCTAATATAGCACCAATCTTTTTAAGTCTCTAAAGATTTTTTCTTATTTTTTATTGATCCATTTTGTTTTTGTATAATAGCTAACATTTAAATAATAACTTGAGATTTGCAAAGCACTTAACAAATATTATTTCATCTTATCTCCATAAGAATCTTGGGAGGTAGGTGCTATTATTATCCCCATTTTTCAGATAAAGAAACTGAGGCAGACAGATATAAAATGATTTGCTCATTTAGTGAGTGTCTGAGTAAGTGTCTGAGGCTGGATTTGAACTCAGAGCTTCCTGAATTCAGATCTAATGCTATCCACAATATCACCTATTCTCCTTCCTCCCTATCCAGCAAGCATTCCTTCATAACAAATAATAAACATAAAAACAACAATATAGGAAGACTTAGTTATAAAGAATTAATTTTTTCATCTCTCTTATCCATTAAAAGAAAAAATAATCACAGAACCTCTGTCATCACATAAACACAGTCAAGCAAAATAAATTTCCACATTGGTCACATCTAAAAATTCATTTTTATCCTGTATGTTAGTCCATCATCTCTCAATTATGAGTGAGTAGCACTCCTCTTTTCTTTTTATTTAATCAATCAGCAAGAATGTGAGTGATCATTTAGATGACTAGATCTTTAACCTTTTGGAATTGTTCATTTTTACAAAATTGTTATTGAATTGTTCATCATTCTTTGGGCTCTGCTTACCTCACTCTACATCAGTTCAAAAAGTCTTTTCATGTCTCTTTGAAACCATCTTTTCCCCCCTTATTTCACAACACAATCATGTTCCATTATATTTATACATCACAATTTGTTTAACCATTCCTCAAAACTCCTTTAGCTTCCAGTTTTTTGTTGTCACAGAAATAACTGCTTTAAATATTAAGTCTCAAAGTTTTGCAAGGGTGAATGTTGAAAACTATCTATGCATATATCTTGAAAATAAAAAGCTTCAAAATAAATAAATAAATATTGTCTCACATTAGACATTTGAAAAGGAAGAAAACTGAGATACCCAAAAGTGTAAGAATTGCTCCATAAGCTTTGGGAAGGGCGGAGGGAAGTTAGTAAAGACTTATCTTCACAAATAGGTACCTCAAATCTTAAAGCTTATTTTCCTAAACCATTTGAATTTGCTTGAATCTATAAACCATCCTAAGATGGGCTGATAGGGAACTGTTGTCCTAGGAACAATAACCTTGCTAGGCGGCCTCAGTGGAAGCTAATGCTTTCATTAAATTACTAGGGTGCCTCAATAAATATTTCTCATTGATCAAGTATCACCTCTTCCTGGACCCAGGGGTTCAAATGTAATAAAAACTGCAACCTGGTTCTTGTCAACAGGACATATGACTTTCAAATAACCAGTGATTTGTCCCCACTGTCATGTCACTGTAATATCCTGAACTGTCATCTAGCAGAATGACTCATGTATCCTCTGGCAGCCCCTTCATTTACTGTCCTTTCTTGCCCTTTTATTTTTCCACCTTTATTCAAGGTCATAATTTAAACACACAACTTAATTACTTTAGTAAATATATAGTAAAAGAAAAAAAGTAGATTAAGTTGCATGAAATATAAACTACATATTTCAAAAGCTCTCTGAATTCAGTTCTTCCAAAAGCAAATTATCTTCTTAGGTTGTAGCTCTTCTCATACCGAGCAGCTACAACATGAGAGAGAGAGAGAGAAAGAGAGAGAGAGAGAGAGAGAGAGAGAAAGAAAGAGATGGAAGTTCACTGACATTATAAGTGATCTCATTCCCAATGAAACAGGAACTTCACACAGACAATTAAGTTATGATTGGATTAGAGAACTCTGTAGAAGCTTCCAAGATTCTCTTGATTCAGAGTTATACGTGCATATAAACAGGAGTCCAGGACCACTCATCACAGAGCTCTGCTCTGCTTAGGGTCCTAGAATTCCACTCCAGGTCCTTCTCAAATCCCTCTCTCTCTCTCTCTCTCCAACTTCTTGGATTGTTCAAATGCTCTCTGCACTTCTCTTAAAAAGTCTAGCTCCCTTCAAAGCATAGCTCAAGCTGAAAAGATGTACTACTCCAAAGGCAAACACCACATGATGCCCCTTGACTAGCACAAAGTTAACACTGGCAGCAGGGAGAAAAGAGACTTCAGCTGCAATTATATCCTTCTTGAACTCTGCATTTTTTTTCCTCTTTAAAGTCTGCATGTCCCTATCTATCTTCTCTCCAAATTAGTCCAGGAGGCCAAAAAGGTGGATGATACTGTATCAGAATGTTAGGGAGTGGCAAAGAAGTGTAATACCAGAGAAACCGAGGCAAGAAGAGATTGTTTTTTAATCTTTAATGTGGAGAGTTTAAGCTAACTTATGGAAATGGGAATATGCTTCCAAAGCATTCAGTCCAAAGCAACTGAGGCACACTGTTTACATAAGGTTTTTTAGTAAGCAAAATACAGAAGGGAGAGTATGATTAGTCTTGCAGCGGTTATCTTTACTTCAAAGAGAGGGTGGGGGAGAGGAGTGAACTTGGTACTTACAGCTTGGAGACTGTGGCTCAGGCCCTGTCAGACAGGGGAGTAGGACCTTTCTGGACAGATAGGGGCTATAACGAGGGCATAACTGCAGCACATGAGATTGTCCTTGACAATAATTCTATTCCCAGGGTAGTTTGTGGACTGGGATGAAGTCAGAAAGGCAAGCACCTGGAGACTGTTTTTCTTTTCTAACCTTCTCATTGTGTTGCAATGGTATATGAAGGGGAGTCAGAGCCTCAAGGTTTAAAGTTTTCTTTTTAAACTCAATTTTCCAAATTTAATTGCACAAATGAAAAAGGGGAGGGTGGGTATGGCCTGCTACCTACGATCTAACATAGGAAGGAGGGCCTTCCAGGGCCTATCAGGAGTTAAAATATCCATGTTACACAAAAGAATCCCAAGATCGATTTAATGAATCCCATATCCTGGGTTCAACTCACAGCCTCCTGAACTAATTTGGGAATAATAATAACATTAATAATATCAGTAGCAAGAGTAGTAACAGTAACAATAGCAACAGTAATAACAATGAAAGTAGCAGCAGCAGCAGCAGCAGTAACAGTAATAGTAAACCAACAGTAGTAGAAATAGCAATAGTATCAGAAACCATACTCTGGGGTCAACTCACAACTTGCCTGAAATGATTTGGGAAGTTAAGAATCTATAGTCAATGGGGAAAAAAAATCAAATTCTTTGTGACTCTATTTGGGGTTTTCTTGGTAAAGGTATAGGAACAATTTGCCATTTCTTTCTCCAGTTCATTTTACAGATAGGGAAACTGAGACAAATAAAGTTTAAGTTACTTGACTAGGGTCACAGAGCTAATAAATGTCAAAGGCCAGAAATGAACTCGGGAAAATGAGACTTCCTGACTTCAAATCCAGTACTCTATCCACTGCGTCAGCTAGCTGATTAGGTATTTAGGAAGGGCTCTTAAGTATCATCTAATCAAATTTCTCACTGCATAAATAAGAATTATGAGTACTAAAGAGATCAAATTATTTGTCTTGGGTCCTTCAGCCAGTTAGTAAGAGTTGAGGCTTCAGACCAGATGTTCTGATTCTCTCCAAAATCCTCTTTTTACTATCTTTTTCTGAATTTCACATTAATCATGTCAAATTCTACCATATATACTACATATAAAGATGCTATGTCAAATTAAACAGGAAGAATAAGAAAGCTCAGCCTTAAAGAGAAAGAAACTATGTAGGTATAGGGGAAAGAAAACACTAGATTTAGACAAACTTGGTCCCACTCTATCTTTTGCTACTCATGCATCCTTAGCAGCTAGGTGGTGCCATAGTGCACAGAGTATTTGGTCTGGAGTCACTAAGTTTCATTTTCCTGAGTTCCTTTCTGGTCTCAGACTCTTACTACCTCTGTGACCCTAGGCAAGTCACTTAACCCTGTTTGCCTCCCTTTCTTCATCTCTAAAATGAACTGGAGAAGGAAATAGCAAGCCAATCCTGTAGTTTTGCCAAGAAAGCATTAAATGCCATCATAGAGAGTTGGATAGAACTGAAAAACAACTGAACAAAGCCCTTAGCAAAGTTATTTGGCATTTCTTGGCCTTAATTGTTGTATCCATAAAAGGTATGTGTGTGTGTGTGGCAGGTGAGTAGGGAGATGGTGGAGGGGGGTTTGAATGACAGGTGTTGGGACAGATGGTGAAGGGGGGTTTGAATGAATCCCTTCTAGTT
This sequence comes from Antechinus flavipes, assembly GCF_016432865.1. Classification (NCBI taxonomy): domain Eukaryota; kingdom Metazoa; phylum Chordata; class Mammalia; order Dasyuromorphia; family Dasyuridae; genus Antechinus; species Antechinus flavipes. The sequence goes on from NC_067401.1 coordinate 103,636,483, forward strand.
GTAGTTTAGTTATTTTTAATTAAGATCCCTTCTAATTGTAAAATATACAAAGCAGTTGATATACCTGCAAATCACAGAATGTACAAAGTTGTAATGAGGTTGTTGGGTAAGAGTACATGCAAAGTCCGTAGGTGTGACAGTCTCAGGATCATATGGAGGCATTTTGTACTCAAATGGCACCACATCTTTTTTTTGACACACCAAAAAAAAAAAAAAAAGGAGGTGGAATTATTGTACTAGCGCTGGCTTGATTTGGACACCTCAGTTGAACACAGGCATGTAAGTAGGGAAAACACTGAACTGTCCTCCTCCTTCCCATTTATTAATTATTAATTCCAGATAAGAAAAACCTCACTACCTTGTCAATCACTGAAAGGATAGAAAGTATTTAATACTACTCTAGAATATGGACCTGGGTTAGGGGTATACTGGTAAATATTTGACAACCAACTCTTGAAAAGAAAATGTACATATGACAATTTTTAATTTACTCTACATTATTAATATTTTCTCCATCATTTTCTTAAATCTAGACAATCTACAAAACAATAAACCAAGCCTTGGTTTGTAACATCTACCCCATTTCTGAGGTATAAATACTCGCAATAAAAATTCATGCCTTGGTAATTGGTTTGCACATCACTAAACTGGAAATTCTCAAATGAATGTGGCTCAAAATGACCTACCATGGTTACAAGAGCTGGTGAATAAAAAGTGTCTGAAAAAAATCTCCTTGTGTTTGTTTGATTATCCTAGGAGCAAGGATTGGTCATAGAAACCATAAAATATGTATATAAACCCCCTATCCTAAAGTCCATTGGTATGGAACTTCCATGAATATTTTGCCTTTTGAGGGAGAGCAGAATTGGTGAGATGTGAAAGCGTTCTAACTATGGCCAAGCCCTTAAAGTCCCCCTTGGGTGACTCATCCCCTTTTGGGATTCTTTAAGGAGAGTCAAAAGAGACTTATCAAGTTTCAAATCTTCTTCAAGCGTGGAGTCTTTGGGCACTTTTGGCTTCCAGCTTCAAGAAGGAAGGCAAAAAAGGCCAACCCCCACTCGAGATTGCTAAAGGAAAAGTCTCTGAGAAGACATGACAGGAGTGGGAAGTCTCCATCATATCCCTATCCCCAACTTGCTATGCTAGATTTTCCTCTTGGGTGAGATCAAGACACTTTCTCTTGCTTGAGAGAACTCACTCCAGTAAGAGAGTACCTTCATTCTGTATTGTCTGGTATATTTTCTTATGTATATTTTCTCTGATTTTTTGTTTTGCTGTGACATGGATAAATGCATTTCTTTGATATTTGGTTTCCATTATAGAACTGGTTCATTATAGAACTGGTGTTTGATGGGAAAGGGATCAAGCTTTGAATATAGAACTTAGGATTCCCTTTGCACCCAATCATATCTCATAAAGTAACAATATTTAAAGGAGCAGAAAGATATATTTCTAGCCCAGTGTTTCCTTCTCTGAGAAGAGCTGGTGAGTCTCTGGTACCAAACACCTGCTTCCCCTCTTGGCAGAAAAGAAATTTTCCTTTCAAGAAGGGTGAGGGAGAAGAAAGCTAAAAATGTCTACTCGGCCTCTCTTTGAAACACATAATGACAAGCCCCTCTATCTATATGGGATCCGCGTTACACATATGAGGCTTACTCCTTTGCTTACAGATGTAACAGATAAAGGATACTAGACCTAAATGAGGAAATCTAGGTTTAAGTCCTGGTTCTTATCAGCTGCATAACTATTCCTTGGTCTCATGGGTAGTCATAATTTTAAGAAACCCTAGAGATCTGCTTCATTTTAATTCCATTAACAGGATGCCACTCCCAGGATAAACTGATCACTTCCAATCTCATCACCATGCTGTTAACTCAACCATGGATACTGAACAATCTCTCAGATTCTTCTGCTCTCTGATTGGAGCTTCCAATCAGTTCTTCTTTATAGAAGGCAATATTTTTCTCTCTAGCTCATTCCACTTGCTATCTATAGCTGTACTTGAAATTTTCATTTGTGTATGGTCTTCTCCCATTAGATAATAAAGGCAGCTAATAAGTACCCATCATTTGAAAATTTTCTTTTCAAATAAAAAAAAAGCTGTGATATGTAATGAAAAATGCAGGTTTAAGGGTATTGTGTTTCTAGAAGTACTTTGATATATTGGAAAGAATATTGAATATTGAAGTCAAAAGATCTAGGTTGAGATCAATAGAATGTAAAATTTTTGAAGGAAACAATTATTGTATTCCTGTACTGTGCTGGGCACATAATATAATGCTTAATAAATGCAACTTGAGTAAATAAATTGAGCCCAACTCTTATGTTTGTCTGCGATGTTATTTTATGTCACTTAACCTCTCCCAAACCTCAGTTTCCTCATCCATAAAGAAATGATCATAATAAGGCAAGTGTTTTGTGAGTTATCACTATAAATAAAAGTTCAGAGATAGCCTCAATTCAGTAAATCTTTATATCCATCTATATATAATTAAGTGCCAGAATGAATGAAATAGGCAATAGCACAAGAACAAATATTAATACAAATATATTCATCTGAGAAGAGGGTATGGGAGAAAGGATGAAATACAAGTTATAAGTGTTTTGATGTTCAGCAAATATGTTTAAAATTGTCTAATGTTCCACAAGGGTCATAACTATAGATATGGTTCTTAAAAACTGATAACAACAATACTGCACGCATACTAGGAAGCTTCATTTTGGCTTGATAAAGTGAAGTAGAGAGTGGGTTTGCCATTATAAAATTATCTAGGTTAATTAGAATAATGACGGCATAAAAAAAAAAAAAAACAACTAAAGAAAACTCCAATTAGCCATCTTCCTCAACTGGCTGCCCTAGTCAGACTAGTTTGTTCACTGTCTGTAAACATGTCTCGTATTTCTAAGGCTCAAATTTTTTCTATTTAATTAATCCTTTTCCTTTGTCTTATTTCCTACACCTGGAAAATGCTTCCTATTTATCCCTAAAGATTATATCTCAAAATCACTTCTATAAAGCATTTCTTGGCTTTTACTCTGTTGCCCAGCCAAAAGTTATGAAACATAGAAAATCTTAGAATCATAAGATTTTGAGTTGGAACATAGAAATCATCTAGTCCAATTTTACAATTGAGGAAATTAAGAACCAGAGAAATTATATGATTTGTCCAGTGGCTCATTTTAGATTTCTTCTTTATACTTAACACTGTGGATATGGCTCCACAGTGGATTTACTCAATGTACTGGAGGCTTCCCTCTTGTTCTCTTGACATTTTGTGGATACTAATGGAACATATGGTCTGTCCATCTGTTATCCTTCAATGTGGCTTTGTATTAAGTCACCTACCCTTCTGGTCATTCATCTCCTTAATGATATAGTTCATACTGCTTTCAGCAAGTCTTTCTTGGTAATGGGTTGTAATCCATTCATACTTACCATGAGTCTCTTCATTTGCCCCTTGGGTGACCCATAAAATTCACAGGCTATGATATTCCATGAGTAACTTAGCTGCAAAAGAATATTAGTGTTTAAAAATGGGCATTTGTCCCAGGAAGAAACTTGAAGTCATTAAAAATGATTCTTAACTTTCCAAATGTAAGCCAGTCTAATGTCTTCCCGCTCTTCAGTTCACTTTCCATCAGCAATGTCTGTCCATATATGGACAGATATATGAACTGATGGACCAGTTTTAAGGGCTGTTCATCCAACTGAATTTCATAGATTAGACAATAGACATTCTTCATCCATTTAGTTTTTCTTGTGTGTCTGGTTGGACAAACTCTTTTGATTGATTATAGATCTTGTTTAGGAGTTCTGCAATGTTTCGAGGCTTAATGGAATTAGTACAATGTTATTCACAAACTGGAGCATCTGGAAAACCTCAGCATCTATAGCACTTGCCTCTTCCATTTGAACTCTGTTCTGGACATCCTCTATGACAATAAAAACCACCTTTCAAAAGCATACATTTCCCTGTTTTTAGTGCCTTTGTTAATATGTCTTATTTTTGATAATCAGAAGATCAAGTAGGATCAAGGATTTAGAGCTAGAAGAGACCTTAGACATTGCCATCAAGTACAATTCCCTTGTTTTACAGATGAGGAAACTGAGACATAGACTATTAAATGAATTGCCTAGGGTCACATAGCTAGTAAGCTATATAAACTACTTTGAAGTACTGTTTGTGTCCAGGTCTTCTTGATTCCAAGGATAATACTTTTCACTATACTATGAAATTGCATCTTTTAAAGACTCTTGTAAGATTTTAACATATGCATATAAGATACTTTACTGGGAAAAAAAATGACTTTGTAAAATATCAATAAACATTAAGCATAGTATGATCTTATCTCTTATATACCTTATATATCTTTCAGTCAATTATGTAGTGGTCTGTTATAGAATATTGTTAACAAAAGGCTTGTTGTTTTCATAGTGGCAAGAAACTACAAGCTGAGTGGATGCCCATCAGTTAGAGAATGGCTGAATAAGTTATGGTATATGAATGTTATGGAATATTATTGTTCCATAAGAAACAATCAGGAGAATGATTTTAGAGAGGCCTGAAGAGACTTACATGAATTATGCTAAGTGAAATGAGCAGAACCAGGAGAACATTGTACATGACAACATCAATATTATACAATGATCAATTTTGATGAAACACGACTCTTTCCAACAATGAAATGACTGATGCCAGTTCCAATGATCTTGTGATAAAGAGAGCCATCAACACCCAGAGAGAGGACTATGGGAACTGAATGTGCATCACAACATAACATTTGCACTCTTTTTGTTATTGTTTGCTTGCATTTTGTTTTCTTACTCATTTTCTTTCCTTTTTGACCTGATTTTTTCTTGTGTAGCAAAAGAATTGTATAAATATGTTTATACATATTGGATTTAACATATATTTTAACATGTATAACATATATTGGATTGCTTTCCATCTAGGGGAAGGGAGGGGGGAAAGGAGGGGAAAATCTGAAACACAAGGCTATACAAGGGTCAATGTTGAAAAATTATCCATGCATATGTTTTGAAAATAAAAAGCTTTAAAAAGAAAAAAAAAGCTTTTTTATTTCTTTCTCATATTTTCATCAAGGATACCTTCAATTTATATATAAATTAATCTCATAAATATTTTCTAGCAATGGAAAAGTAATGATATAGATGAATAATTACCAATTTTTTTATTAACTATTTTTTTAGTAGTAGTACTAACATTTATAATTTTTCCAGATATTTGTTAAGCAAATATCTTTAGACACAATCCTTAATACCACTAAAATATATCACTTTCAAGATAAACCATTTCTATATATACTTGATCTGGTCAAGCTGCTATTGCTGTTGCTTTTCAGTAGTATTCAATTCTTCATGATCCTCTTTGGAGTTTTCTTGGCAAAGATATTAGAGTGGTTGGTCATTCCCTTCTCCAGCTCATTTTACAGATGAGGAAACTAGAACAAATAGGCTTATTTGTTTAGGATCACACAACAAGCAAGTGTCTGAGTTTGGATAAACTCAGGAAGATAAGATTTCCTGACCCCAGACCTGGCACTCTATCTACTGCCAAGACTGATACTTGTTTTTGCCACTAATTTACCGTCGACCTTTTAGTGAATCTCTGTACCTAGTTTTATTTTCTTTGGTATCATTTCATCATAATATACCAAGAATTATAGTGTTAGAATCTGAATCATTCAATCAGTCAACAAATATTTATTAAGCACCTACTACATGTCAGGTATTGTTCAAAATGTCAGAAAAACAAAGAAAGGGAAAAACAATCCCTGCCCTCTAGGAATCCACAATTCAATAGGGAAACAACATGCATATAACTATGTACAAACAAGCTAACACAGGATAAGTTGGAAATAATAAATAGAAAAAAGGCATTAAATTATGAGGAACTGAGAAAAGTGTAGAAGATGAAATATTACGAGAGCCACCTGACAGTGGCTGCTGGGGATCAAATTCTGACCAGCAGAATAGATCCCTTTATATGAGAGAATGATAACAGTACAAGGAGACTGAGAGGCAGTTATGTTCTCTGGCCTTTCTCCTCTTCCCTCCAATTTATTTCATTTCCAATTCACAAACAAAATCTGGGTCAGTAAAGGCTGATTTGCAATTCCTTCAAGTAGGTTATGATTCAGAGCTATGGGGGCTTTCAGAGAACTGATCAGCCCCTTAATGGCACAGTTCTCTTTAACACTTTACAGGCTTTCTGGGATTCACACTTAGGTGTGGTCCTCAACAATGAAATTTCATCTGAGATTTGAAGGAAGCCAGGAAATCCAGGAGCCACACATGAGGAAGGAGAGCATTCTAGCCATAAGGACAGTCAATGAAATGCCCAATAAAGAGATGAAGTGTCTTGTTCAAGCCATTTTGAGGAAACCAGTGGCACTCAATTAAAAAACAAGTAGGGGAAGGAGGGAGGAGCACAGATCAGATTATGAAGGAATTTGAATACCAAACAAAAAATTTTATATTTGATCCTAGAGGTGATAGGGAGTTGCTGGAGCAGGAGGGGACATGGTCAGAACTCAGGTCAGCACTTTCACAGTCAGTGGAGGAGAGGTTGAAGTGAAGAAATTTGTGGCAAAGTGAATAACTAGCAACCTATTGCAATAGTCTAGGCCTGAGGTGATAAGGGCCTGCATCAGGATGTTGACAGTGTCAGAGGAGTGATGGGAGCATATGTGAGAAATATTTCAAAGGTAAAATTGGCAGGCTTTGAGCTTAGGGGAGTAGAAAGAATGAGGAGGCAAGAATGATACCTAGTTTGTGAGCCTGGGGGATGGGAAGTCTGGTGGTTCCTTTGATAGTAATAGGGAAATGGGGAGAATTTTGGAGAAGACATAATGATCAGCTTTAGACAAATAGAGTTTAAGATGTCTACAGAACATCCAGTTCAAGATATCTAATAGGCAGTTGGACATCCAAGACTGGAGGTTGGTAGAGAGGTTGGGGCTGGATAAGTAGATTTGAGAATCATCGGTATGGGGATGATAATTTAATCTATGAGAACTGATGAGATCATCAAGTAAAATAGTATAACTGTAATCACTCTGGGCTCCATTGCCTGAAGGTCAGAGATATTACATTTCACTTCCCCTCCAGAATTTTCAGGTGATCTTGGGAGTAAGAGGTTGTTCAGATTCTCCATTATTGACTCCATATTCCAACAAAGATATAGGGATTCCCTGAACCCCAGTTCCATTTAATCTCTTAACAGTCATATGTCCCTCTATACGGCCTCCCTTTCTGAGGGGGTAAAGAAGGGGAATTAGTTTCACAACATAATTTATGCAGTTCATATATAGTCCAGGCCAACAAAGATCCAAGGCCCAAGGCCCCCTGAGGCTTGAGGAATCATGGCTTCCCTGGATTTCCCTGATTAGGTTACTAATTCTACTTGAATTGAGTTGTTTGAATTCTGATTCCAAGCTTGCCATCAATGAAACTCCCAAGTCCAGTGAAGATTCCACTGCCTGATCATAGAACCAAAAAGAGCAAACAAAATAGAACAATCCCACACTTTGAGACCATTTCTCCAAACCACAAAATCTAAAAGGGGAAGGAGAAGGAAAAGGATTTCCCCACTGTACTTTGTTCAATGCACAGTGGCCCTGATCTAGATAAAGTTGAATCTTCATTTTATGAACATAGTGTAAGGGGAAAGTCTCATAGCTTTAAAGATGCATCCTCTTCCAGCTATGCAGCCAATAGAAAAATGGCTGTTGCCAGCCATGTGGCAGAAGACATAGGCTAGCTTCTTTCTGAAGCACAGTGTTTCCATGTTAGGTGATGTAGGAATGTACAAAGTTCCCATTACAATAGTATAGAGAGAGAAGAGAAGAAATTCCCTGGGCAAAACCCAGTAGGATACCTATGATTAGTCTGTATCACCTGGATAAAAGTCCAATCAAGGAGACAATAATCATATAGGTAAGAGGAGAGCTGGGAGAGAATTGGGTTATGAAAAGCTAGAGAAAAATGAGTACCAAGGAAAAGAAGGTTGTTGACAGTGTCAAAGTCTATAGAGCAGTCAAGAAGGAGGAATATTGATAAAAGGTCATTAGATTGAGCAACTAACTAATAATATCTATTCAGAAATTTTAGACAGAAATTTTTTTGAATGATGAGGTCAGAGGTCAAACTTTAGAGTTAAAAAGAAAGTGAGAGGAAAAGAAGTTGAAACACCTGTTGTAGAAAGCCTTTTCAGAGATTTCAGTCCCAAAAGTTAGTAGAGATATAATAATATTTAGTAGGGATGGATAGATCAAGTGAAAAAAATCTTTGAGAGTGGTGGAAAGAAGAACATTTTTTTTTAGGTAGTAAGGAAATAGCTAATAAACAGATTAAAGATTATATAGATGATAAAGGGAGCAATCTGTTGGAGAAGACAGGAAGAATCAGATCACTTGAGCAGGCAGAGATGTTAGCCTTAGTAAGAAGAAAGACCGCCTCTTCATGAGACAAGGGCTAGGAGGAAAAAAGAGGCAAAAAGTATCTGGATGATATGAAATGAAGAGGAAAGAAGAAAGGGGAATTCTTGGCAAATAGCATCAATTTTTTTCTCCAGTAAAATATGAGGTAAGGTTCTTGGCAAGGAGTGGGAAGAAAAGTCATATGAGATTTAAGGAGGGAGAAAAAAGTCTGAAATAGCCACTGTAGTGAGTGGGATAGTGAACTAATTAAGGAAGTGTAGTGAAGGCTCAGCTGAGGTTTATGTAACATAAATTTGTACAAATTCATGGAATCATGATTTTCCTGATGTTTCTTAATCATTAAGTATGTAGGAGAAAAGGTAGTAGATGATGGGAGTGATCCAAGGTTGAGGTTTGAAAAGATGAATGACAATATGAGGTAAGGGCTTTAAGAGATAAAAGTAGTGTAATGCTGAACTGGTTCATCAAGGGATCAAGATGGGGAAAGGAGAAGAGAGTGGCTATTGCAGAGGTGATGGCCCAGAAGAAAATCTGAGGAGTCACAGTGTAGATGAAGAACAGGATTTGGTGTTGCAAGCTAAATGGAGAGGTGGAATGACAACAGATTGTGATCAAATTAGAGTATTTAAGAGTTCATGAATATGGAAGGTGAAATATTTGTGAGTGATGACAAGATCAAGGGCATGAGCATCGTGGCGTACAGCTAAGGTGGAGTCTAGAAATAGGTCATATAAAATGAGTAATTTGAGGAATTATTGTTAGAGTATTTTAGAAAGTTATCAACAAATATGGTGAAATACCCTAATATTAGAGCAGGACCTGAAGAAGAGAGAAAGATTGTGAGCCAGACATTGAATTTATTGAAGAAAGAAAAGCAGTGTCCTGGTAAGTCAGTGGGCATTATCTACTAGAATTTTGATTGAGTAATAGATATGGATTGAGGGAAGTAACTTCAAAGGTGAACAATGATGGTAGAGAAAGAATCTGGAGGTGGCAATGGGGAGCATGTAATATTCCAATTCTTCCATCTCAGGTGGTAATTTGGAAGGGAGATGTGGCCAGGAATGAATGAAAGTGCAGTAATTACTGGAAAAGGTGATCAAAGAAGTTAAATTACCAGAAGGCAGCCAACTCTAAATAAGGGCCAGAAAAATGGAAGGAGAGGGAAAGGAAAAAGATTTAAAATGAAATCAGCTTTGTTGCCAGTGGAGTAGATATTCCAGAGAAAAGGGATAAATAGCATTGGGGTGAGACATGAAGGGATGGAATTGAGGAGAATTCAGAATATAGGATGGGCAATAGGGAAAGATTTTAGATAGCTTTTCAATGTCCATAGGGCTGAGATCTCAGGATAGCATTCTTTCAGTTCAGGTAAGAAATAAAATATTTGGAGATTAAGGAATGGCTGTTTCATCTTGGAACTGGAGTGAGTAGCATATCAGACTATAGTCTTGATGAAATGGCATTTCTCCTCTTTCAGGGAAGGGAGGAGGTTGGTTCTCTATGGAATGGAGCTTCTCTTCCAAAAGGAGACTGGAGATCAGGAAAGAAATCTTACGCAATGAAAGGATTCCCTCTCCCCTTTTTCAGGAGGGAGAGTGATGCTTTGGAATGGCATGTCAATACTGGAGAATGTAGAAATAACTCCTTTTAGCTAGGTGTTGGGGGAAGGACAAGTTTGCTGAGATGACTTTGGTATCACCTAGGAAATTATTAAAATTAATTAAAACATACTACATGCAAGCCTTCCACTAGCAGGGTAATTTGACTGTGAGTGTTTTAATAACTTGCCTTTATTAGAATGAAACCATGAACAATTATGAAGACTATGGATTCCATAAAATTTATGGTAATTTGACTCAGCCTTGCTTTAAATATAAGTCCTATATGGTTTTCTAAGGAAAAAATAGGGACTTTAAACCTTCTTGCTAAAAACAAATTGAGTGAGTTATGATCACCCTATACACAGCTGAAATACTGAATAGACAGGAGAAGGTTAACCAATGCAAAGTTCGGAGGGAAGTAATTTCATTCTCCTATTTTCCTCTAAATTGAGATTTACAAAAGACAGGACCAGGAAGCCACTGAGACTGCAGCTGGCCATAGGAAGAGAATGATTCCTGAGATTGCAGTGTAATGTCCTATCTAGGTCTAAGTCTTTAATGCTACTTTTTAGGCAGGGTTATCCCTCAAATTTAAAGACCCCTTTTTCATCTATTTAAAGTTTCAGAAGCAAATGAGACACCTTAATAGGAAGTTAGCTCTCCCCGCTTCTTCTCAGGGAATTAATTAGCCCATACTTATTTCCTAACTGGGGCACAATAATAATATTGTGACAAAATAAGGGCATTTCTAGGAATTATTGAATGTGAGGGCTTAGAATCAGAGGACTAATTGGAAAAGTCAGCATGGTACAGTAGAAGAGGTTCCTGGTTCAAATCCTAAAAGCTGCACAAATGAACAAGTCACTTGATTTCTCTAATCCTTAGTTCTCTCATCTGTAAAATGGAAGTGTCGAGAGGGTGGAACTAGATGACCTGTAAAGCCCTTTCTAATTTGAAGGAATGAGTAAACAAATGAAAAAAAAAAACATTTATTAAGCAACTACTATGTGATAAACACTAAGAATGTAAATATAAAAATTTCTATTCTTATACTACCAAGCAGCTTATATTCTAATGTGATAAACAGAACTGTGGAGTCCAGGGGAGGTCATTTTAGTTCTGGAAATCACAGGGATTATGAATGGACCAAAGAGCAATTGACTGTCATATAGTTTTCAGAAACAATTGTAGCATGGATTTGATTCCTGTTCCCAGAGCTAGAGGTAGAAAGGGCTTGGGGATCATGGGGGAATAGGAGTTAGGAGTTAGGATTGGAAAGCTGGTAATATGCACTTGATATATGGATAAATAGACTGTGAACCTTGGTTTATAGCCAAATAAGTATAGTGGGGTTGTGAGTTTGTACTCATTTATTTACCAACCAGAACAATTCAGTTTTAGTGAGGAGTTGCAAAGTTGAGTTCTTTACCCAGGGAGAGGACAGAGAAGTTCATGTTCTTCGCATGTCAGGTCTAAAGGATAGCTATTCCAAGTGAGGAGAAGTAAGTAATAAGATGGTAGACCTTGTGGATGGTTATGATCCCATAAAGAATCAGAACACAAAGAACATACCAGTTGTGCCTCTTGGGAACAAATCAATGGAACTTTTCATCCTCTATGGATATTCTCTTATTTTTTTGTTCTATTTGCTCTACTACTGATTCAGAACTTTGCTGAGGCATTATTCATCATATACTTTGATGAATCTGTTATCTCATTGATAGGGGTATTCATGAAGAGTATGACATAACCGAATAACAACATTATTATTGATCCAAACCAGATTTAAAACAAGTAGGAGAAGTGAATTAGGCAATGGAGCATGTTCTGGGATATCAGAAGAATTGAAGGACAATAGCTATTCTAAAGTTTCTGATATTTCCATATTCATAATGCTAATCAACTGAGCATTTTATTTCTTAACATTGTTTCTGTCTTTTGCTTTTAATATTCCATTGATTTCATTCATTTCCAAAAATACTCCTCTCCCCCCCACCTCAGCACTTTTCATATAACAAAGATTTTTTTAAAGAAACAATCCAGACAAACCAAGCCACTATGTCTGACTTTTTTTTTCCCCTGAGGCAATTGGGGTTAAGTGATTTGCCCAGGTTCACACAACTAGGAAGTGTTAAGTGTCTGAGACTACATTGGAACTCAGTTCTTCCTGACTTCAGGGATGTTGCTCTATCCACTGTGTCACTTAGCTGCCCCCATATGTCTGACATTTTCAACATTTACTACCCATAGTCCCCAATTTCTCCAATGAATGGAGGAAGGCACAATTTTTTTCATTTATTTTTCAGGGGCCAGTCAGACATGTCAACCTAATACTTCATAATGGCTCAGAACCATCCCTGGGGGCATAAATATTCAGAGTCAAGGGAAAACATACTGTATTTCTTCTACTACCTTAAACATTTTATATAGGTGAAAACTGAGTTAAAACAAAATAAAAACATATTAGCCAGAACAAGGGATTTGATTGTCTCTATGTCCTCAACCTTAGGTCACATCTGAAACCCTCTATTCAGTTCTGAGTACCATGTTTTATTAATAATATTAACACACTAAAGAAAAAAAAAAGAGGATATTTAGCGAAGAAGAAAAGGTTGTGGAAGGGGGGTGGAAATGATCACTATTTTCAAATATGTGAATGATTACTTGACTCCAGAATACAGAACAGGACCAAAAAAGAAGTAATAAAGAAGATTTGACTCAAGTCAACAAAAAACTTCCTAACTATTAGAGTTGTGAAATTGTAAAAGAAAGAAATGGGCTGCTTCAGGGTATAGGAAGTTCCTTGTTTTTGGAGGCTTCAAGCAGAGACTGGATATTGGTAGAGAAAGAGTTGTTAGGGATAACAATCTAGGTCAGGGATTCACTAAATGGCCTCTGAAGTCCTTCTTGTTGTAAGTCTGCCAAAACTTAGAACAGCCTTAAAGAGAAAACAAGCAACCGGAAAGCAAGAAGGGGCTGAGGTAATATATGCAAATGAAAGGAGGAACTTTCTAAGCCACTTTACCAAGGTGACACAAAGAAACAATGAATTGATGTTAAATATGTGAACATCACATGTAACAGTTGAAGGAGTTCCCATTTCTATCTTATCACTTTTTGTTGCCTTTCTGAATCAATATCCAGTTTTTTCCCCCCAAAATGGAAGAAAGTAGGGGAGGGAAAAAGGGGAAGAGGAGGAACTAAAGGAAAGAGTTACACCATTTTAATTTGTTATCTTGTAGGGACAGGTAAATGGCACAATGGATCGAGTGCCAGGCTTGAATCAGGAAGAATCACTTTACTGAGTTCAAACCTGCTCTTAGACACCAGTTGAATTGATGGGGGTGAACTCTGAAACTGTGTCTCCTTTAATCTGTAAAGGAAGGGACCTTTGGAGTCTCAGACTCTGAAAAGTCTGGGAAAGCATATGTTCCCAGACAAGTTAAGCGGCTTCATTCAATTGAAAATCTTGGTCAAATCAACCTCCATTGATCTTTTGGGGATAACCCAGGATCCTCTTAAATTCTAAGTTCTAGGAAAAAGCTTTCAAAAAATTTTTTATTGAGTTGGAGATTTGGGCCTAATATTCCTAATGAGTGGCTTGAAACTCCAAGATAAGTATTCTCTTTTCAACTGGAAATCTAGGCCTGGGGGCATTGACTCTCATTCACTTTTGAATGGAAGCTCTAGCCTCAGACTGCAATAAAAGACAATTTTGAACTCCAAATCTCTGCAGAAGTCTGTTTATGCTTTGCCAAGGGACTTCTCTTCTTGGCACAGCTGCTTGCCAGGACTCTTGCCCTCTGTGAAGATATCCTCTTCTCAGTGATAACCTTTATTTCCCTAACAGGACCTCTTGCCACTAAGAAATCTGTCTTCCTAGCAAAGATGGCTTCTCAAAACCAACAATAAACTTCCCTTTTGCCATTCAAACTTTTCCGGTTAGTGAATTCTTTCACATTAGACCTCGCCAGAGGGGATTCTCACACCTCAATTCTCTACCACTAGAACTGCATCAGGATGTCCTTGGGAAAGTCACTTACCCTCAAATGAACTGGAGAAAAAAATTAGCAAACCAAAGTCACTTACCCTCAAATGAACTGGAGAAAAAATTAGCAAACCACTCCCATATCTTTGCCAAAAAACTAAACTAAACTAAACTGAAAAACCAAAAACATCCAAATGGGATCTTGGAGAATTGCACCCAACTGAAATGATTCAACAAGAACAAAAAGGAGTTGTAAATATAGATATATCGACTAGAGATATCAGCTGTTGTTACTGTAGAAAATCAAGTATCTAGGAATGATGGGACATGGCCAAGGTCTCAAGAACACAATTATAAAATCCAATGGGCATAGAAATCTGGACATCATTAAGTCCATCATGCTGGGCAGTTTGTCCTTTAACTTCCTTTATTTCCCCCCCATCCATCAACACTGATCTTATGCTTGCTCTTTTTCATTGTATTTTTTAAATGATTTATTTATTATTCCTTCCGCATTGTCAGCCAATGACAAGACAGTGGACAGCATACTCTATATAGACAAAGCACAGGAAGCATCAGGGTAAGTTGATGGGTGTTTTGAGTCTGAGTCTGTCATGGTTCATGAATCCAACATGCCAGAGGAAACAATTTACAATCTGGAAAGGATATTTAAAATGCACTCCTGGGTGACACTCTCATTAAATTCAGTTGAAGAATGAGTATAAAATGAATCCCAGAAACGCAATGTACTAAGACACTAAACAGCAATCTTACCTTTGCCTAGATACAAAGCCCATCTGACTCTTCAAGAGAAGGACAAGTTTACAATGGATTTATTTTTAAAAGATAAATCCCTCTCAGAGAAGAATGTCAATGATAGATCTAAGTAAGTGTTTCTGATGAGATGTTCTGGAGGTCTATGTATCCAACCTGGGCCATGCTCCTTTATCCCATAGGTTATGAGGTAGAACTACTCATTTTTCTTTTATCATCCTTTCTCCCTTGTACATTCTCTATCCCAACCCATCAACCCCCTACTCAGGAGACCTGGAAGTTGTCCCTGGCTCTTCCAGTGGCTGTCTGGATCACTTGAGATAAGACATTCAACCTTTGTGTTCCTTAATGCCCTCAGATGGAAAACAGAGGGAATAATAGTTATAACTGTCTTCACGGGGTGGACAAGGTTGTTATGAAAAATGATGTGGTAAAAATTTAAAACACATTGAGCATTTGGAAGGAAAATGCTATATATAAACATAGCTCATGCTTGAAAAATTCTTTATGGTCATTTTTATTCATGTTCACTGCTGACAATCCTGAAAGGTTTGGGCCAGAATGCAAACCTTCACTCTTCTGAGGGCCTTCCAAATTAAGTCAACAGCCATGTGGAATGCAGAAGACTCACATGAGATGGATGAAAGAAGATAGCAGGGTAAGTAGGAAATGGCACTGAATCAAGAGAGATAGATTCTAGAACAGCCTATTGTTAATTAATTCTATAACCATGAACAAGAAGAGATTTCACCTCTTTGGGCTTAATTTCCTAGTCTATAAAATGGAGGTGATGATACCATTGCTAATATAACCAGGGGCTCTAATTCCATTAAAAAAAAAAAAACTTTTTGCAAGTCAATTGGAATTACATGACTTAGCCAGGGTGACAGGTCTGAGAATAGACTTGAACTCAAGTCCTTATGACCCAAAAGTCTAATGCTCTGTCAACTGCATCATTTAATAGATCCTCTGGTTCTATTTACATAGGATTCTGCTCATTAGTGAAGATTGACTATTTAATGTTCTTGCATAAGAGATAGTGAATGCTTGAGAGGAGAAATTTAATTTCCTGCCTTCTATATTCTAGAGAGAAAACACATGGTTCCAGATTCTCTTCAGAGAGAGCAGAAAAAAATAAGAAACCCATATGTAATGGGCTAAAAATA